>NC_141104.1:39665642-40265642 GCF_041138505.1 Cibotium barometz | reverse complement strand
ATTTGATGGCCTCACATGCATGGTTTCACACCATAGACGTGCCGTGGCATGACATCCACCCCCTCTAAACCTGCACATCCTCTGGTATGTGCCACACAGGTCCTGGAATTCAGTGTCCATGCATTATTTGCACACCAACATTGGTATATGTACAAGCCTCAGCAATCACATCTAAATGGTTCTGCTTTCCCACCTGGATCAAATACCAATCGCTTTTGGCATATGTGCCATATCCTTTGCTCATATGAAGCCCTATCTTCACTTAGATTATCTGCATATACATAATTTCCCTCATCATTCAAAGTGGGATGCTCTTCAAAATGATTTGCTTCAAAATTTTCCTCAGGCCATGTTTGAAGCCTTTGCACCACATATTGTATGGCCACAACAAGTAACAACTGCATTAACAGCATGGAACACACACTTGGTAACATCCCATCCAAATCTACCTTGCCCGGATCCAGCTCTGATAAACATTCATTCTTCTCATCCCAAGACGGAAAAGCATCAACACATACAAAATCCAACAAGGCATCATCGAGAATAGCCTCCAATTCTGAATCAATCTCATCACAATCATTTGGCTCACATAACACCTGCATATCCTCACTTGCAACCAACAGTTGACTAGCATCAAGCATAGAAGAGCTCAAAGCTGATGGGGATCTATTATATACCATGAAATCATCCAATGCATCATCTAAGATAGCATCCAGGATCAATCGCATTGAAGCCATTATCATCTTGCAATCCCACATGTTGATTATCATGAACATTCATACCCCCATAGCTATATCCATTTGGTTGCTCATATGCAGCCTCTTGAGGCTCTGTGACCACACTTTGCATATCCTGCATGTTATCTCCCAGTATTTCTTGATACCTGTCTGCAGATGGGTTTAGAATTATGGGTCCCTCACCCAAGTACCCTTGAATCTGTATGTCATTGAACCTTGCATGATCCAAAAAGACAGATTCAATTTCCCTCTCCAAATCATCATCATAAACAGGCTTCCAAGCTCGAGATTGTTGCTCACAAATGTGGTTGCAAGGTAACCCTGACACTGATGACATAGCATCACCCTGTTTATTGTTGGAACACCCTGTTAGCATTCCAAGATAACCCAAATCCAAAGAACCTTGGCAACCAGTCTCAGAAGCAACATCACTGTTGGAATCACCCATATCACTCACCCCCTCTAAATCAATCACACATACTTGTGGCCCGTCTGCATATTCATGTACATCATCCTACTTATAAGCATCATAACCAGATAAGAATGCAGTAATGATAGCATCTTCTTCTTGTCTTAGATCTTCAAACTCTGCAATCATTGCTTCACAGCCCAAGAGGAAGCTATTTGCGATGTCCTCTTCCTCGTGTACTGGGTCTTGAGCACCTGTCTTGAAGCTCTCTGAATCAAGTGTCTCCTCAAGCATAGGCATACATACATCATGTGGTATGATTATAGGACCCTGTATGTCTGCACCCAAGGAAAACAGATTATACTTGCACAGTTCACCCATTGCATCTTTTTGAGGTTGTAGCAAAGCATCGCTTTTGGCACTGTGAAGGCCTTGTTGCTCACTAATGGCTTTTTGCAGTCCCAATTTAGCATAAACAGCCTCCACAATCTCTGTATCAGCCTTGAATAGCAATTGATTATCCTCCATAAGACATGCATCTACAACCGCTTCTAAATTGGCTCGGATTGTTGCTGGAACACTATCACAGCTCACATTATACCTGGAACTCGCATAAATAAGTGCATCTGCAAAATCACTCCATCGTTTGGAGTGATACTCTGCTAGTTCCAGTACTTCATCTTTTAAATCAGGACTTACAAGGTATGCAAAAGATGCAATCATCATGTTTTCTGGAACCCCTTGATTCTTCATCTCTGTCTCGTAACACCTTAGATAGCTTTCTGGATCATAACCATCAAATATATTGACCCTGTCATATACCAATTGCACCGCAATTTCCACTGCTTCCTGATTTCGCTTTTCTTCTTCAATCTTCCTGAATCGCTCTTCAAGCTCTTTCATCTCTGCATATAAATGCTCCATTTTGCTAGCCATCTCTACGTACTCTCACCCCAGCGGTTTCACGTCGGGTTCACCAAAGCTGTCGTGATGTGGGCGGTCTAGCTGGGAACACACTGGGTGTCTGGCTGTGAGAGTTACGTTGATTTGCATTCACTTGATTTGATTATTCAGAGAAAATAAATCCCGCCAAACCTCCTCACTCCTCTCTCAGAGACGCATGTACAAGGGGAAAAAGATATCTCTCTTGGCTAAACACCAAACCATCATGATCATCAAGTCTTCAATTAAAGCAAGAACATGGCCCAAACACCGTCAGCACCCATTACACATAGCTTCATGAGCAATAAGACACCAAAATCTCAACAACAACACGTTCATATAATGATAATACCTCAGACATACTAGCAGCATGCCCACACTGTCAACAAAGCTGCATTGTAAGGCTATTGCCATCAACTCCAGCAACAAGAATCATTAAGGAGTTTGCCACCTCCACAAGCTTCCAAATCTTCTAAACCTCAGTAATCCAACATGACAGCATCATACTAGCTCCATGCATGACTTTGGGTAGCTTAAGCTTCCAGCACTGAGATCACCAGTCTCTCTCTCTCTCTAGCGACTCCGCCCTCTGCTCATCAACCCCCCCTTGATGCTTTTCACACGTCTACCTGTGACGGCTCCCACACGTCAGCCACCCTTCTTTCCTGTGTTGCACTTCCCCAGCTGTCTCTGCAACAGAGGCCGTGCGATCTTTTTCTTAGCCAGCCGTCTCCTCTTCTGCTCATTCCACACGCGGCCCTCCAGAGAGTTCCCCTGCAAAGTCCACGATCTCTTTATCTGCTACAGCGCCTCTGCTAGGCGGCTCCTCTCTCTCTATCTGCTGCAGTGCCTCTGCTAGGCGGCTCTTCTCTCACGTCGGTCCTCCAGCAGCACTGCCGACTCTCCCTTGGTTTTCTCTTACAGCTGCGCCAAGAGCCCCCCACCTTCTAGTCGAACAGCTTTCTTCCCTCTGCGAACACACAGCCCTCTGTTATCATCCACTCTCTGCAGAGAATGACGAGAGCTCTCCCGTCTCTACCCGTCTCCCAGGCCACCATACTCTACGCCAGCTCGCCAGCTGCGCATCACTCCAACCTTCGCCAGCTTCTCGAGCGTACCACCAAAGCTGTTGTCGTTCGTGACGTGTGCAGTCTAGCCGGGAACACACTGGGTGTCTGGCTGTGAGAGTTACGTTGATTTGCATTCACTTGATTTGATTATTCAGAGAAAATAAATCCCGCCCAACCTCCTCACTCCTCTTTCAGAGACGCATGTACAAGGGGAAAAAGATATCTCTCTTGGCTAAACACCAAACCATCATGATCATCAAGTCTTCAATTAAAGCAAGAACATGGCCCAAACACCGTCAGCACCCATTACACATAGCTTCATGAGCAATAAGACACCAAAATCTCAACAACAACACGTTCATATAATGATAATACCTCAGACATACCAGCAGCATGCCCACACTGTCAACAAAGCTGCATTGTAAGGCTATCGCCATCAACTCCAGCAACAAGAATCATCAAGGAGTTTGCCACCTCCACAAGCTTCCAAATCTTCTAAACCTCAGTAATCCAACACGACAGCATCATACTAGCTCCATGCATGACTTTGGGTAGCTTAAGCTTCCAGCGTTGAGATCACCAGTCTCTCTCTCTCTCTCTAGCGACTCCGCCCTCTGCTCATCAACCCCCCCTCGATGCTTTTCACACGTCTACCTGTGACGGCTCCCACACGTCAGCCACCCTTCTTTCCTGTGTTGCACTTCCCCAGCTGTCTCTGCAACAGAGGCCGTGCGATCTTTTTCTTAGCCAGCCGTCTCCTCTTCTGCTCATTCCACACGCGGCCCTCCAGAGAGTTCCCCTGCGAAGTCCACGATCTCTTTATCTGCTACAGCGCCTCTGCTAGGCGGCTCCTCTCTCTCTATCTGCTGCAGCGCCTCTGCTAGGCGGCTCTTCTCTCACGTCGGCCCTCCAGCAGCACTGCCGACTCTCCCTTGGTTTTCTCTTACAGCTGCGCCAAGAGCCCCCCACCTTCTAGTCGAACAGCTTTCTTCCCTCTGCAAACACACAGCCCTCTGTTATCATCCGCTCTCTGCAGAGAATGACGAGAGCTCTCCCGTCTCTACCCATCCCAGGCCACCATACTCTACGCCAGCTCGCCAGCTGCGCATCACTCCAACCTTCGCCAGCTTCTCGAGTGTACCCGTTGGCGGCCATAAAAATCCCCACGTGGCCATGCCTTTTATGGCCACCTTTTATTATCTTTATCTCTTCTAAGGCCTAAGAGAATGGCCACACTCACATTTCCATTTCACACCATATCTCAAGCAACCTTGGCCCTTCTTTCTTATTAATTGCCCTTCATGCCATACCTCTTCAAGATGCAGCATACGAGTGCCCGCTCATTTCTTTGGGGACGCGTACACACTGAGACGGCCATCAAGCAGCGAAAGTCACCCCTACTGACCTTACTCCAGACAGGCTTGTAACAAGCTCAACACCAAACCATTTCACCTGTACACCTGGCGACGCCCTCAAAAGCAAAACTCTCCACACACCATACATCCCGTATGTACACAGACACTTAATCCCATGCATCTGGATTTGCATTTGATGGCCTCACATGCATGGTTTCACACCATAGACGTGCCGTGGCACGACAGCGCGTAGGAGGAACGCGACCAAAGTCGGAGGGTCGAGATGCATCTCTTTGGCACTACATACCTGCCCTCAGAGCCGACATAGTGCGGGTTTTTCATTTAGACTATTAAAAGATCGCCTATGCCAAGCTCCTAGAATGTAAAGCACTTAGTGCAGTCTTGTCGGAGAACCCCTTAGCCTCGAACATAAATAAATGTATTTTGGTAGCTAGGGAAGCTGCCTTGTATTGCTTTACGGGCAAGCATCCCGGCTCAGTTTTAGGCCATTGTGCCCTTTCTCAGACTCAAGGAATCAATGAGCCGAGTGATATATTCCAAAGCTTAGGCCAGAAACCAGTCTCTAGAACTCTCTCTCATGAGCTCTTCCAAGAGCTTATTAAAAAGATGTAATGCAAACTTTTCTTCCAAGTTTAATAAAAATTTTTTGTTGTGCATTGTAAGTTGTGATTTTTCCTGGCGTACTTGTGATATACCATTTCAAGCCTCGCAATTTTAAGATTTTGTTCATGTGTTCATAGAAAATATTGTTTAGGATTCATTTTAAATGTGATTGTGATTAAAAAAGTAATCGAGATTGGGTTAGAGCGGTACGAAAAAATGTTGTATTTATAGATGTATACACACTCACATATATGTATATATATGTACATATATGTATATATATACATATATATATGTGTGTGTGTGTGTACCTATATATATATATAAGATTCTGGGGCTATTGAAAGATATATATATATATATATAATATATATATATATATAAAAGATATATAGGATATATATATATATATAAGACATAAGATATTATAAGATTTTGGGGCTATTATAAGATATATATAAATATATATAATATCTTATATAAATATATAAGATTTTGGGGTTGTTAGGGCACCTAAAGGGCCTTATGAGCCTCACCAGACAAAAAATATCAAAAAAAAATAAAAAAAATGCCATGTGCGCTACGACGCAAAAATCGACAGTTTGACCTGGTCAAACTAGCGATTAATGCGCCGTAGCGCACATGGCATTTTTTTTATTTTATTTTTTTTGATTTTTTTGGTCTTGAGGCTCATAAGGCCCTCTATAAGGGTCTCTAGGTGACTTTATAGGCTCTACCTTTTTTGTATATATAAATATATATATATATGTGTGTGTGTGTGTGTGTACATATATATATATGTGTATATGTATATATATTTGTATATGTATATATATATGTGTGTATATATGTATGTGCGTATATATGTGTGTGTGTGTGTGTGTGTGTGTGTGTGTGTTTTTTCCTGTGTGTATAGTGCTTTTATATTTTTTTAATGAAATGTTCATTGGCACTGAGCATACAAAAAAAATTGGACTCAACAAAGAATGTAACACAACTCAAAAAGCTTTCATTAATGTGTGAAAATGCTACAAAGAAATTTGGGAATATTACAAAATTTTGTAGGGAGAATTACAAAGTGGGTTAGCCTATTGAGGTAGAAGGCTACGCTCTAAACGTAGATGTAAGGCTAGGGACATATCTACAGGCTTCAAAGTAACTCTCTTGGCATGTACCATAGCCAGCACAAAACAGAAACTACAATATCTTCAGCAGCTTCTTGAAGAGCTTCAAGAGCTGTACTCTGTATGCGATCAACCCTGTCAGTAAATTTTTCCATTGTTTCTCTCACCAGTCGAGAGAATGGTGCCTTGGGGATGAGAAGATCTGTGCTTTTCTGATATTTCCTAATCTCTCGTAGCACGACTGTCCCTGGCCTCCATTTTCTCTTCTTCTTTGTAACTGGTGGAGGCGGTGGTGGTCTTTGATTCTCCCATGGTGGTCATTCAGACCTGAACTTCTTTTTCTTTTGTGCACGCTCTTCCTCTTCTTGCTGGTCCCGAAACTTGCCCTCCATTCTTTTGCCACACTTCTTGACTGGACGTCTGGATGTTGTGGCTGCTTGTGGCTGTGCTTGGCTTGCCCTCCTTGCGTCCTCTTTGGGCTGTTGTCTCTTTTGCATTTCTGTCTCCCAAGCCGCCCTCACAAGAGCAAACTCTTTGTCAATGGTATCTTTCGTGATGCCATAGGACAAGAGCTCGACCTCCCTGTTTTGTAAGATAACCTCAAGCTGTTCTAGGGTGTCGGCCTCAATAACAATCTCCGGTGGTTGCCCTTGACCTTCCTCGGCTTCTTTGACGCTGCTCTTCTTTTTTGACGCTGCTCTTCTTCTGCTTCTCTACTAGGCTCGGCTTCGTCAGCTTCCTTCCTGCGTTGCGCTTCTTCGGCCTCCTTCCTGCGCTCTTCTTCTCTCATCTCCTTTGCCTCTTGCTCTGTTACTATAGGTAGATTTGTCCTTTTTGCTATAGCAGGTAGTGGGCCGAGTTGATCGAAAAATTGCAAGTCTTGCTCCTGTTCTTCTGGCATGGCCTAGGTATGTACGAGTGCAAGAGATAGTGGGAGGGCAAGAGAGAGTAGAGCACAAAGAAGAAATTGAAATGTGGTGGCTATAAATGAAAAATGACTTAAATATGTCTATAAATATAATTTTTTAAAACTTTTAGAAAATTTAAAAACACAAAAAGATTATAATCAGAGAGTTTAAGCCCATGAGGAACCACACCGACGCTTGCTTGCTACCCACTGCCGTAGTCTCTCCCTAGCATTTGATCTGTTGTATCCTTCAGTTCTTCTTGCATTAACAGTTTTCATTATTTGACGCCTAAGAGACAAATTACCGCGACTTTTCTGCCTTTTTTTGCCAACCAGAACGCGATAGAACCAGTTGAACATTTCATGGAGCGCATTACTCTTGACTTTGCCACCACCATGGTGAGTGCCCTTAAAATACATGGCCTTTGCTTGGTAATGTGATTTCTCCATGCCTTGATTGCTCCAAAGTGCTAAAGAGCCATATCTATCAAGAAAGTATGGCCCATGTGCATACAATATATGCTGCATAGAAAATTACAAAAAGTCAACAAACAGTATGAAGAACATACTACAAGGACACAAGAAATATAACATTACCATGTAGTGAGTAATGTGTGTTTCTCCCCATGCCTCAACCATTTCTTCTGTAAATCTACAAGTGGCTTGTTTAAGTGCCTCAATACCATGGTCATCCAGGTGAGGTCGCTCTAGAAGATCGACCATTTTATTACACACCTCCCATACATGTGCACGTTTTAGGCCAAACCAAGCCTGGCATCATTTCCTCGATATGTTGTAACATCACATATCTTCTTCCAAATTTCAAAGTCAGTGTGGCTATGAGAACCCAAGTGGTTTGATAGCAAGTGTCTTGCCTTTGATCCACCCAAGTGGTTTGATAGCAAGTGTCTTGCCTTTGATCCACCCATGCAAATTTTATTAGGGTTGTCTTGTGTAGGGTTTGATTTTCTGTCCTTTGTCAAGACCACTGCTCCAGCATGTAATCCCATAGAGGAAAGTACACCCTCTAGTGCACGTATTGACTCTTCTCGTCGATCTTCGGGCTCCATGTTCCAGACATAGTTTATGTGGAGCATCAATAGCTTATCCAAAATCCTGAGTCTTGCATGTAATGTGCACACATGCACTTGGCATAGTGGAATGTCCAAGATTGGGTTCCAAGCATTGTCCTCCTGGTCATGACTAGGTGGCTTGCTCTGGGTCACAACTTAATATGCCATTATGCCATACCTTTGATCCTTTCCTCTGTTCAGCACCAAAAACGATTGCTTTTTTTGCACCCACCTGTTTTTGACTTTTGCCTTTGCTAGGTTGTTTCCCTTTTACTCTTGAGTCTCTTGCTGTCTTGGAATGACAACAGTAAACACATGAGAATATAGTATTCGCACCTGTTTTACAACCCAACATACACTTTAAGGTTTTTAGATCGCCACCCAAGTGCCATTCAATGTTAAAGCAGCCTATTCCGGGAACATCAAGCTTTTGACCATTGACCTGACAAGAGACGACATGTTGAATGCCAGACCGTTCAAAATCCACCTCAAGGTATCATGGTTCTCTTTTGGGAGGACCCATGTTGCTTGCCACCAGATGTTCTTCTCTGATTGAATGCCGTAGTAGTCTTGCTTATGCCCTTGACCCCTATTGTTGCTGTCTTCAGTTGCATCCAACTCTTGGGTCTCTAAAGGCTTTCCTCTAAGTGCTCGGCTCATCAAGGTTAAACTAACACGCTCCAGTCTTTGACCTTTAACCACTTGACATTCATCCAGCTTCAAGACAAACACGGCATTTCCACCTGTCTCTTCAAGTGTGAGGCCATAGTACTGAATCATTGCTTTTTGTAGCACTTCCATGTCAATGTAGACATTGTTATATGCATTGTATTCAAAGGGCTTGATTGTTGGCATTCGCATAATATCCTCAACCCACTTGTACCCACCATTAAACATGGATGCAATATCACCATTAGCACACTTCTTTGCCATCTGTAGGCTATAAAGTGTTGGAAGCAAGGATTACGTAACTCCCTTTGCTCGCAACCCTAAAGTGATTGACCTGTACATTGCTCTGTAACCTTTCTGGCTAATAACTGCTGAGTCACATATATCAAGCATCTCTTTGGGTGTGACAATTTCTTTGATTTCCTTCAAGAAATGTTGACGAAGGGTCTCCCGCAGCTTATCATTACCAGAACTTGTTATCATTTCCATGATATCCTTCTCCTAAAGGACATGCTGAAGAAGGGAGACATTAACATTGTCCTCAGCGTTGTTACATCCTAGTATTATAACTGTTGCAACATTAATTGCTTCTCAAAGTTGCTATAATTCCTACAAAAAATTTTACCTGGTTGTTTGTTTACGCCTCTTGCATGCGCCTGCTGTCTTAGAAAGTAACCCAACAGCTTTACGTTTTCTTTGCCTTGCGTGATATCCAATGGGAAGATGAGTGAAATGGTGAACACGACGCCAAAGATTACGAGTGGAATGTTGAAGACGAACATAATTATCGGTAAATTGATTTATTGTGCGCACACGATCCGCTAGATTATTCTTCTGCACCTCAAGCTCCTCTGAGAGCTCTTTAATCCTCTGCATCAAACTATTGATCTGCTTAGTCGATGCCGCTTGAAGCTGGTCGAAGGCAAATTGTGTTTGCCTCTTTTCAGCTGCCTCATCTAGCCACAACATGTGTAATCTCCTACAATAGCCAAGAAGCCCATTGAAACCATCACCAACAAACTTAAGAAAACTTGTAATGCTTTTGAATGGTGGAGGGGCACCAGATATTGGATCTGGTGGATAAAGATTTCCATCAATCCAAAGATCAATGGCCTTTGCTCCTTGCATTCAAAGCTGATCGTATGAAATATTGGGTGCAACATGCCTACTGCGTAGGGTTGCGTATTCTGTCTCCAAATCAACCTGAAGGCGGATCTTAGAAGGCTTATTGGTGATGTCTTGTAGTGCCATCTACAAGAAAGTAGGCTTGTAAGCTTGGGTTAAATAGGAGTGGAAGGAGCAGGATATGGTATCAAAAAATAATGGGAAGAATGGAGATGAGGGTTGCTTCTCTAGAGCTGCATTTTTGTGGATAGAGAAAGCAGCCATAAAGGGAGCCAAAGAAACATAGAGAGGGTTGGCAATGGTGAGACGAAAATGCAAAGGAGACAATGCATCATGGGAAGCTTCTTTAGTGCAAGCTATGGCTGCTAAGTAATACAGAGAGAGAATAGATGATGAAAAGGTTCTTCTGTGCTACTACTGTGGGTTTGGAGAGAGAACCAAGTATTGTAGAGAGAATGCTCCTGGTAAGCTTCTTCCTTGCAAGCCATGGCTACTACTGTGGGTTTGGAGAGAGAAGGCTCATTTAGGAGTACAGACCTGCTAGCTATGGAGAGAGGACCAAGTATTGTAGAGAGAATGCTCATGGTAAGCTTCTTCCTTGCAAGCCATGGCTACTACTGTGGGTTTGGAGAGAGAAGGCTCATTTAGGAGTACAGATCTGCTAGCTATGGCTTTTGGAGTAGAGAAAGATGCTTTTTTCCATGGAGAAGGAGTGCAGGGCGTTTTAGAGAGAGGATTTAGAGAGAGAAAGAGATCTGGTGCACACACAAAAAAGGGGGGAAGAAAGTGATAAATTTTTGGAATGTTTGGAGTTCGAAAAGGTAGAGAAGGCTATGATAACTGACTGACAGCCCATTACAAAGCTTTAAAGTCACCTAGGTGGCCAGATCTAAGAATATCTCCTTTTTTTTTATTTTTTTTTGTTTTTGTGAAAAATCAAATATATGCTTTTAGGACTAGGCCTCTAGGCTTGGTCAAAGATGGATTAGCATTTTAAGCATTTCACTAAACGTCCAAATTAAAGGGCCCAAGAAGACTCCATTGAGTTCCTAATGATGCTTCCAAACCTTCGTTCTAAGAGTTGCTGGCCGTGGTATACTTGCAACATTTGTCGTGATCTCACACAATTCTTTCCAACAATCCCATGTAACATTCACTTACTATGGTTTCCTAAAAATCTTTTGGCTTTTGCACCTCCTGCCAAGACATCAGTGTTTTCCTTGAAACTGTTAGATCTTTCCTTAAATGAACTTGACCTCCATGAAAGCCCATTTTTGATAACAATGCTTAACATTTATAATACATTGATCTACTAACAATGTTGGTTTAATAGAATATGCATAATCAGGATGCAATCTTAGAAGCTTGTCAATTATTCTTATCTCTACATGCAAAGTACATATGTGAGCATTCTTAAGAGAGATAGGAAGAATGGGATCCCAAATGTCTTCTTTATTCTTGAACTTACTTAGAGTCTCTCATTGTGGAACTCTTCTTGCTGGTTGCAAACTACTCCACTCTTTTGATCCCATACCTTCCATACAATAAATGCAAGGATACTTTTCATTATCCCCGTTGCATATTCCAAGCATACATTTGATAGTCTTTAAGTCAGCACCCAAATGTCAATCCACTTTGAAATTGCCAACTCCATCAACTATCAACATATCTCCCAGTACTTTTGGATTGAATGATATTAGGGATACCTGTGTGGGAGAATAACCATTTGAGGGTTTGATGATTTTCAGTTTTGGTATCTGAGCTGCACCAACCCACCAAAGCTCCATCTCCAATTGGATTTTATGTTCTGGTTCCTCTCCTCTACCATTGATGTACTCAATTTTCCTGTTCATGATAGATATGCTCACTCTTTCCATATTTTGTCATTTTTTGTTATGTGCCTCATCCAGCTTCAAAACGAGCTTTAGCACACCACCACATTCTTCTACAATAATTTTATACATATACACCATTGCAATTTGTACTTTTCTAAGATCCACCCATATATTGTTGAATGCATTATAGACAAATGTACTCTTTTTCTTCTGCTTCTCATAAGGTATTATCCTTTCAATATGTATGTACTCACCAAAAATACTCAAATTTTTTGGATTCATAGTAGTCTAGAAATAGAAACTGAAAGGGATCTTGGCAAACCAAAAGCTCTTATTCTCTTACATCTAAGATTTTGGAACCATAATCCAAAAAGAGCTTGGCAACCTTTGCAACTAATACCCAAAGTGTCACAAGTCTCTACTATTTCATCTAGTTTCACAATGGTCCTTAGTCTCTTACCAACTCTTTGAGAATAAGATCTCTCAAATTTGTATTCTCTGGAGATTGAAGAATTCTGATCAGGTATGCCTTGTTCATGGTTCCCGTGAGAAGCTTTATTCTCTCATTTCGACGGATATTAATACTTGAAATGCGAGAGACACATTTCTTTGCAAGGTGGAGTCTCCTCTTTTTAGCCCCACTACTTTCAGACAACTCACTTATATTCTTTAAAGTTCTCTTCCTCTCTTTGAATCCTCGTGGGGTTTCTTTCAAGTTTACGAATTTCTCTTTCAAGGAGTGGTTTACAACTTCTAGCTCTCTAATCTTATCACAAAGCTCTAAAATAGTTTTGTGAGATGTTAATAAAGTTTATTTTAGTTGATGCATTTGGACTGAGCACATAGAAGATGTAGAATATAACTTCATACAGTAACCAAGCAAACCATCAAAACCATCTCCAACAAATCTAATCAAGTCATGAACATTTACAAATGGAGGAGGTCTACCAGTTTAAGGATCATTGGGATAAATACTTCCATCCACCCACAAATCAATGTGTTTTCTTCCCTCTAGTCTGTTTGCCTCATCTTTGTCCACCAACAACGCTCGATGATGAATACTTCTCCAAGATGAGTAGACTTGATCTATGTTAATAGATAGCAAGTTTGTATCTACGTTCTCTTGCATTGAGTAAAGAGTTAGCGATAGACATTAGAGTATAATCCACTATGCAAGGGTATAACAGAAAAGACTAGGAGAGAAGAAGAGAGAGAGAGACAGAGAGAGACAGAGAGAGACAGAGAGAGATTAAAAGAGAGCACTCATGAGAGGAAAAATGGACGTGTTTTGGTGGGAATATTTGTACAATAGATTGTTCAAAAGCTCAAATAACACTGATGAGAATAACGATGAAAAGTACCTCTGACATGATCTATTGTGGCCCGTCTCTCAAATGCTCCAAAAGTACCTCTAAACGGCCAAATTTGGAGGTCTCATTCTACTAAAACCTCAATTAATTAGTGTTTTAATCAAAACCTTAAAAGGCCCTTTTTTTTTATTTTTGGCCCTAATGATTTAGGTCACATCATTTCTGTAGAGGGAGTGCAGATGGATCCGAAGAACGTTGAGGTTATCCTCAAGTGGCTTGAACCTTGCAACCTAGAAGAGTTGTAGGTTTATCAGAATTTTATCGTCAGTATGTGAAGGATTATGCAAAGATTACAGTCCCTCTAGTGAATTTGCTTAAATCCAAAGGTAAGTCATTTCTTCGGACAGATACTCAGGGAGATAGAGTTTTTAAAAACTCATGGTGGCAGTAGTTGTCTCTCCTAATTTGAAACTAGTTGTTCCTAATCAGCCTTTTGTGCTTGAGAGACAGATGCCAGTGGGCCATTGGGGCAGTATTGTTTGCAAGAGGGATGCCCTATTGCATTTGTAAGATTCCTCCCCCACCCCCTTTTTGATGTCTAGTATCTTTCCCTGTAATCAATCCCTCTTCAGAAATATAAAGACCTTGTTTCTAACTATTTTAACCTAGAGAGAGAAAATATTCTAGAGAGAGAATATTCAGATTTTGAATATTTTTGGATAGGAAAATATCTCTTATAATTAAGATGAATTTCCCTGAAACAGAAATTCAAAAAGAATTTTCCAATGTGCAATTGGAATTAATTGGAAATGTGTATAAAGGACCTTAGCCTAAGGGTCTAGATTTTCAAAAAAATTTTGGATTATGGTCCAATTAAGGTTCCTATGGGCCAATAGCATCAATCCATGTGTAGAGAGGAGATAAATCCAATTTGTAAAAGAAGATACCCAAAAATGAGTAAATGCTCACATAAGATGAAGAGTTGAAAATGTACAAGGTTTATTAGTAAAAAACCATGAGCAATATTTAAAAAATATGAGATATTTTGGGTATCCAAAAATGAGTAAATACTCACATAAGATGAAGAGTTGAAAATGTACAAGGTTTATTAGTAAAAAACTATGAGTAATATTAAAATGATTCCATTATGACACATATGTAAGGAAGGGGAATTCTTTAAAGGAGGTGCATATTTCACATAAGATGAAGAGTTGAAAATGTACAAGGTTTATTAGTAAAAAACTATGAGCAATATTAAAATGATTCCATTATGACACATATGTAAGGAAGGGGAATTCTTTAAAGGAGGTGCATATTTCACATAAGATGAAGAGTTGAAAATGTACAAGGTTTATTAGTAAAAAACTATGAGCAATACTAAAATGATTCCATTATGACACATATGTAAGGAAGGGGAGTTCTTTAAAGGAGGTGCATATTTCACATGCTTGAATGAGTTTTAAACTCATAAAAATTGAGATATTTCATCTCTCCTCTCTCCTCATTCAAGTCTAGTTCCAAAAAGTTAGCTTAACTGACCTAAAAATGGTCAAATATTGACCAAACTGATTTAGAAAATTCTAGAATCAGTTTGTTTGGTTAGGAGCTCAATTTTTCCTATAAATAGAAGCCTCCCCCTTGTTGAAAAATAGATAGTGTTTATGCATCATTACTCTACTCCACCTAAGCCAAGAACTGTGAATTCATTTAATAATTCACTAGTTTTTGGAGCTTCCCTCTTTCTTCAATCCCAATTAGTGGCTCCATCAACATACTTAACCAATTGATTGGTTGGGGGCCTCTACCGTGAACAAAGAATCAAGCAATTTGTAAGGTAATTAGTGAATATTGATTTTTTCTATAATTTCTCAATGTTTCTCTCTTCTCAACCCCTCTCAAGCTTGAGAAGCTTAATTGGTATGGTTTTTTAAATGCTATTGAAGTTAATTGGTGAATAGTAGTGAAGAGTTACATAATTTAATAAATGCTATTGAAGTTAATTTCTATTTATGTTTAAATTCTAATGGTTTTTTATGTAATTTCTCTCTCTCACTCAAGAAATGGTCATACTCATGACCCATTCTCAATCCAAATTAAGCTTTTCATAAAGCTTTTCCTTAACCCAAGATTAAGCTATGCTTGAGGCCAAATTAATGGCTTTTTTCTATGCTTTTAGTTTATGTATATTGATGATTCAATCCATTATGGATTAATGATCCAACTAAAGATCATTTTAATTATTTCCTTAATGATAAGCTTTATCCCTTAGAAAAATTGAGATTTATCAGTCATAGCAGCGGAGCTATGGCAAAATTTTTATAAAAATTATGCATAAAATAATTTCATTCAAAGCATAAAAAGAGGACTTCCTACCATATTCTAGGAATTATCATCCTAGATTAATTGAAAGATATTCATTGTAATCATAGAGAAATTGATTTTTATATTATGCATTATTGATTTTCATGCATAGAGCTATGCATAAAAGACTATTATTTTAACATAAAAGTGTTACTTTTATCAAATTTTAATTTTCATGCATAGAAGTATGCATAAAGGATAATTATATTTTTATATTAAAAGTGTTACTTTTATCATTTTTAATTAGAAGTATGCATAAAGAAAAAAATTTTATATCAAAAGTGTTAATTTTATCATTTTTAATTTTCATGCATAGAAGTATGCATAAAGGAAAATTTTTTTATATCAAAAGTGTTATTTTTATCATATTGGATTTCATGCATAGAGGTATGCATAAAAGTTGATTATTTTATTATAAAAGTGTGACTTTTATCATAATTGAATTTCATGCATAGAGGTATGCATAAAAGTTGATTATTTTATTGTAAGAAAGTTACTCTTATCATATTAGATTTCATGCATATAGGTATGCATAAAAGATATTCTTTTTATACTAAAAGTGTGATTTTCATCATAAATAGATTTTATGCATAAATTAGATGCATAAGAGAAATTCTTTTATTCTAAAAGTGTAATTCCTACTAAATTGAATTTATGCATAAGAAGATGCATAAAATATTGATTTTAATTTCGAAAGTGTTAGTACCCTTAAATGGAATTTATGCATAATTAGATGCGTAAAGAAATTTTATATCAAATATAAGAGTTCCCTTATATTCTATAAATAGATATGGGAAGGGATAGGATGCGATAAGAGATGTATGTATGTGGATGTGTGGATGTGGAGATGGGAGTGTGGATGTATGAATGTGAAAATGGATGTATGCATGAAGATGAGTGTGGATGTATGAATGTGAAAATGGATGTATGCATGAAGATGTATATACATAGAGGTGAATGTGGATGTAGATGTGGCTGTATAGATGTGAATGTGGAATGTGGATGTGGATGTATGTATGTATGTGGATGTAGATGTGGATGTATAGATGTGAATGGGAATGTGGAGGTGGATGTATGTGAATGTGGATATAGATGTGAATGTATGTGAATGTGGATATAGATGTGGATGTATGTATGTGGATGTAGATGTGGATGTATAGATGTGAATGGGAATGTGGATATAGATGTATGTATGTATGTGGATGTAGATGTGGATGTATAGATGTGAATGGGAATGTGGATGTGGATGTATGTGAATGTGGATATAGATGTGGATGTATGTATGTGGATGTAGATGTGGATGTATAGATGTGAATGGGAATGTGGATATAGATGTATGTATGTGGATGTAGATGTGGATGTATAGATGTGAATGGGAATGTGGATGTGGATGTATGTGAATGTGGATGTAGATGTGGATGTATGTATGTATGTGGATGTGGATGTATGAATGAGGACGTGATAGTGGATGTATGCATGTGGATGTACGGATGTGGATGTGGATGTATGGATGTGGATATGGATGTGTATGTATGAATGTGGATATGGGATGTGGATGTATAAATGAGGATGTGAAAATGGAGGTAAGCATGTAGATGTGGATGTATGGATGTGAATGTGGATGTGGATGTGGATGTGGATGTGGATGTGGATGTATGGATGTGAATATATGATATGTGATGTGAAGGAATCTGAAGTGAAGAGATGGAAAATGATGTGATTGGATGAGTACACATATAAATGGAATGTGGAATAAGTAATGTGGATTATATGAGGGATAATGTGGAAAAATGAGAGTTAATATAGAAATTGTATTTGTAAACTGTTTGTAAATGCTGTTTGTACATGGCTGTTTTATGTCAAGAATGCTGGGAAAGCATTTTGACCGTCTTGTGATTAAGGTCGTGGAGACCTAACTGATAAAGTTGCAACTGCTGACGGAGAGTCAATGGAGGACGTCTCGCGTAGCAAGGTCGGCCGAGGTCTTCGGCCGAGGTCTTGACCAGCCTCGGTTTGATTAAAATGGTGAGCTTCCGGTACGGTGGATGAGGGACCAAGGAAGCGGCCTATGAGTGAAGCGCTAGGTAACCTGCGAAGGATCCTAGAGGGTGCTGACCATACGACGATGCTCGGGCTCTGGGTCGCCCCAGGATACCCACGTGTGCATCGAGGAAGATATTGGAACAAGGAGTAAGAGTTGTTTTGTGAAACCGGGCATGGATCTGGTTGATTGACCTTGCTGATCTTCAATGGATGAGTCCATGGCTCTTCATATGGATCTGTTGGTTGATCTTGCTGATCTTCAACGAGAGTCCATCTTGATTTTTATAAGTGATTATATTGCCGAGTATTATGGGCTAGGAACTATTGAAAAGGCCCCTGTGTGGACAGGTGGTGAGCGTTCTAGTTGCCAATGATGCCATAGATACTCTGTGAGGTCCCCCTGTTCCCACCGAGCAACGGATTCGGGTACTAGCAGCGGAAGTAGCACTTCTCGCACGGGACAGGGGTCCCACATTCGGGGCCTCGTCCACGGATATCCGGACAAGAGACTAATCCGTCGGTTTTTCCAAAACCGAACCCGGAAAAAACTTCCCTTACCCGGAAAGCACGGGCGATTCCACCAGGATAATTTTTTACTCTAACGTAGTCAAGATCATTACTGATCACGCTGATCCAACTGCACCTATAAAGATACTCGGTCGGATCAAGGAAGAAACTTGCACTTGGATCATTTGGATCAACGCTTTTTTCCCCATCAAGAGGCACAGCCGTTGATTCCTATCCATAGAACAATTACTATCCGGGACTTACTTCATCTATCGTAATAACAGAAATTGAGTCTCGGTTTACGGATCCATCAGTCCAGCCTAACCCCATCCGATCCCATGGGTTAGCCAACCGCCCAACCACTGTAGTGATGGGATCCAATTTGGAATTTGGTTAGGTTTTGTCTCGGGTACCAAGGAAAAGAGTTCCAAGGCCCCCTAGCCGGAATTTCATGCAAACATAAAACTAGCCACACCACTTACACACCCAATATGAAAATTGCCTTTTTCTTAGCATCAGCTAACTTTAAAACAATCCTTTAATGAAACCATAGTACCACTGATCACAATCTCCCAATTTATCCAGTTGATTCATAATTTCCCATCATTCCTTCATCAGAGTATCTATGGCATCATTGGCAACTAGAACGCTCACCACCTGTCCACACAGAGGCCGTTTCCATAGTTCCTAGCGCATAATACTCGGCAATATAATCACTTATCAAGATGGACTCTCGTTGAAGATCAGCAAGATCAACCAACAGATCCATATAAAAGAGCCATGGACTCATCCGTTGAGGACCAGCAAGGTCAGTCAACCAGATCCATGCCCGGTTTCACAAAACAACTCTTACTCCTTGTTCCTATATCTTCCTCGACGCACGCGTGGGTATCCTAGGCGACCCAGAGCCCGAGCACCGTATGGTCAGCACCCTCTAGGATCCTTCGCAGGTGACCTAGCGCTTCACTCATAGGCCGCTTCCTTGGTCCCTCATCCACCGTACCGGAAGCTCACCATTTTAATCGAACCGAGGCTGGTCAAGACCTCGGTCGACCTTGCTACGCGAGACGTCCTCCATTGACTCTCCGTCAGCAGTTGCAACTTTATCAGTTAGGTCTCCACGACCTTAATCACAAGACGGTCAAAATGCTTCCCCAGCATTCTTGACATAAAACAGCCATTTACAAACAGCATTTACAAACAGTTTACAAATACAGTTTCTATATTAACTCTCATTTTTCCACATTATCCCTCATTAATCCACATTACTTATTCCACATTCCATGTATATGTGTACTCATCCAATCACCTCCTTTTCCATCTCTTCACTTCAGATTCCTTCACATCACATATCATATATTCACATCCATATCCACATCCACATCCACATCCACATTCACATCCATGCATCCACATCTACATGCTTACCTCCATTTTCACATCCTCATTTATACATCCACATCCCATATCCACATTCATACATACACATCCATACATCCACATCTACATCCACATACATACATACATCCACATCCACATTCCCATACATCCACATCTATACATCCACATTCCACATTCACATCTACATTCACATTCACATACATGCATCCACATCTACATGCTTACCTCCATTTTCACATACTCATTTATACATCCACATCCCATATCCACATTCATACATACACATCCATACATCCACATCTACATCCACATACATACATACATCCACATCCACATTCCACATTCACATCTATACATCCACATCTACATTCACATTCACATACATCCACATCCACATTCCCATACATCCACATCTATACATCCACATTCCACATTCACATCTACATTCACATTCACATACATCCACATCTACATTCACATTCACATACATCCACATCCCCATTCCCATTCACATCTATACATCCACATCTACATCCACATACATACATACATCCACATCCACATTCCACATTCACATCTATACATCCACATCTACATCCACATTCACATACATCCACATCCACATTTCCATTCACATCTATACATCCACATCCATTCACATCTATACATCCACATCTACATCCACATTTACATCTATGCATATACATCTTCATGCATATATCCATTTTCATGTTCATACATCCACACTCCCATCTCCATATCCACACATCCACATACATACATCCATTTTCACATTCCCATTTATATAACCCCATATACCTTCACATCTAATCTTTTACATCACATCCATTCTCGCCCTATCACAACCCATATACATCTTATCTCTTATCACATCCTAACTTATTTCATAAGCATCTTATCACCTCTTATCACACCTCTTATCACATCCTATCACTTTCCATACGCATCTTATCAATTCTTATCACATCTCATACACCTCTTATCACATCTTATCACATTTCATATCTTTTTTTAAAAAAAAGAGAATTCTTTTATTTGATATAAGATTTCTCTACACATTTATTTATACATAAATTCCATTTAAGGAGACTAACACTTTCGAAATTAAAATCAATCTTTTATGCATCTTCTTATGCATGATTTCAATTTGGTAGGGAATTATACTTTTAGAATAAAAGAATTTCTCTTATGCATCTAAGTTAAGCATAAAATCCATTTATGAGGAAAATCATACTTTTAGTATAAAAAGAATATCTTTTATGCATACCTATATGCATGAAATCCAATATGATAAAAGTAACACTTTTGATATAAAAATTTTTCCTTTATGCATACTTCTATGCATGAAAATTAAAAATGATAAAAGTAACACTTTTGATATAAAAATTTTCCTTTATGCATACTTCTATGCATGAAAATTAAAAATGATAAAAGTAACACTTTTGATATAAAAATTTTCTTTTATGCATACTTTTATGTATGAAATAAAAATGATAAAAGTAACACTTTTGATATAAAAATTTATCCATTATGCATACTTCTATGCATGAAAATAAAAATGGTAAAAATAACACTTTTGATATAAAAATTTATCCTTTATGCATAATATTAAAATTCAATTTCTCCATGATTATAATGAAATTCTTTCAATTAATCTAGGATGATGATTCCTAGAATATGGTAGGAAGTCCTCTTTTTATGCTTTGAATGAAAATTTTTTATGCATAATTTTTATAAAAATTTTGCCATAGCTCCGCTGCTATGAGACTGATAAATCTCAATTTTTCTAAGGGATAAAGCTTATCATTAAGAAAATAATTAAAATGATTCTCTAATTGGATCCTTAATCCATAATGGATTGAATCATCAATATACATAAACTAAAAGCATAAGAAAAAGCCATTAATTTGGCCTCAAGCATAACTTAATCTTGGGTTAAGAAAAAGCTTTATGAAAAGCTTGATTTGGATTGAGAATGGGTCATGAGTATGACCATTTCTTGAGTGAGAGAGAGAATTTACATAAGAATCATTAGAATTTAAACATAAATGAAAATTAACTTCAATAGCATTTATTAAATTATGTAACTCTTCACTACTATTCAAACTTCAATAGCATTTAAAAAAAACCATACCAATTAAACTTCTCAAGCTTGAGAGGGGTTGAGAAGAGAGAAACATTGAGAAATTATAGAAAGATGAATATTCACTAATTACCTTACAACTTGCTTGATTCTTTGTTCACGGTAGAGGCCCCCAACCAATCAATTGGTTAAGTATGTTGATGGAGCCACTAATGGGGATTGAAGAAAGAGGGAAGCTCCAAAAACTAGTGAATTATTAAATGAATTCACAGTTCTTGGCTTAGGTGGAGTAGAGTAACGATGCATAAACACTATATATTTTTCAACAAGAGTGAGGCTTCTATTTATAGGAAAAATTGAGCTCCTAACCAAACAAACTGATTCTAGAATTTTCTAAATCAGTTTGGTCAATATTTGACCATTTTTAGGTCAGTTAAGCTAACTTTTTGGAACTAGACTTGAATGAGGAGAGAGGAGAGATGAAATATCTCAATTTTTATGAGTTTAAAACTCATTCAAGCATGTGAAATATGCACCTCCTTTAAAGAACTCCCCTTCCTTACATATGTCATATTTTTAATATTGCTCATAGTTTTTTACTAATAAACCTTGTACATTTTCAACTCTTCATCTTATGTGAGTATTTACTCACTTTTGGGTATCTTCTTTTTCAAATTGGATTTATCTCCTCCCTACACATGGATTGATGCTATTGGTCCATAGGAACCTTAATTGGACCATAATCCAAAAATTTCTGAAAATCTAGACCCTTAGACTAAGGTCCTTTATACACATTTCCAATTAATTCCAATTGCACATTGGAAAGTTCTTTTTGAATTTCTGTTTCAGGGAAACTTATTTTAATAAGATGAGATAATTTTCTATCCAAAAATATTAAAAATCTGAATATTCTCTCTCTAGAATATTTTCTCTCTCTAGGTTAAAACAGTTAGAAACAAGTCTTTTATATTTCTGAAGAGGGATTGATTATAGAAGAAGATACTAGACATCAAAAAGGGGTTTGGGGGAGGAATCTTACATTCTACCCCACTTAAAAAACGCGAGATGTCCTCATCTCGCAACTTGTGATAATTTCGCAAGATTCACGAATATGAGACTTAGAGAAAAATTTTAATCAAGATTAACCACCAAGATAAGTCTTAAAGAGAGCAAGATTCAAAATACGAACAAGATTTAAACTTTATTCATTCTCGGAACTTATACAGTAAAGATAGAGGAACTCTTTACACTTCCATAAGCCCGTCCATCATATGATCACAAAAGCAGTCCTCACAAGCTGCACAAGTATAAGGTAACTCATCTATGGGAATAATTCTGTTGGTTATTGCTGCACCTATCTCAGTGGTATGAGGTGATCTAACAAAAGGACCTCTGAGAGGCAAGCCAAAAACGGGATAAAGGCATATCTTCTCATGAGGAAGAAAACATGCCAGTAAGAAGACCCGCTCAGAAAACCCAAGATGCCTTGATCTCATGACACAGTAATATCGGGGACCCAAACCCAAAGCTTCAATAACCATGGCCAAGCGGACATTGTTACGAAAGTGCTGCTGACCCCAGGGTGTTACCCTAGTTATGTTTTGATAGGTCCGCCATTTGGTTTGCGCTACAGAAGTTCCCAAGTGAGGAAAAAGTGAGCGCTCATACTGCTCTATAAAATCCTTCTTCACAGATTCACTTGCGTCTTGAAGGTGAGGAATCATTATGGATAAAACTAGTTCTTGTTGCCAAGCCATGAAGGAGATTAAGAAGAAAGGAGATCGATGGGAGTAAGATTACTGTGAACGATAAGTAAAAGTTACGACTTATATAAAGGAAGGAGCTAGCGTAACTTAGAAGCCAACGGTAGCTTGCCACTGAAGTTTTACCGTCTTTCCATGATTTGGGTTTGGCACAATTTTCTATAGAAGGCATTAAGAACTTTGAGATGAGGAGATAAAAGAAGCTCGTAAGCTAAGTCACTTACTTTCTTTGAAGTCAGATAAGGCTCACAATATCTGGGGGATAACTTCTTAAACTCCCCAATAGATAAAGAACTTCTTTTGTGCCGTACTCGAATGAAGACCAAAACCTTGGTATCCAAAACACCGATTTTCACTTCTGAACTCATTGTTTTGAATCTTTAAAACAGCGTGACTCCTGAGAAGTATTCTAGGGAAAGGGTCTTCCTTTTTTTAAACAGAATCTTTCTTTTATTTTGTGAGAGGGAATAATTTTAAGATCAAAAAGGGAGATTCTTACTCCTGTATGCCTCGAAGGCTGGGGAGGAATCTTACATTCTACCCCACTTAAAAAAGTGTGAGATGTCCTCATCTCGCCAAGTAGAGGACAACTCTTTTTCTTAAGATCCAATTTATTCTAGGGTTCCTTATATTCTGGTCAACCCAACAGAATACGGGGATAAATATCCCTTATATAGAACTCATCATTAAATAAATTCATTTCAGATCATATCATTCATATCTTTAACACGATAATGGTCCATCAGATCGAAATTTTTTCTTTCTGAACATTCCTCCACGGGAATTTCAGTCAAGCAAGTTTTCAATTTGTCATCCCTTAACTTGATATACCGAGTCAAGTGTTAACAGTAGTACTTTGACAGCACAATCCACTAATCTCATAGTGATTTGTTGAAATCATTATCATCATTTATTATTACAGGGACTCGTCCCATTCATCCTCATTGCGGTTTTGCTCAAGTTATTATATTTCAACTAAATTTTAAAAATCATCATTTTTCAATCAGAATCCCAATCAATTCATCAGTTCCCAAACAGAATTAAAAATCATATCAACCACATTCAAATTCATCATCTGGATAGCATTAACGCTTATAATTTCAAGTCTTAGATTTACTCGTATATACTGTCAGTAAAGAGCTGCAGTTATACTCTCGGTATATACGGATAGTCACGGCCCTTGGAATTATAAGGTAAATACCATCATGTCTAGGCCTCAAGCAAGCCAAGGATTCTATATAATTGCGGTACTTCCATCTGAAGACCCAATTACCAAATTACGAATTTCAATTTGAATATCAAATTGTATGAATTATATCACACAATTATAACCTTTTTGTGTTTCTTGATAAATTTCTGACCTATCTGTCTTCTCAATTGATCTTTATTAACCAAATGCTCTGATACCAACTGTGAGGTCCCCCTGTTCCCACCGAGCAACGGATTCGGGTACTAGCAGCGGAAGTAGCACTTCTCGCACGGGACAGGGGTCCCACATTCGGGGCCTCGTCCACGGATATCCGGACAAGAGACTAATCCGTCGGTTTTTCCAAAACCGAACCCGGAAAAAACTTCCCTTACCCGAAAAGCACGGGCGATTCCACCAGGATAATTTTTTACTCTAACGTAGTCAAGATCATTACTGATCACGCTGATCCAACTGCACCTATAAAGATACTCGGTCGGATCAAGGAAGAAACTTGCACTTGGATCATTTGGATCAACGCTTTTTTCCCCATCAAGAGGCACAGCCGTTGATTCCTATCCATAGAACAATTACTATCCGGGACTTACTTCATCTATCGTAATAACAGAAATTGAGTCTCGGTTTACGGATCCATCAGTCCAGCCGAACCCCATCCGATCCCATGGGTTCGCCAACCGCCCAACCACTGTAGTGATGGGATCCAATTTGGAATTTGGTTAGGTTTTGTCCCGGGTACCAAGGAAAAGAGTTCCAAGGCCCCCTAGCCGGAATTTCATGCAAACATAAAACTAGCCACACCACTTACACACCCAATATGAAAATTGCCTTTTTCTTAGCATCAGCTAACTTTAAAACAATCCTTTAATGAAACCATAGTACCACTGATCACAATCTCCCAATTTATCCAGTTGATTCATAATTTCCCATCATTCCTTCATCAGAGTATCTATGGCATCATTGGCAACTAGAACGCTCACCACCTGTCCACACAGAGGCCGTTTCCATAGTTCCTAGCGCATAATACTCGGCAATATAATCACTTATCAAGATGGACTCTCGTTGAAGATCAGCAAGATCAACCAACAGATCCATATAAAAGAGCCATGGACTCATCCGTTGAGGACCAGCAAGGTCAGTCAACCAGATCCATGCCCGGTTTCACAAAACAACTCTTACTCCTTGTTCCTATATCTTCCTCGACGCACGCGTGGGTATCCTAGGCGACCCAGAGCCCGAGCACCGTATGGTCAGCACCCTCTAGGATCCTTCGCAGGTGACCTAGCGCTTCACTCATAGGCCGCTTCCTTGGTCCCTCATCCACCGTACCGGAAGCTCACCATTTTAATCGAACCGAGGCTGGTCAAGACCTCGGTCGACCTTGCTACGCGAGACGTCCTCCATTGACTCTCCGTCAACAGTTGCAACTTTATCAGTTAGGTCTCCACGACCTTAATCACAAGACGGTCAAAATGCTTCCCCAGCATTCTTGACATAAAACAGCCATTTACAAACAGCATTTACAAACAGTTTACAAATACAGTTTCTATATTAACTCTCATTTTTCCACATTATCCCTCATTAATCCACATTACTTATTCCACATTCCATGTATATGTGTACTCATCCAATCACCTCCTTTTCCATCTCTTCACTTCAGATTCCTTCACATCACATATCATATATTCACATCCATATCCACATCCACATCCACATCCACATTCACATCCATGCATCCACATCTACATGCTTACCTCCATTTTCACATCCTCATTTATACATCCACATCCCATATCCACATTCATACATACACATCCATACATCCACATCTACATCCACATACATACAATCTACATCCACATACATACATACATCCACATCCACATTCCACATTCACATCTATACATCCACATCTACATCCACATTCACATACATCCACATCCACATTTCCATTCACATCTATACATCCACATCCATTCACATCTATACATCCACATCTACATCCACATTTACATCTATGCATATACATCTTCATGCATATATCCATTTTCATGTTCATACATCCACACTCCCATCTCCATATCCACACATCCACATACATACATCCATTTTTACATTCCCATTTATATAACCCCATATACCTTCACATCTAATCTTTTACATCACATCCATTCTCGCCCTATCACAACCCATATACATCTTATCTCTTATCACATCCTAACTTATTTCATAAGCATCTTATCACCTCTTATCACACCTCTTATCACATCCTATCACTTTCCATACGCATCTTATCAATTCTTATCACATCTCATACACCTCTTATCACATATTATCACATTTCATATCTTTTTTTTTAAAAAAGAGAATTCTTTTATTTGATATAAGATTTCTCTACACATTTATTTATACATAAATTCCATTTAAGGAGACTAACACTTTCGAAATTAAAATCAATCTTTTATGCATCTTCTTATGCATGATTTCAATTTGGTAGGGAATTATACTTTTAGAATAAAAGAATTTCTCTTATGCATCTAAGTTAAGCATAAAATCCATTTATGAGGAAAATCATACTTTTAGTATAAAAAGAATATCTTTTATGCATACCTATATGCATGAAATCCAATATGATAAAAGTAACACTTTTGATATAAAAATTTTTCCTTTATGCATACTTCTATGCATGAAAATTAAAAATGATAAAAGTAACACTTTTGATATAAAAATTTTCCTTTATGCATACTTCTATGCATGAAAATTAAAAATGATAAAAGTAACACTTTTGATATAAAAATTTTCTTTTATGCATACTTTTATGTATGAAATAAAAATGATAAAAGTAACACTTTTGATATAAAAATTTATCCATTATGCATACTTCTATGCATGAAAATAAAAATGGTAAAAATAACACTTTTGATATAAAAATTTATCCTTTATGCATAATATTAAAATTCAATTTCTCCATGATTATAATGAAATTCTTTCAATTAATCTAGGATGATGATTCCTAGAATATGGTAGGAAGTCCTCTTTTTATGCTTTGAATGAAAATTTTTTATGCATAATTTTTATAAAAATTTTGCCATAGCTCCGCTGCTATGAGACTGATAAATCTCAATTTTTCTAAGGGATAAAGCTTATCATTAAGAAAATAATTAAAATGATTCTCTAATTGGATCCTTAATCCATAATGGATTGAATCATCAATATACATAAACTAAAAGCATAAGAAAAAGCCATTAATTTGGCCTCAAGCATAACTTAATCTTGGGTTAAGGAAAAGCTTTATGAAAAGCTTGATTTGGATTGAGAATGGGTCATGAGTATGACCATTTCTTGAGTGAGAGAGAGAATTTACATAAGAATCATTAGAATTTAAACATAAATGAAAATTAACTTCAATAGCATTTATTAAATTATGTAACTCTTCACTACTATTCAAACTTCAATAGCATTTAAAAAAAACCATACCAATTAAACTTCTCAAGCTTGAGAGGGGTTGAGAAGAGAGAAACATTGAGAAATTATAGAAAGATGAATATTCACTAATTACCTTACAACTTGCTTGATTCTTTGTTCACGGTAGAGGCCCCCAACCAATCAATTGGTTAAGTATGTTGATGGAGCCACTAATGGGGATTGAAGAAAGAGGGAAGCTCCAAAAACTAGTGAATTATTAAATGAATTCACAGTTCTTGGCTTAGGTGGAGTAGAGTAACGATGCATAAACACTATATATTTTTCAACAAGGGTGAGGCTTCTATTTATAGGAAAAATTGAGCTCCTAACCAAACAAACTGATTCTAGAATTTTCTAAATCAGTTTGGTCAATATTTGACCATTTTTAGGTCAGTTAAGCTAACTTTTTGGAACTAGACTTGAATGAGGAGAGAGGAGAGATGAAATATCTCAATTTTTATGAGTTTAAAACTCATTCAAGCATGTGAAATATGCACCTCCTTTAAAGAACTCCCCTTCCTTACATATGTCATATTTTTAATATTGCTCATAGTTTTTTACTAATAAACCTTGTACATTTTCAACTCTTCATCTTATGTGAGTATTTACTCACTTTTGGGTATCTTCTTTTTCAAATTGAATTTATCTCCTCCCTACACATGGATTGATGCTATTGGTCCATAGGAACCTTAATTGGACCATAATCCAAAAATTTCTGAAAATCTAGACCCTTAGACTAAGGTCCTTTATACACATTTCCAATTAATTCCAATTGCACATTGGAAAGTTCTTTTTGAATTTCTGTTTCAGGGAAACTTATTTTAATAAGATGAGATAATTTTATATCCAAAAATATTAAAAATCTGAATATTCTCTCTCTAGAATATTTTCTCTCTCTAGGTTAAAACAGTTAGAAACAAGTCTTTTATATTTCTGAAGAGGGATTGATTATAGAAGAAGATACTAGACATCAATAAGGGGTTTGGGGGAGGAATCTTACATACTCTGATGAAGGAATGATGGGAAATTATGAATCAACCGGATAAATTGGAAGATTGTGATCAGTGGTACCATGCTTTCATTAAAGGATTGTTTTAAAGTTAGCTGATGCTAAGAAAAGGCAATTTCATATTGGGTGTGTAAGTGGTGTGGCTAGTTTTATGTTTGTATGAATTTCCGGCTAGGGGGCCTTGGAACTCTTTTCCTTGGTACCCGGGACAAAACCTAACCAAATTCCAAATTGGATCCCATCACTACAGTGGTTGGGCGGTTGGCTAACCCATGGGATCGGATGGGGTTAGGCTGGACTGATGGATCCGTAAATCGAGATTTAATTTCTATTATTACGATAGATGAAGTAAATCCCGGATAGAAATTGTTCTATGGATAGGAATCAACGGCTGTGCCTCTTGATGGGGAAAAAAGCGTTGATCCCAATGATCCAAGTGCAAGTTTCTTCCTTGATTTGACCAAGTACCGTTAAAGGTGCAGTCAGATCAGTTGATCCGTAATGATCTTGACTACGTTAGAGTAAAGAGTTATCTTGGTGGAATCGCCCGTGCTTTTCGGATAAGGGAAGTTTTTCTGGGTTCGGTTTTGGAAAAACCGATAGATTAGTCTTTTGTCCGGATATCCGTGGACGAGGCCCCGAATGTGGGACCCTTGTCCCGCGCTAGAAGTGCTACTTCCGCTGCTAGTACCCGAGTCCGTTGCTCGGTGGGAACAGGGGGACCTCACAGTTGGTATCAGAGCTTTTTGGTTAATGAGGATCAACCGAGAAGCCAAATATATCAAAAATTTATCAAGAAAAAAAAAAGGTTGTAATTGTGTGATATAATTCATACAAATTGATATTCAATCTGAAAATTCATAAATTAATAATTGGGTCTTCAAATGGAAGTACTGCAATCATATGGAACCCTGACTTGCTTGAGACCTAGACATGATGGTATTTATCTTATAGTTTCGAGTATCATGACTATCCGTATATACCGAGGGTATAACTGCAGCTCTTTACCGACAGTATATACGAGTAAATCTAAGACTTGAAATTATAAGCGTTAATGCTATCCAGATGATGATTTCGAATGTGGTTGATATGATTTTTAGTTCTGTTTGGGAACTGATGAATTGATTTGGATTCTGATTGAAAAATGATGATCCCTGAAAATGGGTTGAAATGTAATAAGCTGAGCGAAACCACAATGTGGATGATTGGGACGAGTCCCTGTAATGATAAATGATGAAAATGATTCAGCAAATCACTATGAGATTAGTGGATTGTGCTGTCAAATTGCTACTGTTAACACTTGACCGTTAGATCAAGTTAAGGGATGACAAATTGAGAACTTACTTGACTGAAATTCCCGTGGAGGAATGTTCAGAAGGAAATTTTTCGGTCTAATGGACCTTTATCATGTTAAAGATATGAATGATATGATCTGAATGAATTGTTATTTAATGATGAGTTCTAAGGGATATTTATCCCAGTATTCTGTTGGGTTGACCAGAATATAAGGAACCCCAGAATAAAATTGGATCTTAAGAAAAAGAGTTGTCCTCTACCTTGGTGAGATGAGGACATCTCGCACTTTTCAAGTGGGGTAGAATGTAAGATTCCTCCCCAGCCTTCGAGGTATACAGGAGTAAGAATCTCCCTTTTTGATCTTATAATTATTCCCTCTCTAAAATAAAAGAAAGATTCTGTTTTTAAAAAAAAAGGAAGACCCTTTCCCTAGAATACTTCTCAGGAGTCATGCCTGTTTTAAGGATTCAGAACAATGAGTTCAGAAGTGAAAATCGGTGTTTTGGATACCAAGGTTTTGGTCTTCATTCGAGTACGGCACAAAAGAAGTTCTTTATCTATTGGGGAGTTTAACAAGTTATCCCCCAGATATTGTGAGCCTTATCTGAATTCAAAGAAAGTAAGTGACTTAGCTTACGAGCTTCTTTTATCTCCTCATCTCAAAGTTCTTAATGCCTTCTATAGAAAATTGTGCCAAACCCAAATCATGGAAAGACGGTAAAACTTCAGTGGCAAGCTACCGTTGGCTTCTAAGTTACGCTAGCTCCTTCCTTTATATAAGTCGTAACTTTTACTTGTGGCTCACAGTAATCTTACTCCCATCGATCTCCTTTCTTCCTAATCTCCTTCATGGCTTGGCAACAAGAATTAGTTTTATCCATAATGATTCCTCACCTTCAAGACGCAAGTGAGTCTGTGAAGAAGGATTTTATAGAACAGTATGAGCGCTCACTTTTCCCTCACTTGGGAACTTCTGTAGCGCAGACCAAATGGCGGACCTATCAAGACATAACTAGGGTAACACCCTGGGGTCAGCAGCACTTTCGCAACAATGTCCGCTTGGCCATGGTTATTGAAGCCTTGGGTTTGGGTCCCCGATACTACTGCGTCATGAGATCAAGACATCTTGGGTTTTCTGAGCGGGTCTTCTTACTGGCGTGTTTTCTTCCTCATCAGAAGATATGCCTTTACCCCGTTTTTGGTTTGCCTCTCAGAGGTCCTTTTGTTAGATCACCTCATACCACTGAGATAGGTGCGGCAATAACCAACAGAATTATTTCCATAGATGAGTTACCTTATACTTGTGCAGCTTGTGAGTGCTGTTTTTGTGACCATATGATGGACGGGCTTATGGAAGTGTAAAGAGTTCTTCTATCTTTACTGTATAAGTTCCAAGAATGAATAAAGTTTAAATCTTGTTCTTATCTTGCTCTCTTTGAGACTTTTCTTGGTGGTTAATCTTGATTAAAATTTTTCTCTGAGTCTCATATTCGTCCATCTTGCGAAATTACCCTAGTTTGCGAGATGAGGACATCTCGCGTTTTTTAAGTGGGGTAGAATGTAAGATTCCTCCCCCACCCCCTTTTTGATGTCTAGTATCTTTCCCTATAATCAATCCCTCTTCAGAAATATAAAGACCTTGTTTCTAACTATTTTAACCTAGAGAGAGAAAATATTCTAGAGAGAGAATATTCAAATTTTGAATATTTTTGGATAGAAAAATATCTCGTATAATTAAGATGAATTCCCCTGAAACAGAAATTCAAAAAGAATTTTCCAATGTGCAATTGGAATTAATTGGAAATGTGTATAAAGGACCTTAGCCTAAGGGTCTAGATTTTCAAAAAATTTTGGATTATGGTCCAATTAAGGTTCCTATGGGCCAATAGCATCAATCCATGTGTAGAGAGGAGATAAATCCAATTTGTAAAAGAAGATACCCAAATATGAGTAAATGCTCACATAAGATGAAGAGTTGAAAATGTACAAGGTTTATTAGTAAAAAACCATGAGCAATATAAAAAAATATGAGATATTTTGGGTATCCAAAAATGAGTAAATACTCACATAAGATGAAGAGTTGAAAATGTACAAGGTTTATTAGTAAAAAACTATGAGTAATATTAAAATGATTCCATTATGACACATATGTAAGGAAGGGGAATTCTTTAAAGGAGGTGCATATTTCACATAAGATGAAGAGTTGAAAATGTACAAGGTTTATTAGTAAAAAACTATGAGCAATATTAAAATGATTCCATTATGACACATATGTAAGGAAGGGGAATTCTTTAAAGGAGGTGCATATTTCACATAAGATGAAGAGTTGAAAATGTACAAGGTTTATTAGTAAAAAACTATGAGCAATATTAAAATGATTCCATTATGACACATATGTAAGGAAGGGGAGTTCTTTAAAGGAGGTGCATATTTCACATGCTTGAATGAGTTTTAAACTCATAAAAATTGAGATATTTCATCTCTCCTCTCTCCTCATTCAAGTCTAGTTCCAAAAAGTTAGCTTAACTGACCTAAAAATGGTCAAATATTGACCAAACTGATTTAGAAAATTCTAGAATCAGTTTGTTTGGTTAGGAGCTCAATTTTTTCTATAAATAGAAGCCTCCCCCTTGTTGAAAAATAGATAGTGTTTATGCATCATTACTCTACTCCACCTAAGCCAAGAACTGTGAATTCATTTAATAATTCACTAGTTTTTGGAGCTTCCCTCTTTCTTCAATCCCAATTAGTGGCTCCATCAACATACTTAACCAATTGATTGGTTGGGGGCCTCTACCGTGAACAAAGAATCAAGCAATTTGTAAGGTAATTAGTGAATATTGATTTTTTCTATAATTTCTCAATGTTTCTCTCTTCTCAACCCCTCTCAAGCTTGAGAAGCTTAATTGGTATGGTTTTTTAAATGCTATTGAAGTTAATTGGTGAATAGTAGTGAAGAGTTACATAATTTAATAAATGCTATTGAAGTTAATTTCTATTTATGTTTAAATTCTAATGGTTTTTTATGTAATTTCTCTCTCTCACTCAAGAAATGGTCATACTCATGACCCATTCTCAATCCAAATTAAGCTTTTCATAAAGCTTTTCCTTAACCCAAGATTAAGCTATGCTAGGCCAAATTAATGGCTTTTTTCTATGCTTTTAGTTTATGTATATTGATGATTCAATCCCTTATGGATTAATGATCCAACTAAAGATCATTTTAATTATTTCCTTAATGATAAGCTTTATCCCTTAGAAAAATTGAGATTTATCAGTCATAGCAGCGGAGCTATGGCAAAATTTTTATAAAAACTATGCATAAAATAATTTCATTCAAAGCATAAAAAGAGGACTTCCTACCATATTCTAGGAATTATCATCCTAGATTAATTGAAAGATATTCATTGTAATCATAGAGAAATTGATTTTTATATTATGCATTATTGATTTTCATGCATAGAGCTATGCATAAAAGACTATTATTTTAACATAAAAGTGTTACTTTTATCAAATTTTAATTTTCATGCATAGAAGTATGCATAAAGGATAATTATATTTTTATATTAAAAGTGTTACTTTTATCATTTTTAATTAGAAGTATGCATAAAGAAAAAAAAATTATATCAAAAGTGTTACTTTTATCATTTTTAATTTTCATGCATAGAAGTATGCATAAAGGAAAATTTTTTTATATCAAAAGTGTTATTTTTATCATATTGGATTTCATGCATAGAGGTATGCATAAAAGTTGATTATTTTATGATAAAAGTGTGACTTTTATCATAATTGAATTTCATGCATAGAGGTATGCATAAAAGTTGATTATTTTATTGTAAGAGTGTTACTCTTATCATATTAGATTTCATGCATATAGGTATGCATAAAAGATATTCTTTTTATACTAAAAGTGTGATTTTTATCATAAATAGATTTTATGCATAAATTAGATGCATAAGAGAAATTCTTTTATTCTAAAAGTTTAATTCCTACTAAATTAAATTTATGCATAAGAAGTTGCATAAAAGATTGATTTTAATTTCGAAAGTGTTAGTACCCTTAAATGAAATTTATGCATAATTAGATGCGTAAAGAAATTTTATATCAAATATAAGAGTTCCCTTATATTCTATAAATAGATATGGGAAGGGATAGGATGCGATAAGAGATGTATGTATGTGGATGTGTGGATGTGGAGATGGGAGTGTGGATGTATGAATGTGAAAATGGATGTATGCATGAAGATGAGTGTGGATGTATGAATGTGAAAATGGATGTATGCATGAAGATGTATATACATAGAGGTGAATGTGGATGTAGATGTGGCTGTATAGATGTGAATGTGGAATGTGGATGTGGATGTATGTATGTATATGGATGTAGATGTGGATGTATAGATGTGAATGGGAATGTGGAGGTGGATGTATGTGAATGTGGTATAGATGTGGATGTATGTGAATGTGGATATAGATGTGGATGTATGTATATGTGGATGTATAGATGTGAATGGGAATGTGGATATAGATGTATGTATGTATGTGGATGTAGATGTGGATGTATAGATGTGAATGGGAATGTGGATGTGGATGTATGTGAATGTGGATATAGATGTGGATGTATGTATGTGGATGTAGATGTGGATGTATAGATGTGAATGGGAATGTGGATATAGATGTATGTATGTGGATGTAGATGTGGATGTATAGATGTGAATGGGAATGTGGATGTGGATGTATGTGAATGTGGATGTAGATGTGTATGTGGATGTGGATGTATGAATGAGGACGTGATAGTGGATGTATGCATGTGGATGTACGGATGTGGATGTGGATGTATGGATGTGGATATGGATGTGTATGTATGAATGTGGATATGGGATGTGGATGTATAAATGAGGATGTGAAAATGGAGGTAAGCATGTAGATGTGGATGTATGGATGTGAATGTGGATGTGGATGTGGATGTGGATGTGGATGTGGATGTATGGATGTGAATATATGATATGTGATGTGAAGGAATCTGAAGTGAAGAGATGGAAAATGATGTGATTGGATGAGTACACATATAAATGGAATGTGGAATAAGTAATGTGGATTATATGAGGGATAATGTGGAAAAATGAGAGTTAATATAGAAATTGTATTTGTAAACTGTTTGTAAATGCTGTTTGTACATGGCTGTTTTATGTCAAGAATGCTGGGAAAGCATTTTGACCGTCTTGTGATTAAGGTCGTGGAGACCTAACTGATAAAGTTGCAACTGCTGACGGAGAGTCAATGGAGGACGTCTCGCGTAGCAAGGTCGGCCGAGGTCTTCGGCCGAGGTCTTGACCAGCCTCGGTTCGATTAAAATGGTGAGCTTCCGGTACGGTGGATGAGGGACCAAGGAAGCGGCCTATGAGTGAAGCGCTAGGTAACCTGCGAAGGATCCTAGAGGGTGCTGACCATACGACGATGCTCGGGCTCTGGGTCGCCCCAGGATACCCACGCGTGCGTCGAGGAAGATATTGGAACAAGGAGTAAGAGTTGTTTTGTGAAACTGGGCATGGATCTGGTTGATTGACCTTGCTGGTCTTCAATGGATGAGTCCATGGCTCTTCATATGGATCTGTTGGTTGATCTTGCTGATCTTCAACGAGAGTCCATCTTGATTTTTATAAGTGATTATATTGCCGAGTATTATGGGCTAGGAACTATTGAAAAGGCCCCTGTGTGGACAGGTGGTGAACGTTCTAGTTGCCAATGATGCCATAGATACCTCTGATGAAGGAATGATGGGAAATTATGAATCAACCGGATAAATTGGAAGATTGTGATCAGTGGTACCATGCTTTCATTAAAGGATTATTTTAAAGTTAGCTGATGCTAAGAAAAGGCAATTTCATATTGGGTGTGTAAGTGGTGTGGCTAGTTTTATGTTTGTATGAATTTCCGGCTAGGGGGCCTTGGAACTCTTTTCCTTGGTACCCGAGACAAAACCTAACCAAATTCCAAATTGGATCCCATCACTACAGTGGTTGGGCGGTTGGCTAACCCATGGGATCGGATGGGGTTAGGCTGGACTGATGGATCCGTAAATCGAGATTTAATTTCTATTATTACGATAGATGAAGTAAATCCCGGATAGAAATTGTTCTATGGATAGGAATCAACGGCTGTGCCTCTTGATGGGGAAAAAAGCGTTGATCCCAATGATCCAAGTGCAAGTTTCTTCCTTGATTTGACCAAGTACCGTTAAAGGTGCAGTCAGATCAGTTGATCCGTAATGATCTTGACTACGTTAGAGTAAAGAGTTATCTTGGTGGAATCGCCCGTGCTTTCCAGATAAGGGAAGTTTTTCCGGGTTCGGTTTTGGAAAAACCGACAGATTAGTCTTTTGTCCGGATATCCGTGGACGAGGCCCCGAATGTGGGACCCCTGTCCCACGCTAGAAGTGCTACTTCCGCTGCTAGTACCCGAATCCGTTGCTCGGTGGGAACAGGGGGACCTCACATCATTTGAAAGAAAGAAACAAAAGAAAATTAATCCCACAGAGAAATACAAGTCAACATATGAGAGAGAGTTGTTTGCCTTAGTCCATGCCTAAAAGTGGCATCGTTATTTGTATGGTGTGCACTTCGAACTCGTGATGGATCATGAAAGTCTTAAATGGCTTTTTCACAACCAAAGTTGAAGGGGAAGAAAGGCCGATGGGCATATTTTCTCTGAGAGTTTGATATTCAAATACGGTATCAACAAGGAAAGTTTAATGTCATATAGGTAGATGCCTTAACTTGTATGCTAATGGTGGTGAGAACAAGTTGAGTTTCATCAAGTTTCGAAGTATGTTCTTAGACACATTAAAAGGCAAGTGCGAGTTTGATTCTCATTATAGGCAAGCTTGGTTAGGAGTACTTAGAAATCAAGAAAGACTAGCTACTTCTAGGGTGGCACCCACATTGCCTATTGAGTCTACTGATGGATACAATTTAGAGACTCCACCTAGTTCTGAATCAAGGGATTTAGTTGTCGATGAGCATGGGACATCACTATAATGCCCAATAGTAGTATTCTCTTCACCACCTAGAGGTACTGAATCCGTCAGAGGGAAGAGTTTTGTAAATTTTTCCATAGACGAGGGTTACCTACTCTATAGAGGGAGAGTATGCATACCTTAATGGTGACTTTAGGGCCCAAATTGTACAAGAAAGTCACGATAGTTTGAGTGTTGGCATCCAAGAATTCAAAAAACCTATGCACTAGTTAAAAGGCATTTCTATTGGCTTGGTTTTATAATGATGTTAAAGAGTATGTACTCAAGTGTGAGAAGTATTAGGTCAATAAGCATGAGTGCCTTGTGGGTGGCTTATTATGTCCTTTAGATATTCCTCAAGCCAAGTGGGAGAGTATATCTATGGACTTTATAGTTGGATTACCTCCAAGTCGAGGACATGACTCAATTTAGTGATAATAGACTGACTAACAAAGATGGTAAGATTTATTATCACTAAATCGAGGACATGACTCAATTTAGTGATAATAGACTGACTAACAAAGATGGTAAGATTTATTCCTACCACAAAATATGTAAAAACGCTAGAGTTAGCTCAACTCTTTATTAAAAACCTCTATCCGCTATACGGTTTGCCCGTTGATATAGTTTTGGATAGGAATATAAAGTTTGATTAATCACTTTTGGTGTGCAGCGTTTAAGCACTAGTATTAGCATGAGTATTGAAAATCATCCTGAATCTGCTGGTCAGATTAAGCAAGTTAATCAAGTTTTAGAAGACATGCTTCGAGTGTATGTGAGTCAAAAGAAATCTAACTGTGGGAGGAATATCTACCCCATTTGGAGTTTCCTTATAATAGTTCTAAGCATTCAGCTACTCGGTTTTTGTCCCTTTATGCTCATGTATGGCTTCCAACCTCAATCTCCTACTGTTGTTGGACTCAGAAATGAGCGAATACAACCCGTTAAAGACTTTTTGCAAGCTATGCTTCAAGTTGCATGTGATATTATTCATCAAGCCGCCCAAGAACGTGCTAGAACATATGTTGATGCTAATTAAAGATGCTAATTAAAGAAAAGTAACCTTTGAGAAAGGTGAAAGAGTATTCCTTAAATTTCCTTCTTGTTTATAGATGTTAAAGATGGAAAAGTGTCCAAATTGGTTTCCTAGGTATTGTGGTCCATTCACAATCCTTGAATAGGTTGGTGATGTGGCTTACAAGCTCCAGTTACTGGAGAATTTGAGAGTCCATCCTATTTCCGCGTTAGTAGACTACAAAAAGGTGGTGGGCAACATGGAAAATTTAGTAAGTCTCAAAGCTTTGGTTGAGTTCCAAGAACCACCATCAGTTTCACTGTTAATTCCATTTTGGATTAACAAACATATCCTCAATTCAAGACATGAATAAGTGTCTTGAAACGGCACTATAAAGTTGTACATTATGAGATTTGGCCACCCAAGGCCTAGGAAGTGAGTTTTGGGCACCCAAGTATGAAAAAGAGCCAATTATATATAAGGCATTTTCTAATAATGTAAAGACACAATCCCCTTTGTGCTATTGAGAGCGGTTCCAAACACTTAAGCCGGCTGAGGATAAAATAAACTTCACAAGGCTAAAGAATGTTTTTGTGCCCAAAGTGGTGATTGATGGAGCCCTGTGGCACAATTACATAATATCAAACAAAAGGAAGATAAGTCGATGAGAGACTATGTTTCTCATCTCTAAAGCATTTAAATTCGAGGTGCAAACTTCGGGAAAGGTTAACTGATGAGATCAACTGTTGCCTTGTTTTCGGAGGGGGGTTAGAGACCATAAAATTCAACCTCACAAACACCCCAGCATGATGTGCATAGCCTTCAAGGACTACTTATAAAAGTGGTTAAAGGTATTCATTGATGATCTACGTGCACACTCTCAATGGGTAGACCATCTGGCCTACTTAAGGAAAGTGTTCAAGCGATGTCGATTATATCGTATATCACTAAACTCCTTGAAGTGTCCGTTTTGGGTCAAGCATGGTCTAATATTGGGACACATTGTCTCAAAGAATGGTATATCCAGTAAGCAAGGTCAAATTGATATTGGAGATGCCACCACCTACCAACTACAAGGGAGTACAAAGATTTATGGGTCATGTGGTGGGGTATTATCGTCTCTTCATAATTTCTTATGCTGAAATAGCTAGACCCTTGCACAAGCTCCTCATTGTCTTTGAGTAGATCGAGGAGTTTCAGGAGAAGTATATGATTGACTGAAGCAAGCATTAGCAAGCGCGCCAATTCTATAACCCCCCAATTGGGATCTCATATTCCACGTGCACATTGATGCATTAAATTTTGCTATTGGTTGCGTAAGTACTAGCCCAACCTAGTGAGTTCAAATTAGACTATCCAGTTTGCATTGCTAGTCATCATCAGCTGTATGATGCAGAGGTGAATTACACCACCACAGAGAGAGAAGGATTGGCCATGGTTTACGCCATCAAGAAATATCAACATTACCTCTTGGCCAACAAATTCGTTATTTTCGTGGACCATCAAGCTTTACTATATCTAGTAAATAAACCTTGCACCACGGGGAGAATCACACGATGGTTACTATTGTTGTTGGAATTCAACTTTACAGTCACGGGGGTAAGGAAGGCAACACAGCATGTGCTGTTGGCCGATCACATGTCAAGGATTCCAAATGGGGAACCAGCAATTGGTGTTGATGATGACCTCCTTGATGCTTGTTTATTTAAGTCGGACATGGTGCCTGAATGGAATGAAGAAATCTCAAATTATCTATAAGAGTGTGCAACATCTACTCCCAATCCAAGCTAGCACCACACCAACCCTTGTGTCAAGGAAATAGAAACCCCAGCCAAATGGGTTAGGAATTCCCAAAGCAACGAAAGTACCCACTTTAACTCAGAATTGAGTAGGGGACTTAAGGGTAAAAACAAAGGAATTCAGCAGAGGGAGCCCTCCACAACCAGACACAGCAACAAAATCGTTCAGTTGGGTGGAAGGAACAATAAAAAACTCCCACATAGAACTAGAACGACTGCAATAGAAAATGCCCAAAAGTGCCCATGTGACCCCTTGGTTCTCATGGCGATAAACAAAAGGTATCCAATGAGTGCACAAATGGGTACAAGAAGGTAAGCAATGCATCATTCACTCATCGTGTGCATGTTTGATTGCTTGAGCACAAAGGAGAAAATGAGAAAAACTTGATCTTATGCGTTCCACGTGAAACTAGAGATAAAAGGGTTCATGTCGTGAACCACATAACAGCCATTCACGTCATGAGAACCAGCTTATAGAGTTTCACGCCGTGAAAGAGTTCAAAATGTTTCATGCCATGAAACGGTAATTTTTCGGTAGCCAATCACATAGCGCCATTGTAAGATTCCTCCCTCCAACTTCTGATGATTAAAAGATGTAAGAACCTCCCCTTTAGCCTCTTGTAATCATCCAACCTTTCAGAATGGAAAAAGATCTTATTTGACCCTATTTTGGTTTAGAGAGAGAAAATATTTTAGAGAGAGACAGTATTGTTTTGAGATATTTTTGGATATGAATTTACTCCAAAGAGTGTTCTAATGGGACAATGGGATACATCCAAGTGTTTGGATAAGAAAAATGTAAGAAGAAAAGAAAATCAACCAAAAATGAGTAAATTCTCATATAAGATGAAGAGTTGACTAGTAATGGTACTTAACCTTATAAAAATGTGAATCTTGACACCTCACGGGGGTGGGAGGAGGCCATAAAAGGAGGCACCTAGAATATCCATCATTACCCCATTTTTTTATTCAAAAAAATGAGATATTTCATCTCTTATCTCTCATCTTCGAAGATCAGAAAATGAGCTTAATTAGTCCAAAAACTTGTCCAAATTGGATAAAACTAAAGCTGGAAGCCTCTAGATCCTAGTTGAGCTTGGTTGGTGGCCTCCCTCACCTATAAATAGAACCCCATTCCTTTTTATTTTCATCTTAGAGTATTTCCATGCTAGTGTAATTTTCATTTTAGTGTATTTCCTTCTTCCCTCTTCCTGACCTCTCCATTGTGAAGCTTGGTGCTTCATTAAACCTCTTCTTCTCTTGAAGATTACCCTCTTCTCTGTTGAGAGATATAATCGTAGTGTTGTGTGTATGTGGGAAAGTTCCCTAGAGGTGCAAGATATTGTGGCAAGATAAGAATGCCACATGTAATATTGTATGGTGTGTGAGTGTTGACCAAAAGAAGTGGAAAAGGGAGTGCCACATGGATGATGACATGTAAAGTGGGATAAGGCTAGAGAGCCTATATCATTGTATGGTTAATTTGAGATATGCAATAGAGATCTTGTGTTGAGTGTGCAATCTCTCTCTCTCTCTCATATATGGAGTTTTTAGTGTGGTTTAATCCACGTTAATCTATGCTTAATCTATGTCCACCACCATGATCAATCCCATTTTTGGATTGTTAACATGGTATCAAAGCTTGAGTGGGCTCTTGGTCATGGGGTGAATATTTATGTATAGTTTTTCTTGGTTATAAATTCTTTGATTAAGCATTATTTTCAGTTTATTATGGAAACAATTAGCACACTCATATTATCTTTTGGATTTGCATTTGTGAGGATTTGAGAGAGATTTGGAGATGCCATTCTCAAGTTTGAGAGGAGATTTGCAACAAGGATGTTGCATAGAAGCTACCCAAGAGAGTTGCAAATGGGAGTTTTGCAACATGAAGAGGCTGCTCATCATCAAAAAAGCTAAAAATGGAGATTTCAGCAAGTATGAAGACTATGGAGTCTTGGGTGTCATCAAGAAAGCTACCAAGGAGATTTGAGAAGGTATTTTTGGTGATTTTGCCTCTCGAATTTGGTATTGGAGCATGGAATAATGCTCTCGTGTGAAGGGTTGCTTGATGGGATGGAAGAATCCCAAGGTTCTTTGCTTGCAACCAAGCAAAGAGTGGTGGAGGTGCATGCTTGCCAAGATGATGGGCAAGTGAGATGGTGAACTCAATGGTTTTCACATGTGTGTGCATCAAGAAGAGGATGCAATTTGTGAATGTTGCTCGAGGAGATGAGAAAAGTGGTGGAAGTTGTGGGAACCTCATATGTGTAGGCACTTATGGTTTCTCAATGGGAGAAACTTGACAAAAGCACCCTTAAAGTATTGTATGCGAGGAGAGGCATGCAAAGTTGCAAGTTCATTTGGGATCTTGCAAGGTCATGCATTAATGGCTTATTTCTAGAGATAACAGACATCATTCAAAGCTTAGGACTCACGATTCTAAAAGGAGTCATGGTGTCTCAGGAGGAGAAAATTTGGGCAAGACTTATTGTTGAGGCACAGGGATGTTTAACGAGTTAACGTCTTGGTGTCACTGATACAGCTATGGCAGAAGAGCACCAATGCATAGCAATATAGGGAATGTAGGAGAATCCTATACGAGCAGCATTAAAGCAAACAGTTTCAGTAGAGCAACAACAACAAAAATAAGCTTGAACATTTGGAGGAGACGACAAGTAGTTAGTGTTCTCTTCAAAGATAGAGGCTATGGCGAGAGCACTTGCCAGATTGTAGCACTGAATAGGTGCTTCTTAGATATGTGAGATCCCCCTGTTCCCACCGAGCAACGGATTCGGGTACTAGCAGCGGAAGTAGCACTTCTCGCGCGGGACAGGGGTCCCACATTCGGGGCCTTGTCCCAAGGGATATCCGGACAAGAGACTAATCCATCGGTTTTTCCAAAACCGAACCCAGAAAAAACTTCCCTTACCCGAAAAGCACGGCCGATTCCACCAGGATAATTTTTTACTCTAACGTAGTCAAGATCATTACTGATCACGCTGATCCAACTGCACCTATAAAGATACTCGGTCGGATCAAGGAAGAAACTTGCACTTGGATCATTGGGATCAACGCTTTTTTTCCCATCAAGAGGCACAACCGTTGATTCCTATCCATAGAACAATTACTATCCGAGACTTACTTCAGCTATCGTAATAACAGAAATTGAGTCTCGGTTTACGGATCCACTAGTCCAGCCCATGGGTTAGCCAACAACCACTGTAGTGATGGGATCCAATTTGGAATTTGGTTAGGTTTTGTCCCGGGTACCAAGGAAAAGAGTTCCAAGGCCCCCTAGCTGGAAGTTCATGCAAACATAAAACTAGCCACACCACTTACACACCCAATATGAAATTGCCTTTTTCTTAGCATCAGCTAACTTTAAAACAATCCTTTAATGAAACCATAGTACCACTGATCACAATCTTCCAATTTATCCGGTTGATTTATAATCTCCCATCATTCCTTCATCAGAGTATCTATGGCATCATTGGCAACTAGAACGCTCACCACCTGTCCACACAGGGGCCTTTTCAATAGTTCCTAGCCCATAATACTCGGCAATATAATCACTTATAAAAATCAAGATGGACTCTCGTTGAAGATCAGGAAGATCAACCAACAGATCCATATAAAGAGCCATGGACTCATCCATTGAAGACCAGCAAGGTCAATCAACCAGATCCATGCCCGGTTTCACAAAACAACTCTTACTCCTTGTTCCAATATCTTCCTCGATGCACGCGTGGGTATCCTAGGCGACCCAGAGCCCGAGCACCGTATGGTCAGCACCCTCTAGGATCCTTCGCAGGTGACCTAGCGCTTCACTCATAGGCCGCTTCCTTGGTCCCTCATCCATCGTACCGGAAGCTCACCATTTTAATCGAACCGAGGCTGGTCAAGACCTCGGCCGACCTTGCTACGCGAGACGTCCTCCATTGACTCTCCGTCAGCAGTTGTAACTTTATCAGTTAGGTCTCCACGACCTTAATCACAAGACGGTCAAAATGCTTCCCCAGCATTCTTGACATAAAAAAGCATTTACAAACAGCATTTACAAACAGTTTACAAATACAATTTCTATATTAACTCTCATTTTTCCACATTAATCCTCATTAATCCACATTACTTATTCCACATTCCATTTATATGTGTACTCATCCAATCACATCATTTTCCATCTCTTCACTTCAGATTCCTTCACATCACATATCATAATTTCACATCCATATCCATATCCATACATCCACATCCACATCCACATTCACATCCATACATCCACATCTACATGCTTACCTCCATTTTCACATCCTCATTTATACATCCACATCCCATATCCACATTCATACATACACATCCATATCCACATCTATACATCCACATCCACATGCATACATCCACTATCACACGTCCTCATTCATACATCCACATCCACACACATACATCCGCATCCACATTCCCATTCACATCTATACATCCACATACATACATACATCCACATTCACATTTCACATCCATATCTACATCCACATTCACATACATCCACATCCACATTCCCATTCACATCTATACACCCACATCTACATCCACATACATACATACATCCACATCCACATTCCACATTCACATCTATACATCCACATCTACATCCACATTCACATGCATCCACATCCACATTCCCATTCACATATATACATCCACATATATACATACATCCACATCCACATTCCACATTCACATCTACATCCACATTCACATCTATGCATATACATCTTCATGCATGCATCCATATTCACATTCATACATCCACACTCCCATCTCCACATCCACACATCCACATACATACATCCATTTTTACATTCCCATTCATATAACCCCATATGCCTTCACATCTAATCTTTTACATCACATCCATCCTCGCCCTATCACAACCCATATACATCTTATCCTATCACATACACTTCTTACCTCATCCCATACACATCTTATCACATCTTAATTCATCTTATCACCTCCTAACTTATTTCGTAAGCATCTTATCACCTCTTATCACATCTTATCACATCTTATATACCTCTTATCACATCCTATCACATCTCATATGAATACAAGAGAATTCTTATATTTGATACAAGATTTCTTACACATTTATTTATGCATAAATTCTATTTAAGGAGATTAACACTTTCGAAGTAAAAATCAATCTTTTATGCATCTTCCTATGCATAAATTCATTTTAAATGAAAATGACATTTTTGAATTAAAATTCAATCTTTTATGCATCTTCCTATGCATAATTTCAATTTAGATGAGAATGACACTTTTGAATTAAAATTCAATCTTTTATGCATCTTCCTATGCATAAATTCAATTTAGATGAGAATGATGCTTTTGAATCAATCTTTTATGCATCTTCCTATGCATAAATTCATTTTGGTAGGAATTACACTTTTAGAATAAAAGAATTTCTCTTATGCATCTAAGTTATGCATAAAATCCATTTATGATGAAAATCACACTTTTAGTATAAAAAGAATATGTTTTATGCATACTTCTATGCATGAAATTCAATTATGATAAAAGTAACACTTTTATAATAAAATAATCAACTTTTATGCATACCTCTATGCATGAAATTCAATTGTGATAAAAGTAACACTTTTATAATAAAATAATCAACTCTTATGCATACCTCTATGCATGAAATTCAATTGTGATAAAAGTAACACTTTTATAATAAAATAATCAACTCTTATGCATACCTCTATGCATGAAATTCAATTGTGATAAAAGTAACACTTTTATAATAAAATAATCAACTTTTATGCATACCTCTATGCATGAAATCCAATATGATAAAAGTAACAACTTTACATTAAAATAATAATCTTTTATGCATACCTCTATGCATGAAAATCAATTATGCATAATATAAAAATCAATTTCTCTATGATTACAATGAATATCTTCAATTAATCTAGGATGATAATTCCTAGAATATGGTAGGAAGTCCTCTTTTCATGCTTTGAATGAAATTATTTTATGCGTAATTTTTATAAAAATTTTGCCATAGCTCCGCTGCTATGACTGATAAATCTCAATTTTTCTAAGGGATAAAGCTTATCATTAAGAAATAATTAGAATGATCCCTAATTGAATCAATAATCTATAATAGATTGAATCATCAATATTCATGAAATACATAAACTAAAAGCATAGAAAAAAGCCATTAGTTTAGCCTCAAGTATAGATTAATCTTGGATTAAGGAAAAGCTTTATGAAAAGCTTCATTTGGATTGAGAATGGGTCATGAGTATGGCCATTTCTTGAGTGAGAGAGAAATTACATAAAAACCCATTTGAATTAATCATAAATAAAAATTTATGTAATTCTTAACTATCATTAATCAATTACTTCAATAGCATTCATTAAATTGTATAACTCTTCACTACCATTCATCAATTAACTTCATTAGCATTCAAAAACCATTCCAATTAAGCTTCTCAAGCTTGAGAGGGGTTGAGAAGAGAGAAACATTGAGAAATTATAGAAAAGATCAAAATTCACCATTTACCTTACAAATTTCTTGATTCTTTGTTCACGGTAGAGGCCCCCAACCAATCAATTGGTTAAGTATGTTGATGGAGCCACTAATGGGGATTGAAGAAAGAGGGAAGCTCCAAAAACTAGTGAATTATTAATGAATTCATAGTTCTTGGCTTAGGTGGAGTAGAGTAACGACGCATAAACACTATATATTTTTCAACAAGGGGGAGGCTTCTATTTATAGGAAAAATTGAGCTCCTAACCAAACAAACTGATTCTAGAATTTTCCAAATCACTTTGGTCAATTTTTGACCATTTTTAGGTCAGTTAAGCTAGCTTTTTGGAACTAGACTTGAATGAGGAGAGAGGAGAGATGAAATATCTCAATTTTTATGAGTTTAAAACTCATTCAAGCATGTGAATATGCACCTCCTTTAAAGAACTCCCCTTCCTTACATATGTGTCAAAATGGAATCATTATACCCAAATATCTCATATTTTTAATATTGCTCATAGTTTTTTACTAATAAACCTTGTACATTTTCAACTCTTCATCTTATGTGAAATATGCACCTCCTTTAAAGAACTCCCCTTCCTTACATATGTGTCAAAATGGAATCATTATACCCAAAATATCATATATTTTTAATATTATTCATAGTTTTTTTACTAATAAACCTTGTACATTTTCAACTCTTCATCTTATGTGAGCATTTACTCATTTTTGGATACCCAAAATATCTCATATTTTTAATATTGCTCATAGTTTTTTACTAATAAACCTTGTACATTTTCAACTCTTCATCTTATGTGAGCATTTACTCATTTTTGGGTATCTTCTTTTACAAATTGGATTTATCTCCTCCCTACACGTGGATTGATGCTTTTGGCCCATAGGAACCTTAATTGGACCATAATCCAAAAATTTCTGAAAATCTAGACCCTTAGGCTAAGGTCCTTTATACCCATTTCCAATTAATTCCAATTGCACATTGGAAAGTTCTTTTTGAATTTCTATTTCAGGGGAACTTATTTTAATAAGATGAGATAATTTTCTATCCAAAAATATTCAAAATCTGAATATTCTCTCTCTAGAATATTTTCTCTCTCTAGGTTAAAACAGTTAGAAACAAGGTCTTTATATTTCTGAAGAGGGATTGATTACAGGGGAAGATACTAGACATCAAAAAGGGGGTTGGGGGAGGAATCTTACATTCTACCCCACTTAAAAAACGCGAGATGTCCTCATCTCGCAAACTGGGATAATTTGGCAAGATGCACGAATATGAGACTTAGAGAAAAAAAAAATTAATCAAGATTAACCACCAAGAAAAGTCTCAAAGAGAGCAAGATTCAAAATAAGAACAAGATTTAAACTTTATTCATTCTCGGAACTTATACATTAAAGATAGAAGAACTCTTTACACTTCCATAAGCCCGTCCATCATATGATCACAAAAGCAGCACTCACAAGCTGCGCACGTATAAGGTAACTCATCTATGGGAATAATTCTGTTGGTTATTGCCGCACCTATCTCAATGGTATGAGGTGATCTAACAAAAGGACCTCTGAGAGAGGCAAGCCAAAAACGGAGTAAAGGCATATCTTCTGTTGAGGAAGAAAACACGCCAGTAAGAAGACCCGCTCAGAAAACCCAAGATGCCTTGATCTCATGATGCAGTAGTATCGGGGACCCAAACCCAAAGCTTCAATAACCATGGCCAAGCGGACATTGTTACGAAAGTGCTGCTGACCCCAGGGTGTTACCCTAGTTATGTTTTCCGCCATTTGGTCTGAGCTACAAAAGTTCCCAAGTGAGGGAAAAGTGAGCGCTCATACTGTTCTATAAACTTCTTCTTCACAGACTCGATTGCGTCTTGAAGGTGAGAAATCATCATGGATAAAAATAATTCATGTTGCCAAGCCATGAAGGAGATTAAGAAGAAGGGAGATCGATGGAAGTAAGATTACTGTGAGCGACAAGTAAAAGTTACGACTTATATAAAGGAAGAAACTAGCGTAACTTAGAAGCCAACGGTATCTTGCCACTTGCCACTGAAGTTTTACCGTCTTTCCATGATTTGGGTTTGGCACATATTTCTATGAAATACATTAAGAACTTTGAGATGAGGAGGTAAAAGAAGCTTGTAGGCTAAGTCACCTATTTTCATTGAATTTAGATATAAGGCTCACAATATCTGGGGGATAACTTCTTATACTCTCCAAGAGATAAAGAACTTCTTTTGGGCCGTACTCAAATGAAAACCAAAACCTTGGTATCCAAAACACCGATTTTCACTTCTGAACTCATTGTTCTGAATCCTTAAAACAGCGTGACTCTTGAGAAGTATTCTAGGGAGAGGGTCTTCCTTTTTTAAACAGAATCTTTCTTTTATTTTAGAGAGGGAATAATTATAAGATAAAAAAGGGAGATTCTTACTCCTGTATACCTCGAAGGTTGGGGAGGAATCTTACATTCTACCCCACTTAAAAAAGTGCGAGATGTTCTCATCTCGCAAGGTAGAGGACAACTCTTTTTCTTAAGATCCAATTTTATTCTGGGGTTCCTTATATTCTGGTCAACCCAACAGAATACTGGGATAAATATCCCTTAGAACTCATCATTAAATAACAATTCATTCAGATCATATCATTTATATCTTTAACATGATAAAGGTCCATTAGACCGAAAAATTTCCTTCTGAACATTCCTCCACGGGAATTTCAATCAAGTAAGTTCTCAATTTGTCATCCCTTAACTTGATCTAACGGTCAAGTGTTAACAGTAGCAATTTGACAGCACAATCCACTAATCTCATAGTGATTTGCTGAAATCATTATCATCATTTATCATCACAGGGACTCGTCCCATTCATCCTCATTGTAGTTTTGCTCAGGTTATTATATTTCAACTAAATTTCAGAAATCATCATTTTTTAATCAGAATCCAAATCAATTCACAAACAAAATTAAAATCATATTAACCACATTCGAAATCATCATCTGGATAGCATTAACGCTTATAATTTCAAGTCTTGGATTTACTCGTATATACTGCCGGTAAAGAGCTGCAGTTATACCCTCGGTATATATGGGTCGTCTCATAATACTTGGAACTATAAGGTAAATACCATCATGTCTAGGCCTCAAGCAAGTCAGGGTTCCATATGATTGCGGTACTTCCATTTAAAGACCCAATTACTAATTTATGAATTTTCAGATTGAATATCAATTTGTATGAATTATATCACACAATTACAACCTTTTTTTATTCTTGATAAATTTTTGATATATTTGGCTTCTCGGTTGATCCTCATTAACCAAAAAGCTCTAATACCAACTGTGAGATCCCCCTGTTCCCACCGAGCAGCAACGGATTCGGGTACTAGCAGCGGAAGTAGCACTTCTCGCGCGGGACAGGGGTCCCACATTCGGGGCCTCATCCCCACGGATATCCGGACAAGAGACTAATCCGTCGATTTTTCCAAAACCGAACCCAGAAAAAACTTCCCTTACCTGGAAAGCACGGCCGATTCCACCAGGATAATTTTTTACTCTAACGTAGTCAAGATCATTACTGATCACGCTGATCCAACTGCACCTATAAAGATACTCGGTCGGATCAAGGAAGAAACTTGCACTTGGATCATTGGGATCAACGCTTTTTTCCCCATCAAGAGGCACAACCGTTGATTCCTATCCATAGAACAATTACTATCTGGGACTTACTTCATCTATCGTAATAACAGAAATTGAGTCTCGGTTTACGGATCCATCAGTCCAGCCTAACCCCATCCGATCCCATGGGTTAGCCAACTGCCCAACCACTGTAGTGATGGGATCCAATTTGGAATTTGGTTAGGTTTTGTCCCGGGTACCAAGGAAAAGAGTTCCAAGGCCCCCTAGCCGGAAGTTCATGCAAACATAAAACTAGCCACACCACTTACACACCCAATATGAAATTGCCTTTTTCTTAGCATGAGCTAACTTTAAAACAATCCTTTAATGAAACCATAGTACCACTGATCACAATCTTCCAATTTATCCGGTTGATTCATAATTTCCCATCATTCCTTCATCAGGGTATCTATGGCATCATTGGCAACTAGAACGCTCACCACCTGTCCACAAAGGGGCCTTTTCAATAGTTCCTAGCCCATAATACTCGGCAATATAATCACTTATAAAAATCAAGATGGACTCTCGTTGAAGATCAGCAAGATCAACCAACAGATCCATATAAAGAGCCATGGACTCATCCATTGAAGACCAGCAAGGTCGATCAACCAGATCCATGCCCGGTTTCACAAAACAACTCTTACTCCTTGTTCCAATATCTTCCTCGACGCACGCGTGGGTATCCTAGGCGACCCAGAGCCCGAGCACCATATGGTCAGCACCCTCTAGGATCCTTCGCAGGTGACCTAGTGCTTCACTCATAGGCCGCTTCCTTGGTCCCTCATCCATCGTACCGGAAGCTCACCATTTTAATCGAACCGAGGCTGGTCAAGACCTCGGCCGACCTTGCTAGACGTCCTCCATTGACTCTCCGTCTCAACAATTGCAACTTTATCAGTTAGGTCTCCACGACCTTAATCACAAGACGGTCAAAATGCTTCCCCAGCATTCTTGACATAAAACAGCCATTTACAAACAGCATTTACAAACAGTTTACAAATACAATTTCTATATTAACTCTCATTTTTCCACATTAATCCTCATTAATCCACATTACTTATTCCACATTCCATTTATATGTGTACTCATCCAATCACATCATTTTCCATCTCTTCACTTCAGATTCCTTCACATCACATATCATAATTTCACATCCATATCCACATCCATACATCCACATCCACATCCACATTCACATCCATACATCCACATGTACATGCTTACCTCCATTTTCACATCCTCATTTATACATTCACATCCCATATCCACATTCATACATACACATCCATATCCACATCTATACATCCACATCCACATGCATACATCCACTATCACGTCCTCATTCACACATTTCCATTCATATAACCCCATATGCCTTCACATCTAATCTTTTACATCACATCCATTCTCGCCCTATCACAACCCATATACATTTTATCCTATCACATACACTTCTTACCTCATCCCATACACATCTTATCACATCTTAATTCATCTTATCACCTCCTAACTTATTTCGTAAGCATCTTATCACCTCTTCATCTTATACACCTCTTATCACATCTCATATACCTCTTATCACATCCTATCACATCTCATATCTATTTATAGAATACAAGAGAATTCTTATATTTGATATAAGATCTCTTTACACATTTATTTATGCATAAATTCTATTTAAGGAGATTAACACTTTCGAAGGAAAAATCAATCTTTTATGCATCTTCCTATGCATAAATTCATTTTAAATGAAAATGATATTTTTGAATTAAAATTCAATCTTTTATGCATCTTCCTATGCATAATTTCAATTTAGATGAGAATGACACTTTTGAATTAAAATTCAATCTTTTATGCATCTTCCTATGCATAAATTCAATTTAGATGAGAATGATGCTTTTGAATCAATCTTTTATGCATCTTCCTATGCATAAATTCATTTTGGTAGGAATTACACTTTTCGAAAAAAAGAATTTCTCTTATGCATCTAAGTTATGCATAAAATCCATTTATGATGAAAATCACACTTTTAGTATAAAAAGAATATCTTTTATGCATACTTCTATGCATGAAATTCAATTATGATAAAAGTAACACTTTTATAATAAAATAATCAACTTTTATGCATACCTCTATGCATGAAATTCTTGAAATTATGATTAAAGGAAAACTTTTATAATAAAATAATCAACTTTTATGCATACCTCTATGCATGAAATTCAATTGTGATAAAAGTAACACTTTTGTAATAAAATAATCAACTCTTATGCATACTTCTATGCATGAAATTCAATTGTGATAAAAGTAACACTTTTATAATAAAATAATTAACTTTTATGCATACCTCTATGCATGAAATCCAATATGATAAAAGTAACACTTTTACATTAAAATAATAATCTTTTATGCATACCTCTATGCATGAAAATCAATTATGCATAATATAAAAATCAATTTCTCTATGATTACAATGAATATCTTCAATTAATCTAGGATGATAATTCCTAGAATTTTTTAGGAAGTCCTCTTTTCATGCTTTGAATGAAATTATTTTATGCGTAATTTTTATAAAAATTTTGCCATAGCTCCGCTGCTATAACTGATAAATCTCAATTTTTCTAAGGGATAAAGCTTATCATTAAGAAATAATTAGAATGATCCCTAATTGAATCAATAATCTATAATAGATTTAATCATCAATATTCATGAAATACATAAACTAAAAGCATAGAAAAAAGCCATTAGTTTAGCCTCAAGTATAGATTAATCTTGGATTAAGGAAAAGCTTTATGAAAAGTATCATTTGGATTGAGAATGGGTCATGAGTATGGCCATTTCTTGAGTGAGAGAGAAATTACATAAAAATCCATTTGAATTAATCATAAATAAAAATTTATGTAATTCTTAACTATCATTAATCAATTACTTCAATAGCATTCATCAAATTATATAACTCTTCACTACCATTCATCAATTAACTTCATTAGCATTCAAAAACCATTCCAATTAAGCTTCTCAAGCTTGAGAGGGGTTGAGAAGAGAGAAGCATTGAGAAATTATAGAAAAGATCAAAATTCACCATTTACCTTACAAATTGCTTGATTCTTTGTTCACGGTAGAGGCCCCCAACCAATCAATTGGTTAAGTATGTTGATGGAGCCACTAATGGGGATTGAAGAAAGAGGGAAGCTCCAAAAACTAGTGAATTATTAATGAATTCATAGTTCTTGGCTTAGGTGGAGTAGAGTAACGACGCATAAACACTATATATTTTTCAACAAGGGGGAGGCTTCTATTTATAGGAAAAATTGAGCTCCTAACCAAACAAACTGATTCTAGAATTTTCCAAATCACTTTGGTCAATTTTTGACCATTTTTAGGTCAGTTAAGCTAGCTTTTTGGAACTAGACTTGAATGAGGAGAGAGGAGAGATGAAATATCTCAATTTTTATGAGTTTAAAACTCATTCAAGCATGTGAATATGCACCTCCTTTAAAGAACTCCCCTTCCTTACATATGTGTCAAAATGGAATCATTATACCCAAATATCTCATATTTTTAATATTGCTCATAGTTTTTTACTAATAAACCTTGTACATTTTCAACTCTTCATCTTATGTGAAATATGCACCTCCTTTAAAGAACTCCCCTTCCTTACATATGTGTCAAAATGGAATCATTATACCCAAAATATCACATATTTTTAATATTGTTCATAGTTTTTTTACTAACAAACCTTGTACATTTTCAACTCTTCATCTTATGTGAGAATTTACTCATTTTTGGATACCCAAAATATCTCATATTTTTAATATTGCTCATAGTTTTTTACTAATAAACCTTGTACATTTTCAACTCTTCATCTTATGTGAGCATTTACTCATTTTTGGGTATCTTCTTTTACAAATTGGATTTATCTCCTCCCTCCACGTGGATTGATGCTATTGGACCATAGGAACCTTAATTGGACCATAATCCAAAAATTTCTGAAAATCTAGACCCTTAGGCTAAGGTCCTTTATACCCATTTCCAATTAATTCCAATTGCACATTGGAAAGTTCTTTTTGAATTTCTGTTTCAAGGGAACTTATTTTAATAAGATGAGATAATTTTCTATCCAAAAATATTCAAAATCTGAATATTCTCTCTCTAAAATATTTTCTCTCTCTAGGTTAAACAAGGTCTTTATATTTCTGAAGAGGGATTGATTACAGGGGAAGATACTAGACTTAAAAAAGGGGGTTGGGGGAGGAATCTTACAAGATATGTCTTTTGCAGGGGTTAGCAGAGTCCCTAAAAGCTTAGAGGAGGGCTTAAGCATGAAGAACAAACGGCAGTAGCACTAGGTAGGCCCAATGGTAGTTGGCGCTAGGAAATGAATTTGGTCGCCAACAAAAAGAAAGCGGCGAATAGCACAACACATAGGAGAGAGAAGAGAGGTGGTAATGGCCACTGCTTTGAGTCCAACGCCAGCAAGGCATGATTGGTTACAAGCAAAGGCATAGTAGCCAGTAAAGAAGAAGGCAGCAGAGTATAGGAAGTCAAGCAATGCAGCAGTAACAATAGAAACATAGCACAAGGAGATGAAGACTGTAGATGAGGTAGCAGGACCCAAGAAAGAGCGTTGCCGCAAAGTCACAGGGGGCAGTGGTTGTGTATTGAAGGAAAAATTTACGTAGCAGGTCCCAATTCACCTCGCGCATGCAGAAATCATTGGCACATTTTGGACAGTTGCCAAATTTGGTGCATGCATGGAATCTTGGATTTGATTTATTTTTTTAAGAGTTATGGTAGCATGTTGGCAGCATGGCGTTCAAAATTTGTTTTTACCCTTATTGACTTATAAGGGCTATTTCACACACAAGCAAAATTTTTAGAGTTTTTTCAAGAATATGTTTACACATACACACACACACACACACACACACACACACACACACACAAGGGTCCACTGCGCGGCTTTGGCCAAAAGGCTTTGTAATTTTTATTCTCACCTACAATTGATGATGGGTAACCGTGCCCGAGCATGTGTGCTCATCAAAACAAGATGTGTATTCACCCATGGTATGAGGGTAACCATACCCGATCTCACCTAGAATCTCAAAATGGTTGTCACGTGATGTGTGCATGAGCAATGCACATGTGAGGTGCATGCACATGGGTTGGTTCCCACCCGAGCTTCCATGTTCAAATCGCACTCAGTGGTTCCACTGTGAGCGAGTTGGCTCAAAATGGACTTGGTGTCTAAGATGGTAGACATGCGCACACATGATTAGTTGATGGACACTCTAATGTATCATTGAGGGGAAGTGTTAAGAGGTAGCGATTGTGTTTGTGCAATGCTACATTGATATAGGTGACGGATGATGGGTGAGTTGTGGAACACCTCGATTAAGAGGGGGTGTTAAGAGATGTAATCGCGGTGTTGTGTGTATGTGGGGGGAAAGCACCCTAGAGGTTCAAGATATTGTGGCAAGATAAGAATGCCACATGTAATATTGTATGGTGTGTGAGTGTTGACGAAAAGAAGTGAAAAAGGCAGTGCCACATGGATGATGACATGTAAAGTGGGATAAGGCTAGAGATCCTATATCATTGTATGGTTCATTTGAGATATGCAATAGAACTTGTGTTGAGTGTGCAATCTCTCTCTCTCTCTCTCTCTCTAGTCATGGAGTTTTTAGTGTGGTTTAATCCACCTTAATCTATGCTTAATCTATGTCCTTCACCACCATGATCAATCCCATTTTTGGATTGTTAACATTCTCTTGGTGGAGCCAAGACTCTTCCTTGAGAGCTACACATCTCCTTGTTGCAAGAGGTAAAGAATCAAGCACACCAAGGGTAAGCCTAAACCATGATGTTTATACTATTCTCTCTCCTCTACATACTTGGGAAGCATTCTATCTCATGGTTTCTTCTTGAAACCATGCCCTTCTTTATTTATGTTGTTGTTTAGATGAAGTAATGTTAATCTCCTATGCTTAAGTGTATTGTTTATGATTTATATTCACTCTTTATGAATGAATACTCACTTCTTAGGGTAAATCATTCTTGGAAGGTTAAATCTTAATTCAAATCTCATTTTCTTACCCTAAACTCTAAGCTTATCAAGCTAGAGATGAAGGTTTATGCATAAATTTAATTTTATGCTAAAAGTGGAATTTTGAACATTCTCATTTCATAGAAAATGCGGGGAAACTATGGTAAAATTTTTATCATCATTAGAAAATGAATTAAAATTTATGCATAATAAATTTTATACCAAAAGTGGAGTTTTGAGCATTATTCATTTTAGAAATTATGAAAAGGTTATGTATAATTCTTCTCTAGATTTCAAATGGGATTATGAGTATAATTCATTTAGATGAAAATAAATTAGTATGTGTGCATAAATATTCTATGCTAAAAGAGGAACATTGAGCATATTTTATTTTGGGAAAATTGAGAAAATAATGTGAAAATATTCATAGGGGTACATCCAAAAAACACAGAAAAATTTTAATTAGAAAGAGGAATCACAAACATATTTAACTTTTGGAATTATGAAGTATACATCTAGACTCTCGAGAAATAGAATCTTAAGTAGACTCTGAACGGGAAAAGGATTTCCTAGAAAAAGACTAGAAACATGCTTAGTTGGATGAAATGTAAATACTTGTGAGACTGACTTATTCCTAGATTCCCTGAAAAGGATTTTGGAATTTTTGAAAGGATCGAGGATCCAAAAGTGAACGAAAGTTTAGACGTAATTGAATTGAGTCGAGAAAAAGTTACCTTTAACTAAGCCAAGTACTTGGCTCAAGCTTAGAAAGTTCTGTCAATATGAAAAGTAGAGTAACTGTACTCTTGATCTGGTTGATTGTGGAACAAAAATTCTGATAACTAGATCAAGGAAAGTTGATAATCAAACTTGATATGCTCAAAGCAAAAAGAGACCATCTTGTTTGGGGAAAATAGAATGAACGTGGGATGACGTGAATGAATGTGGAATGATGTGGGATGATGTGAATGAATGCGGGACTGATGTGAATGAATGTGGAATGATGTGGGATGATGTGGTATGATGTGAATGATGTGGGATGATGTGAATGAATGTGGGAATGATGTGGGATGATGTGAATGAATGTGGGAATGATGTGGGATAATGTGAATAAATGTGGGAATGATGTGAATGATTCTGGAATGACGTGGGATGACATGAAATGAATGTGGAATAATGAGAAATGATGTGGAATGATATGGAATGATGAGAAATGATGTGGAATGATGAGAAATGATGAGGAATGATGTGAAATGATGTGGAATGATATGGAAAAATGGAAATTTTGCTTGGAAACTGTATTTGCATGAGAAAACTATTTTTAAAAGATTGTTTTGCATCAAGTATACTGGGGGAAGCATTTTTATTATCTTATGGAAAGAGATCGTGGACCTAAGTGGATAATGTTGCAAAAGCCAGACGGAGAGTTAAAGAAGGACGTCTCGCGTGGCAAGGTCGGCCCCGAGGTCTTGACTAGCCTTGGTCTAGTTAAAATAGTGAGCTTCTGGTATGGTGGATGAGGGGCCAAGGAATCGGCCTATGAGTGAAGCGCTAGGTCACCTGCGAAGGAACCTAGAGGGTGCTGACAATATGGTGCTTGGGGCTGCCTAGGATACCCACGTGTGTGGTGATGAGGAAGAAAATGGAACATTGAGTTGGAGTTGTTTTATAAACACGGGCATGGATCTAGTTAGTTGACCTTGCTGGTCTTCAACGGATGAGTCCATGGCATCTTTTTGATAAATGGATCTTGTTGGAGAGTCCATATGGATTTTTTGAGATCATACTCCTAGGTACTATGAGTTAGGAACCATGAAATGGTCCCTTAGTGAAGGACTAGGTGAACCTAGAGGGACTGACCAGGTGGTGGATGCTCTGGTTGTTGCCGATGATGCCATAGGTACGCTGAGGAAGGTATGAGTGGAATTTGGATTTTATGGTTGGAAATTGTAAAATTTGGAACTTGGACCCTAGAACTAGAATAGTGAGGATTATAATTGAAATACTATGGTTTATTGCAATTTTGTCTTGAAAATATTTGAATCTGAGAAAAGGCAATTTTATATTGGGTGCATAAGTGGTGTGTCTATTTAATGTTCGCATGAGTGCCAGCTAGGAGGCCTGGGAACTCTTTTCCCTGGTACCCGGGAGAAAACCTAACCAAATTTTATAAAGAGGGATCCCATCAATACAGTGGTTGGGCGGTTGCTAACCAATGGGATTGGATGGGGTTAGAGGCTGGATCGGTGGATTCCTATAATAATAAAGTTCAATTCTATTCAAAGTTACGATAGTTGAAGTAAGTCACAGGATAATCCTTGTTCTATGGGAAAGAATCAATGGCTGTCCGTCTTTGATGGGCATTGGTTTCTATGAATCAATTGTAAAGATTGTTCCTCCTTCAAGTCGGTCATCCAAAAGAAGGATAGCCTAGACTCTCGACCTAGTTAGATAAATTTTTGTTAGAATATTTTCCTCGAGCAATCGCCTATGCTGGGCAAGGAACATTTTTCCCAGATTTGGTTTTGGAAGAGCCGCCGGCCTAGTCCCTTGCCTGGATATTTGTGGGCGAGGCCCCAAGTGGGAAGCTCTCCCCTATGTGGGAGGTTGCTACTTCCGCTTCTAGCACTCCAGAGTTTGATGCGCAGAGAGGGCAAGGGTCTCATAGTTGGTATTAGAGCATTTGGTTGAGTTGATAAACCAAGAAGCAAGAAATGTCAAAAATTTATGAGTTACCAGTGAAAGATTGTAATTGTGTGTTGAAATTCGTATGAGTTACAAGTGAAAGATTGTAATTGTGTGTTGAAATTTATGAGTTACCAGTGAAAGATTGTAATTGTGTGTTGAAATTCGTACGAGTTAATATTCAGAATGGAAATCTATAAATTGGAAAGTGGGTTTTTAGATAGAAGTACGGCAATGACAATATATGCGAGTAAATGTAAGACCTTGAAGTTATGGTAAGAAATGCTCCGATGATGATTTCATTTTTCGCATGCTGATTGATATGATTTTAGATTTCTAGTTGAAAATTGATGAATTGATTTGGATTCTGATTGAAGGATGATGATTTTCTTTTCAATTCCAGTTGAAAGTAGATAAGTTGAATAAGTCATGATGATGATTTTCTTTTCAATTCCAATTGAAAGTAGATAAGTTGAATAAGTCATCATGATGACGAATGAAGAGAATTCTAGAAGTAATGTTAGTAACCTAGAAGATGATCAAGACTTTTAGCAAATCACTACAAGATTAGTGGATCGTGCTGATAGATTATTTGCAGCTTGACCTTTGGCCCAGTAGACCCAATTGTGGAATGACGAATCGAGAACCTGTATAATTGCAATTCCTATGGGGAATGTTCAAATGTTAATTAGAAATTATTGGTCTAATGGACCATTATTGTGTTAAGGATATGAATGATCTATTTTCTGATGAAATGAGTTCTATATATTTCTTCCTATAGAAAGGATCGTATCCTAGGATTCTGAGAAGGTTGACCAAACTTTAAGGAATCCAAGAATCAGTTGGTAAAACGATTACTTTGTTTGAAAGAATTATTTTTGAACTTCTCAAGTCTTAGAATCTTGGAACAAGGCTGAATAGAAACTTTAATGAGATGAATCGTTTTGGCAGAATCATGAGACCTGCGCATCATGGTAGGCAGCTAGATCCTCAGGTTAATGAGGATGACGTTCATAAATCTCTACATAGATCTCAACTAGGTCCCTTCAAGGGTGAAGGGGAACACTTAGGTCAGATCGTAGAAAAGTGGATCAAAGCTATGGAGGAGTAATTTGATGGCATAGGTTACAACAATAAAAGTAAGGTGGCTCTTGGTAGGCTGAAGATCATAGAGACAGCTAGAGTAGCATGGAGGAACCACTGCAACACAAATTGCTTAGATCAGAACACCCAGACGTGGGATGATCTCAAGACCTGCTTGAGAAAGAGATTTTGTCGTCCGGTCTTCTCGTAAACAAAGATGAATGAGTTTCTTAAGCTAACCAAGGGGAGCCAAACTATGGAGGAATATCACCAGGCATTCGCTCTCCTCCTCAAATACTCGCCACCGTTGGATGAAGAATAGATGATGGCCAGGTTCATTCGGGGAATGAACAAATCCTTGGATACCTTGGTGAATAATTCTAAGCCAGTTTCTATGGCCAAAGCAGTGCAGATTTGGCAAAAGATTTCGCAAAGGCTTTTGTTGTCAAGCTCGAGCAGAAGCCAGCACCCTCGTCTTCAAAAAGATTCCAAGTCCCGGGAAGTGATTCCAACTTTTCACCTCCTAAAAGACAGTAAGGTCCTCAGAACACATTCTCTAGAACTTTGAAAGAGTTTAGAAGTGAGAACAGATGTTTTGGCTGTCAAGGTTTTAGGCACCAGCTCAAGGACTCCCCAACTCCTTTTGGATCAAGATTTTTAAGACAAGGAATTCAAGGACCAAGATTCCAGATTCCAGCTTCTCCCTTCTAGAGTAATCAAGGTCCCTTCTGTCAAAATCAGGGAAACCCCAAAGATAGATTCCCTAACCAACCCTCAGCTTCGATGCAAAGTAATGTAGGCAACACCCCAGCCTCAGAATAGGGGAAGTCAAAGAAAAAGGTTCCCAAATCAGCCATCTACTTCCAAAGCAGTAACGCTGGAAGTCATGGAAGAAGAGAATGTAAGAGACTATCCTCTAGTGCAAGATGAGGACATCTCACGTTTTTTAAGTGGGCTAGGATGTAAGATTCCTCCCTCCAACTTTTGATGATGAAAATATGTAAGAACCTCCCCTTCAGTCTCTTGTAATCATCCTCCCTTTCATAATGGAAAAAGATCTTGTTTGACCATGTTTTGGTCTAGAGAGAGAAAATATTCTAGAGAGAGGTAATATTGTTTTGAGATATTTTTGGATACTAAGTTACTCTTTAATTTTAAGATGAATTCCCTTGAAACAGAAGTTTAAAAACAGTTTTCCAATGTGCATTAGAAATTAATTGAATATGTGCACTGGACACCTTAATCTAGGGATACCTATTTGTAGAAATTTTTGATAAAGGTCCAAAGAGTGTCATAATGGGCCAATGGGATAAATCCAAGTGTTTGGATAAGAAAAATGCAAGAAGAAAATAAAATCCACCAAAAAGAGTAAATTCTCACATAAGATGAAGAGTTGACTAGTACTGGTACTTAACCTTATAAAAATGTGAATTTTGACACCTCAGGGGAGTGGGAGGAGGCCATAAAGGAGGCACCTAGAACCTCCATCGTTACCCCATTTTTTTATTCAAAAAAATGAGATATTTCATCTCTCATCTATCCTCTTTCAAACTAAATCAGAAAATGAGCTTAACTAGTCCAAAAACTTGTCTAAATTGGATAAAACTGAAGCTGGAGGACTCTAGATCCCAGTTGAGCTTGGTTGGTGGCATCCCTCACCTATAAATAGAACCCCATTCCTTTGTATTTTCATCTTAGAGTATTTCTATGCTAGTGTAATTTTCATTTTAGTGTATTTCCTTCTTCCCTCCTCCTTGTCTCTCCATTTTTGTAAAGCTTGGTACTTCATTAAACGTCTTCTTCTCTTGAAGATTACCCTATTCTCTTGAAGATTACCCTATTCTCTTGGTGGCCCAAGCCTGTTCCTTGAGGGCTACACATCTCCTTGCAAGGTAAAGAACCAAGCACACTAATGGTAAGCCTAAATCATGATGTTTATATTATTTTCTCTCCTCTACATGCTTGTGAAGCATTCTATCTCATGGTTTCTTCTTAACACCATGCCCTATTTTATTTACGTTGTTGTTTATAACAAGTAATGTTAATATCCTATGCTTACATGTATTGTTTATGATTTATATTCACTCTTTATGAAGGAATACTCACTTCTTAGGGTAAATCCTTCTTGGAAGGTTAAACCTTAATTCTAATCTCATTTTCTTACCCTAAACTCTTATCAAGCTATAGATGAAGATTTATGAAGATTTATGCATAAATTAAATTTTATGCTAAAAGTAGAATTTGGAGCATTCTCATTTCATAGAAAATTTGGGAAAACTATGGCAAAATTTTTATCATTAGAAAATGAATTAAAATTTATGCATAATAAATTTTATACCAAAAGTGGAGTTTTGAGCATTATTCATTTTAGAAATTACGAAAAGGTTATGTGTACAATTCTTCTCAAAATTTCAAATGGGATTATGAGTATAATTCATTTAGATAAAAATGAATTAGTATGTGTGCATAAATATTTTATGCTAAAAGAGGAATATTGAGCATATATTATTTTAGAAAATATGAGACAGTATTCTTAGGGGTGCATCGAGACAACATAGATAAATTTTAATTAGAAAGAGAAATCACAAAAAATATTTAACTTTTGGAATTATGAAGCATACATCTAGACTCTCGAGGAATCACAAAAATATTTAACTTTTGGAATTATGAAGTATACATTTAGACTCTCGAGAAATAGAATCTTATGAACGGGAAAAGGATTTCCTTGAAAAAGACCAGAAACATGCTTAGTTGGATGAAATGTAAATACTTGTAATGACTGACTTATTCCTAGATTCCCTAGAAAAGGATTTTGGAATTTTTGAAAGGATCTGTAAGATTCCTCCCCAGCCTCTCAAGTGAAAAGATGCAAGGGGAAAGAGAGCTTGAGCTCTTGCAAGCACACACACACTCACAAAACCCTAATATAGAACACACAAGGTGAGAGACTGAAAATCTTCTTCTTCTTCACTCAACACTCAACACACCATATACAAAGATAAGAGTACACACAATATGAAAGGTACTCAACCAAATACATATAAGGGTTTTCTATAGTGTGAACCCAACTAAATGAGCTGGCGCTATAACTATGCCAGTCTCTAGAATGGCTGTCACACAGCATGTCATCCCACTGGCCGTATATCCCCCAACATCTCACCAACCATGCCAGTGGTGTAAGTGTGGGGCCTATCCCCCACGCCGGTCATCAGTGTCCACTGCCTCACTAAACGAGCTCGATATCTCAACACTCCCCCTCGAGCTCAACTCCATCAAGTGAAGCTCTGAATCTGCAGAGCTTCTCTGTACCCAATGCTTTGGTGAAGATGTCAGCTACCTGATCCTCTGGGGTGTTGACATAAACAAGGTCAAGGTCTCCAGCCAAGACCTTCTCTCTGACGAAATGGTAGTGGACCTCTATATGCTTCGTGCGAGCATGAAAAACTGGGTTCTTGGCCAACTGTATACTGCTAATGTTGTCACAGAAAATGACAACTTGTCTATCCACCACTGATAGACCCAAATCTGCAAGTAGCTTTTTCAACCAAGCTACCTCACATGTTGCCATAGCAGCTCCTCTGTACTCGGCCTTTGTACTCGATAGAGCAACCGTAGGCTGCTTCTTGCTGCTCCAAGTCACAGCAGCACTCCCCAAAGAAAACATGAAGCCACTGGTAGATCTTCTATCTGAGATACTACTAGCCCAATTAGCATCTGTGTACCCATGTACACATATCTCTGTCCTAGTCTCATAGAATAGTCCACAATGCAAAGTAGACCTCACATACCTCAGTATGCGTCTCAATTCATCCAAATGCAATTTTCGTGGAACCTGCATAAACTGACTCACCAACCCAACAGCATAGCTCAAATCTGGCCTGGTGATCGTCATGTATATCAAGCTTCCTACTATGCGCCTATACATAGTAGGATCCTCCAAAATCTCTCTTGAATCTGCACTCAACTTGCCATTCTGATCCAATGGCATGGAAATAGGCTTACACCTTGTCATACCATACTTGGACAACATGTCCAAGCCATACTGTCTCTGCAGTAATCCAATACCATGTGGTAACCTAATCACCTCAATGCCCAAGAAATATCTGAGCTCCCCCAGATCCTTCATCTCGAACTTCTGTCTAAGCAAGATCTTTACATCAAAGATCTCTGCATCATGGTCCCCCGTAATGATCAAGTCATCGACATAGCTGACAACAAGCACAACCCCTCTATCACCATGTCTCACATACAATGAGAAATCTGCATTGGCTACATGAAAGCCAATAGTGACAAGATATTCAGAAATCTTGTCAGACCATGCTCTTGGTGGTTGTTTTAAGCCATACAAGGCTTTCTTCAACCTGCAAACATGCTCGGGGTGACTCACATCCTCATAACCAAGTGGCTGCAACATATACACCTCTTCTTTTGCAAATCCCCCATCCATCTGATGTAAAGACCATTGCTTTGATGCAGCCACTACTATCACAACTCTCACTGTTGCCATCTTGGCAACTGGGCTGAAAGTTTCCTCATAATCAATGCCATATGTCTGCGCATATCCTTTGGCTACCAACCTAGACTTATACCTGTTTATGCTTCCATCACTGTTATGTTTTACTTTGTACACCCACTTGCATCCAATGGCTTTCTTGCCTTCAGGCAATTGCACTAAGTCCCAAGTCTCATTTCCATATAGTGCATCCATCTCCTCATCCATAGCTTTCTCCCAACACACATTTCCAATAGCCTCATCAATGCATGTGGGCTCTACAACCTACACAACCTTTGCCATATATGCATAATGATGTGCCACATAACCATCATAGGTAAACCTCTGCACAGGGTTTTTCACTCTCCCAGATCTTCGTAGCTTTTCATTCATGGCTTCCATAGCCTTCTTTACACCACGTGTTCTCATAGCTGGGATCCCAAGCTCCTCATCAAGGCTCATATCTGAGCCACTAGACTCTCCATCAACATGAGAATGCCCTGCAGAAATGTCAGGCATACCAAGGGGCTCAACCACTTTCTCTTTTCCTTTACGTGATGTACTAATCACATTTGCAGGACTGGTATTATGAGGCAGCCTGCCACTCCATGGTCTATCAACAGACCCACTAGATGAGGACTCTTCTGGTCCACTCAAAGACTGTGATTGGCTGACCTGCATTCTGTGCAATCACACTTCCACTAAGCCCCAACAGCTTCTTTTTCACCAGCATACCAGCTGTTCATCTCATCAAAGACAACATCCTTGCTTACCCTCAACTCATCAAAGACAACATCCCTGCTTACCCTCAACTCACGTGTAGCAGGTTATAACACATGTATCCCTTTTGCTCAAGGGAGTATACAATAAAAACACATTTTTTAGCTTTTGGATCTAGCTTAGTTCTCAGCTCATCTGGCACATGCACATATGCAATGAATCCAAAGACTTTCAGATGAGACAAATCAGGTTTTTTGCGAGTAAACCCCTCCTCTAGAGTTACATCATGTATGGCTGTAGTTGGGGTCGTGTTCATGATGTATACTGCTGTAGAAACAGCCTCAGTCCAATAGCTATGCGGCATAATCTTCTCTTCCATCAATGCTCGTGCAATCTCAGCAATGTGCCTGTTTTTTTGCTCAGCAACTCCATTTTGCTGCGGAGTGTATCTGCATGTAAACTGTCTCCGAATACTATTCTTCTTCAAAAATTCAGAGAACTCATTGGAGAAGTACTCTCCCCCTCCATCTGACCTTAGGCACTTTACATATTTCCCTCTTTGCTTTTCAACCAAAACTTTGAAATTCTGAAAGTGAGTGAACACCTCACTCTTCTCCTTCATGAAATATACCCACACTTTCCTTGTGTGGTCATCACTGAATGTCACATAATACCTGCAGCCTCCCATAGACATGGTCTTCGTAGGACCCCATACATCTGAATGCACAACATCTAGTGCATTTCTACTCACATATTTGTTGCATGGAAATGCATGCTTTGTTTGCTTTCCAAATTGGCATGCTTCACATATTCTCTGCATACCTTCCACTTTAAACTTTGGCAGCCCTGTCACAATTCCTTTAGTCTGCATAGACTTCATTCTCTGCACATTCACATGTCCAATTCTTTTATGCCAAATGTCTGTGTCTGCAACAATTCTTGAACCATTTGCAAACATCACAGCACTCATTTCAGGCATGTCTACATTCAATGTAAACATTCTGCCCACTCTGTTGCCTTTTGCAACCAACCTGCACTTGTCTTAAGTCTTCAACATAACAACCATCAGGGTTAAATCGAACGTGCAACAATTCCTGAACCATTTGCAAACATCACAGCACTCATTTCAGGCATGTCTACATTCAACGTAAACATTCTGCCCACTCTGTTGCCTTTTGCAACCAACCTGCACTTGTCTTTAAAGTCTTCAACATAACAACCATCAGGGTTAAACCGAACCTGCAAACCCTGCTCAATCATCTGGCCAACTAAAACCAGATTCTTTGTTATGTTTGGAACGTGAAGTACAAGGTACTTCACTTTGCCATCCTGCATAGACAATGGCACATCTCCAACATGGGCAATTGGATGAGTAGTGTCATCCCCTGTTTTTCCACAAAACCTGGTCTTTCAAGGGTTTTCATCTCCTTGAACCACTCCCCATGACTTGTCATGTGGTTAGAAGCACCTGAATCCATATACCATACATCATCTTTTTGTGCTACTTCAACATTTTCAGACATGGCATTCACGACATGCTGCATAATAAACAACCTTTCATTATCCTCATTGTTTCTGCTTGAGGATGCATAGTTGTTATGCTGCACTTTTCCATTTTGCATGTCAGTGTGCTTCTTATAACATTCAGCCTGCACATGTCCAGGCTTACCACAATAAAAGCATTCACGTGCATCATTATATTGCCTTTGCCAATTTCCACGGCCTCTTTGACTCCCCCCCTGCCTCTGAATTTGCCTCTTCCACCTGTGTGTTGTTGATGTTGTTGTTGTGTATTCTGGGACTGTTGTTGTTGCTACTGCTGGCCATAATTCTGATTATCTATTCGGCCACCTCCTTGACCGTGTCCACGGCCTCCTCTACCTCGTCCTCTACCTAAACTTGTGTAGAAGGCCTATTGCTCTGAACTGTTTTTGTTTTGTGAAGACTGTTGGTCTTCACCCAAGCTCTTCTCTTCTATAATCAGCATAGACACCAAATCTGTAAAGTTGGGAATGTTTTCCTGATTCTGAATAGACGTCTTGAATGCCTTGTATTGTGGCTCGAGACCACGTAGACAGACTTCCACCTTATCATCATCATCTACTGACACACCAATAGATGCAAGGGATTCCACAATACCCTTTATCTTCAATGCAGTCATTCACAGACATTCTCTTTTTCTCCACAGTATGAAGTTCATTCTTCAATTGTATCTTACGTGCCTTGGTATTTGTTTCATAGAGTTTTACCAAGGTGTCCCACGCTTCCTTGGGGGACTTGGCATCCTGAATGTGGCCAATCATGGTGTCCTGTATACTAATGGAGAGCCAATACATAACTTTCCTGGCTCCTTGGTTCCAGTCTTTAAACTCTTTCACATCTGCAGCAGTCGGATTTATGTCCAGTATCTCCGGTGCCTCTTCATGCTCACCTTCTATGTGGTCCCAATAGCCCTTTCCCATCAGGAAATTTATCAACCTGAACCTCCAAGCATGGAAGTTATTCTTATCAAGCTTCTCAGCCACAATCTGTGTTATGCCATCATTTGACATCTTGCCAGACACACAATTTTACCAGAAACAGCACTCTGGTTTGTCCTGCACAAATTGCTATATTTCTGCAGCGGTACTGTAGTACTCTCAAATGTCACAACAACCAGTGACTTCAATATGCATACATACACCCAATGGCAACTGTTGACCTCTTTGCACCACCCAAAGTGTATGCACAACCAATCTGTCTTCCTGCAGTTCTTAAAACAGAGTTCTGCAGAGAATCGATGAGACTGACCCGCAGTGCTCGAAATCGTCTGCTTTGTGAAAAACGGAGGTCCAGACGCGCCCAAAACGCTTTTTCGGCCTAGAAAATTGTGTTCGAAAGGACACAATAGTTCCCCTATAGCTTTACTTCCGTGAAGAAAGCTCCTCAATCAGAGATTGTTTGCCGGTGCCTCCCGTAGAGCTCCCGACAAGGGTGTAGTCACCAACACAAATAGGGAAGAGTAGTTGAAGCTCTTACCCTCGTACCGCTTCCTGTGGTTCTCTTGCTTGCAGCTCAGTCCTTAGCGCAAACCACGCTATGATACCATGAAAAGATGTAAGGGGGAAGAGAGCTTGAGCTCTTGCAAGCACACACACACTCACAAAACCCTAATAGAGAACACACAAGGTGAGAGGCTGAAAATCTTCTTCTTCTTCACTCAACACTCAACACACCATATACAAAGATAGGAGTACACACAATATGAAAGGTACTCAACCAAATACATACAAGGGTTCTCTATAGTGTGAACCCAACTAAATGAGCTGGCGCTATAACTATGCCTGTCTCTAGAATGGCTATCACACAGCCTGTCATCATCCCACTGGCCGCATATCACCCAAGATCTCACCAACCATGCCAGTGGTGTAAGTGTGGGGCCTATCCCCCAGGCGGGTCATCAGTGTCCATCGCCTCACTAGATGAGCTCGATATCTCAACATCAAGATGTCTTGTATCTTCCCCGGGAATCAAATCCCTCTTCAAAAATATAAAAGATCTTGTTTCTACCTATTTTGGCTTAGAGAGAGAAAATATTCTAGTGAGAGATTATTCAGAGTGTTCCTCAAAGAAAGCTTCAGATTGCATGGCCTACCCAGAAGAATAGTAAGTGATCGAGATCCCAAGATTCTGGACTGTATTTTTTGAAGTAGTAGGAACTTTCTTGGATCTCAACACAGCTTACCACCCCGAGACTGATGGTCAAACTGAAAGGGTGAACCAAGTAATCGAAGATATACTTCGGTCATGCTGTTGGCAGGGAACCCAAGAAGTGGCTACGCTATCTGCACCTAGTCGAGTTTGCCTACAATGCTTCTTATCACAGAAGTATTGGGATGAGCCCTTTCAAAGCTTTGTATGGACAAGATTGCTTAACTCCATTAACTTGGTCCGGCCCATTGATTAGGGTGGAGATGTCCACACAGATGCTTGATGATATGGAGCAGCAGATGCAATCAATTCGCAAAGAAATAAAAGCTGCCCAAGATAGACAGAAGCAGTATGCAGATAAGAAGAGGACAGATAGAAAATTCAAAGAAGCAAATATGGTCTTCATTCGAGTACGCCCCGAAAGAAGTTCTCTATCTCTTAGGAAGTATAAGAAGTTATCCCCCAGATATTGTGGACCATATCTGATTATAAAGAAAGTAGGTGACTTAGCCCACGAGCTTCTTCTGCCTCCTCATCTCAAAGTACATAATGTATTTCATGTTAGCCTTCTTAAAAAGCATATACCAAGCCCGAATCATGTGCTTGATGAAATCTTAACTTCTTCAACCCAAGGGTACATGGAACTCCAACCTGAAGAAATCCTGGATGTTCGAGAAAAGGTTCTCAAGAACAAAATTCTGAGAGAATTATTGGTCAAATGGAAGTTCTATCCTTTTGAAGATGCCACCTAGGAGAAAGAAGCCGAACTCTTGCGGGATTACCCCCAGTTTTTTGCGAGATGAGGACATCTCGCGTTTTTCAAGTGGGAGAGAAAGTAAGATTCCTCCCCAGCCTCTCAAGATGTCCAATATCTTTCCCTGTAATCAAGTCCCTCTTCACAAATTTAAAAGATCTTCTTTCTACCTATTTTGGCTTAGAGAGAGAAAATATTCTAGAGAGAGATTATTCACATTTTAGATATTTTTGGATGGAAAAATATCTCTTCTTATTAAAATAAATTTCCCCAAAATAGAAGTTCAAAAATATTTTTAGAAGGTGCATTAGAATATTTTAAGAAGGTGCATTAGAAATCAATTATAATCTGTTCAAAAGGCCTTATCCTCCTAGGGGTCTCGATTTTTTAAAAATTTTAAATTAAGGTTTTGAGGGGCCAATCAGATTCATCCAAATGTGTGGAAGAGATAAATAGAAGAGATAAAGAAAATCCCCCCAAAGATGAGTAAATACTTACATAAGATGAAGAGTGGACTAAGGACCAAAGGAAATACTAAATAAAATAAAATTTTGACACCTCAGAGTGGGGATTCCCCCTCATGAAGGAGATGCCTATTTCACATGTGTGGTGGAGTTTTAAATTCCCAAAAATTGAGATATTTCATCTCTCCTCTCTCCTAATTCAAGTCTCATTCCAAAAAGTAAGCTAAACTGATCCATGGTCAAAAATTAACCAAATTGATCTGAAAAATTCTAGAATCAATTTGCTTGGTTAGAAGCTCACTTTTTTCCTATAAATAGAAGCCTCCCCCTTTGTTGAAGCTTAATAGTGCTATATGCATTGTTACTATACTCCTCCCTAGAGCCAAAAACTGTGAATTTATTAATAATTCATTAGTTTTTGACCATTCCCTCTTCTAAAGAATTCGTGGCCACTCTTGTTACAAACAAGAGTAGATCCCTCAAACCATCAAGACAAAGGAAAGCTCCCAGAAATTCATGTAAGTTAGAAATCCTACTTTTTCTTTATTCTTTTAATGGTTTTCTAATTTTTGTTATCTTTAAAATGATAAGTTGATGCTATGCCTTGTTGGAAAGGCTTTCCCCCTCTCTTTATTCTTGAATTCAGCCTTTCTTTATCCTAGTTAAGTAATCAAATTGTTAGAATTAAACTTTTCATATTGTTTCTCTTTTAAAAATGGAATTTGATGAGAATGGTTTAAACAATTTGGGGATAATTTTTAGGTGATTTAAGGTTAGGAAAATTTGAAAAATGGTCAGCCATACAAAGGAGATTATGGTAAAATTTTCTTAAATTTTGTGAAATAAGTTTTTTCTTTTATTATTCAAAAAGAGTAATCCCATTGTTTGTGTATTCTAAAAGTGTTATTTTCATTCTAGGTATAGAAAAATGCATAGTAAAAATATTTTTATTATAAAAGTGTTATTTCCATTAAAATTTAATTTTATGCATAGAAAGATATATATTGATTTTTTTTATAAAAGAATGATTTTCATTAGATTTAAATTTTATGCATAGAAAGATACATATTGGTTATTTGTTTTATTATAAAAGAGTGATTTTCATTAGATTTAAATTCTATGCATAGAAAGATGCATATTGATTATTATTTTTTATTATAAAAGAGTGATTTTAATTAGATTTAAATTCTATGCATAGAAAGATGCATATTAATTATTTTTTATTATTATAAAAGAGTGATTTTCATTAGATTTAAATTCTATACATAGAAAGATCTATATTGGATAATTTTTTTATTATAAAAGTGTTACTTTCATGAATATTGATTTTTATGCATAAATAGATGCATAAAAGTGTTTTTTTAATTATAAAAGTGTTACTTTCTTCAATATTGATTTTTATGCATAAATAGATGCAAAATTTTTTTTAATAAAGTGTTACTTTCACCGAAATTGATTTTTATGCATAAATAGATGCATAAAAGAATTTTTTCTAATTATAGAAGGGTTACTTTCACCAAAATTGATTTTTATGCATAAAAGATTCTTTTTATTATGCATAAAAGATTTTTTTACTATAAAAGTGTTACTTTCATCAATATTGATTTTTATGCATAAAAGATTTTTTTAATTGCAAAAGTGTTACTTTCATCAAAATTGATTTTTATGCATAAAAGAATTTTTTTATTATAAAAGTGTTACTTTCATCAATATTGATTTTTATGCATAAAATCATGCATAAAAGAATTTTTTTTAATTGCAAAAGTGTTACCATATATCACTCCTTAAGAATAAAAGTTTGAGACAGAATGGCCATTTCCCTCTGAAACTTAAATTTCAGACTGTTTTGTGAGAAACAAGGATTGAATGGAAATTTTGAGTCATGACATCTGTAACCAATAATTCTTTGTCAATGGATTGTTTTAAAAGTTAAAGTTTAAAGAGGAGTGTGTGCGTATCTGTATTCTAAAGCAAAAGATAAGAAAGGCATTCAATTAAGGGTGGGTGAGTACTTATCTGGTTCTTCTAATTCCAGTGGTTGGGCGGTGGCTAACCCATGGACTGGATGGGGTTATGGTGGAATCAGTAGAGTTCTAATAATAAAATTGATTAATAGGAATACGTTTAGAACTAGAGGAGTTAAATAAAAGCCCGAAGACTTCTCTGATGAAGAGATATACGGCAGTGCCTGATTCAATTAGGAAAAAAGCATTGATTCCTTCAAGTTAAGTTTGTAATAGTTTCCCTTTGATCTGGTTTATTCAGATGAAGGTTAGTTTAGTATCTTTACCTCGTTAGAAAAATTCGTTAAGAAAATAAAAATGGTGGAATCATCCCCATTTTCCAGGCATGGGAAATTTTCTCGGTTTGGGTTTTCGGAATGACCACCAGCCTAGTCTCGTGCCTGGACATTCAAGGGCGAGGCCCCGAGTGAAAAACCCTACCCCGCGCAAGAGGAAGTCACTTCCGCTGGCTACCATCTGCTAGGAATCCGTCGGTGTGCAGAGGGGGCGAGGGGATCCCACATTTGGCATCAGAGCGTTGTTGTAAATTTAAGTAATAGCAACATAAATTGCTTAAAATTTTAAAGTAAATCTAGGAAATAATGTTTTCACTTGTTAATATTATGTTGAATGAACTTCAAAAATTGAAAACTCATAAATTGAATTGGAAATTTATAGATGGATACGCCAAATCTATTTGGCATTCCTAAACTCTCCCAGAGTCAGGATATGATAGCCTTTGCATTCGAGCACCTCATCAACTCTGCTACATCAACTCTGCTACGACCCAAGTAAGTAGAGTGAGACTGGCATGTCATTTTAAGAGTCTTTATGAGCAACGTCGGTATATGTGGTTCTGTGGAGGACGATGTATTAATGTAAGTACCAGTCAGCATCAGGCTCAGGCAAAATATTTCCTTAGCCATGATTCTGATAAGGCTAGACCCAGGAACTTCAGAATTTCATGCCAAGTTTTTAGGCTTCTTAGCCGCTTTATCCCTCTAGAAGTAGAATTACAGCACCTCTTTTTATTGTAAGATTCCTCCCCAGCCTCTCAAGATGTCCAACATCTTCCCTTGTAATCAAATCCCCTTCAGAAATATATAAGATCTTGTTTCTACCAATTTTATCCTAGAGAGAGGAAATCTTCTAGAGAGTGGTAATTCAATTTTTAAATATTTTTGGATGGAAAAAATTCTCATCTTATTAAAATAAGTCCCCCTGAAATAGAAGTTCAAAAAGATTTCCAGCAGCAAGTGCATTAGAAATTAAGTATAATCTGTTCAAGAGGCATTATCTTGGGGGTGAAGATTTTTTTGAAATTTTAAATTAAGGTTCCTATGGACCAATAAGATTCATCCAAATGTAGGAAGGAGATAAATAGAATACTAAAAGAAAAATCCCCCAAAAATGAGTAAATACTCATATAAGATGAAGAGTTGACTAAGGACAAGGTTAATAGTTAAAAAAGAGAGATATTTAGGTGAAATGATGCATTTTTGACACCTCTGCATGGGGGAATTCCCCTCATGAAGGAGGTGCCTATTTCACATGCTTGAATGAGTTTTAAACTCCCAAATAATCAGATATTTTTATCTCTCCTCTCTCCTGTTTCAACTAGATCCAAAAAGTGAGCAAAACTGACCTAAAAATGGTCAAAAATTGACCAAACTGATCTGGAAAATTCTAGAATCAGTTGGCTCGGTTAGAAGCTCACTTTTTCCTATAAATAGAAGCCCTCCCCTTTGTTGAAACAATAGTGTTTTGCACTGTTATCCTGCCTCTCCCCCCAAGTACCAAAAAAATAGTGAATTTTACTCATAATTCATTAGTTTTTGACCTTCCCTCTTCCAAAAGATTGGTGGCCACTCTTGTCTTAAATAAGAGTTGAACCCTCAAACCATCAAGCCAAAGGAAAGCTCTCAAATTCATTAGTAAGTTGGAGATTCTTCTCTTTTCCATTCATTTTATGGTTTTTATGATTTTTGTCTGCTCTAAATTGAAAATAATGTTATGCCTCATTATACAAAGAGGCATTCCCCTCTCTTCTCTAGTAAATCCAACCATTCTTTATCCTAGGTGAATGATTAATGAAATCAAATTTTTCATAATGTTTCTCTTAAATAAGTAGAAAAATGTTACTTTAGAATGATTTAAATACTCTTGATACATTTCGAATTAATTTTAGAGACTTAAAATTTTAGAGACTTTAAATTGAAAAATGGTCAGCCATACAAAGGAGGTTATGGCAAATTTTTTTAAAAATTTGGGAATAAGTATTATCTTTCATTATTCTAAAAGAGTAATCCTTATGATTTCTATATTCTAAAGTGTCATTTTCATGCATAGAAGATGCATTTTGATTATTTGTATAAAAGAAATTTAGTTTTATTATAAAAATATTACTTTCATTATTATTGATTTTATGCATAAAAGATTATTTTTTTATTATAAAAGTGTTACTTTTATCATATTTGATTTTTATGCATAAAAGTATGCATAAAAGATTATTTTTTTATTATAAAAGTATTACTTTTATCATATTTGATTTTCATGCATATAGAAGTATGCATAAAAGATTATTTTTTTATGATAAAAGTGTTACTTTTATCATATTTGATTTTTATGCATAAAAGTATGCATAAAAGATTATTTTTATTATTATAAAAGTGCTACTTTTATCATATTTGATTTTTATGCATAAAAGATTTTTTTAATTATAAAAGTGTTACTTTTATCATATTTGATTTTTATGCATAAAAGATTATTTTTTATTATAAAAATGTTACTTTTATCATATTTGATTTTCATGTATAAAAGTATGCATAAAAGATTATTTTTTATTATAAAAGTGTTACTTTTATCATATTTGATTTTCATGCATAAAAGTATGCATACAAGATTTTTTTTTAATTATAAAAGTGTTACTTTTATCATATTTGATTTTTATGCATAAAAGTATGCATAAACGATTATTTTTTATTATAAAAGTGTTACTTTTATCATATTTGATTTTTATGCATAAAAGTACACATAAAAGATTATTTTTTTATTATAAAAAAGTTACTTTTATCATATTTGATTTTTATGCATAAAAGTATGCATAAAAGATAAAATTTTTAGTATAAAAAGTTACTTTTATCATATTTGATTTTCATGCATAAAAGTTTGCATTAAGGATATTTTTTTTATATTAAAAGTGTGGTTTTCATCATAAGTGATTTTCATGCATTAAAGTATACATAAAAGATATTTTTTATATTAAAAGTGTGATTTTCATCATAAATGATTTTTTATGCATACATGGGTGCATAAAAGATATTTTTTTATATTAAAAGTGTGATTTTCATCATAAATGATTTTTTATGCATACATGGGTGCATAAAAGATATAATTTTTATTTAAAAGAGTGATTTTCATCATAAATGATTTGTATGCATAAATATATGCATAAAAGAAATTCTTTCATGTTAAAAGAGTGATTTTCATCATCAATGATTTTTATGATGATAAAAGTGTGACTTTCATCAGAATTGGATTTTATGCATAATTAGATGCATATAGAATCTTTATAATTAAATAAAGGTTCTTTTTAATCCTCTATTAATTTTTATAAAAATTACAAAAAGGAATAAGTAGATAATATGTGAGAGGAAATTCTACCGTTTCATATTCACCAAGATGGTAATGAGAAAATTCAATTAAATTATCGAAGACGGAGATCGAGATAAATGATTATTTTGTTCCTCATAAGAAAATCATGTTAATGTGTAAGCAAATATTGCTGAAAGAACTTAGGTTGATACAATAAATTTATGTTGTCAAAATGAACCTAGTAGACCCAAAGCTTAAGGCTAAAGAACCAGAATGGTTAAGTGAATTTGATGATCTATTCCTCCCAGCAGAGCTAACTGAAATGCCTCCAATTCAGGAAGTAGATCATGTGATTGAATTGATCCCCAGAGCTCAGCCAGTAACCCTGCGCATGTACAAAATGACAGTTCCGGAAGCCATTGAACTCAAGGAACGGCTTAGACACTTGTTAGAACAAGGGTTTGTAAGACCTAGTGTTTCACCTTGGGGTGCGCCAGTTCTCTTTCAGAAAAAGAAAGATGGAACGCTTAGACTCTGTGTGGACTACAGAGGTCTAAATCAACTGAGAGTTAAGAATAAGTATCCTATCCCAAGAATTGATGAGCTTTTGGACAGGCTAAATGGAGCCCAGATCTTCACAAAGATAGATTTGAAATCCGGGTATTACCAGATCAGGATCAATGATCAAGATATACCAAAAACAGCCATCAATACTCGCTATGGGCATTATGAATTTACTGTCATGCCGTTCGGATTAACTAATGCCCCAGCTACATTCAATCGCCTAATGCAAGACATCCTCAGAGAATACTTGGATGATTTTGTTCTAGTTTTCTTTGATGACATTCTGATTTACTCAAGGAATGCAGCTAACCATGAGACTCATGTCAGAAAAGTTCTTGAGATTCTAAGGAAGCATCAACTCTTTGCCAAAAAGATCAAATGCACTCTCTGCCGACCACGTTGAATACTTAGACTTTGTGGTATCCATAGATGGAATTTCTCCAGATTCCGCAAAAGTCCAAGCAATCATAGATTGGCTGAAACCAAAGACAGTGAAAGAAGTTAGAGGATTCTTGGGATTGACTTGTTGGTATAGAATTTTTATACCAAAGTATGGTCTCATAGCTTCCCCCCTCACTAACCTTATCAAAAAGAATACCCCATTTCAGTGGACTTTCAGGTGTAAGAGTGCTTTTGATAAGCTGAAGACCGCCTTGGTAACTAGTCCGATTCTGAAGCTGCCAGATTTCTCTCTACCCTTTGAGGTAGTAACTGATGCAAGTGGTTTTTCCCTGGGAGGTGCACTCATGCAGGAAGGTCATGCAGTGGCCTATGAATCCCGAAAGCTCAGAACGCATAAGAGGAATTATGCTGTCCACCACGACCTGGAATTACTTTCAGTAGTTTATGCCTTAAAGTTGTGGAGACATTACCTATCTCAGGGGTTTGTTTCTTGCTTCTCTTATCCAAATCTTTATATCAAGTGTAATGTGGATAACCATTTTGTGATAAAGCACAAATTGCACTAGCCAAAGAATCCAAGACCAGCTTCAAGATCAAGGCAAAAGCAAATTATCTAGGGTGGTCTAAGTTTACATGCACACATCTTTATCTGTTTGGTGATGGGATCCTTGAGTAAAAGCATTTCTAGGTGAAAAGTCAAGCTCTATTGTAAAGTCCTAGAGCTATAAAGGACTTCCTTGTTTGTGTAACACTGTGTAAAACCTGGATGTCCTGCTACTATAAGGCTATCATGAACTTCATTCAAAATTTGGTCCTTGGTTCCCTCATCATTGGGAATGCATAGCCTGCGATTATAATACATAATGCCATCATCCAGGCTGTACCCTTGAACTCTGTTCAACTCCTGTGGAGTTTTGCTTTCCTGCATAAGTAGGGTAGCAATAGGGCCAAAGAATCTGTCCTGCATGATCTTCTCTCTTGCTTCAATAATCAAGGGATTTGATACTAACACCATATTCGTGAGTTTGGGAATCTCCCAAGTCCCATTTTTGTAATACTAAAAAGGTGGGACCCGATTAACTTGTCTATAAGTTTCTCAAAACCCTATCATGTGACCTACCATTGGAAAGCGCTTGAAAAGAGGGATCTATTAAGCTTTAAAGCGCACACAATTTGGAGTAATGGTGTTCAAGTTATGGAAAATCCAAAGTTTTGACCACGTGTCCCAAACTTATGGGAAATTCCCATATTCCCCAATATGGTGTTTACTACAGTAATTGTAAGAAAGGAGGCTTTTCTATTGAGGGCATCTGCTACCACATTTTCTTTGCCTAGGCGGTACTTGATTTCAAAATCAAATTCCTGTAGGGTCTGCATCCACCTTCTTTGGCGCATGTTGAGGTCCTTCTGAGTAAAGATCCACTTTAAGCTCTGATGATCTGTCATCAAAGTGATGATGCCGGTGGTGGCTGCCGCTATAACTTTCAATTGAAGGTAGCAGCGATGATAAAGGACCAAGATACCATAAGGGATATAAGGGGGAGGTCTCGATGGTAAAGAGTTGTGTAGGTATAGTAGATCATTGACCAGCTGAGCCGTTTCAAGAAGCCGAGGGCTTCACTCATAGGTCGCTTCACTCATAGGCCGCTTCCTTGGTCCCTCATCCACCGTACTGGAAGCTCACCATTTAAATCAAGGCTGGTCAAGACCTCGTTTTCCCTTTGGATTGAAAAATGCTTCTGTCAAAATTTAGGAAAAGATTGACATGATTTATTTCTTTGTGAGCACTAGAATTAAGACAACAAAAATATGTGTGGTGTAAGTCATCTATTTCCATAGTGTGCATCCAGCTTGAGGTGAAAAGCCCCTTTTGTAATTTCCTCCAATTATAAAGGACCCTCTTGTCTGTGAAAGCTCAGTGTGAGATCTTTTAGTCACAATGCCGCCAAGGTTTTTACTCACTAAAACTGGGTAGGATGGTATGGGGATGGCCTGGATTTTCGATGGCCTCTTAAGCACCAAGAGACTTGAGAAATCCACACTGGCCGCTAATTACCAATCCAAACATGCTCTGATTTTGACCAAACTTTGCAAACATGTGGGGGTGGGTCCCTCCCACATGCTTGCAAAGTTTGGTTCCCATCGGACCATGTTTGGGTACGATGGTATGGAGATGGCCCAGATTTTCCATGGCCTCTTAAGCACCAAGAGATATGAAAAATCCGCACTGGCCGCTAATTACCAATGATGGGTCCCCCCCACATGTTTGCAAAGTTTGGTCCCCATCGGAGCATGTTTGGGTACGATGGTATGGGGATGGCCTGGATTTTCGATGGCCTCTTAAGCACCAAGAGACTTGAAAAATCCACACTGGCCGCTAATTACCAATCCAAACATGCTCCGATTGTGACCAAACTTTGCAAACATGTGGGGGTTGGCCCCTCCCACATGCTTGCCAAATTTGATTCCCATCGGAGCTTGTACTGAATCATGTATGTCAATGTCTCAAACAAGAGTTGAACCCTCAAACCATCAAGCCAAAGGAAAGCTCTCAAATTCATTAGTAAGTTGGAGATTCTTCTCTTTTTCATTCATTTTATGGTTTTTTATGGTTTTTATGATTTTTGTCTTCTCTAAATTGAAAATAATGTTACGCCTCATTACAAAAAGGCATTCCCCTCTCTTCTCTAGTAAATCCAACCATTCTTTATCCTAGGTGAATGATTAATGAATAAAATCAAGTTTTTCATAATGTTTCTCTTAAATAAGTAGAAAAATGTTACTTTAGAATGATTTAAATACTCTTGATACATTTCAAATTAATTTTAGAGACTTAAAATTGAAAAATGGTCAGCCATACAAAGGAGGTTATGGCAAAATTTTTCAAAATTTTAGAAATAAGTATTATCTTTCATTATTCTAAAAGAGTAATCCTTATGATTTCTATATTCTAAAGTGTCATTTTCATGCATAGAAGATGCATTTTGATTATTTGTATTAAAAAATTTTAGTTTTATTATAAAAATATTACTTTCATTATTATTAAGTTTTATGCATAAAAGTATGCATAAAAGATTATTTTTTTATTATAAAAGTGTTACTTTTATCATATTTGATTTTTATGCATAAATTATTTTTTAATTATAAAAGTGTTACTTTTATCATATTTGATTTTCATGCATAGAAGTATGCATAAAAGAATATTTTTTTATTATAAAAGTGTTACTTTTATCATATTTGATTTTTATGCATAAAAGTATGCATGAAAGATTATTATTTTTATTATAAAAGTGTTACTTTTATCATATTTGATTTTTATGCATAAAAGTATGCATCAAAGATTATTTTTTATTATAAAAGTGTTACTTTTATCATATTTTATTATTATGCATAAAAGTGTGCATAAAAGATTATTTTTTATTATAAAAGTGTTACTTTTATCATATTTGATTTTCATGCATAAAAGTATTCATAAAAGATTTTTTTTAATATAAAAGTGTTACTTTTATCATATTTGATTTTCATGCATAAAAGTATGCATAAAAGATTATTTTATTATTATAAAAGTGTTACTTTTATTATATTTGATTTTTATGCGTAAAAGTATGCATAAAAGATTATTTTTTATTATAAAAGTGTTACTTTTATCATATTTGATTTTCATGCATAAAAGTAGCATAAAAGATTATATTTTTAATTATAAAAGTGTTACTTTTAGCATATTTGATTTTTATGCATAAAAGATAATTTTTTTATTATAAAAGTGTTACTTTTATCATATTTGATTTTCATGCATAAAAGTATGCATTAAAGATATTTTTTATATTAAAAGTGTGATTTTCATCATAAGTGATTTTCATGCATAAAAGTATACATAAAAGATATATTTTTTAATTAAAAGTGTGATTTTCATCATAAATGATTTTTTATGCATAAATGGGTGCATAAAAGATATTTTTTTATTAAAAGAGTGATTTTCATCATAAATGATTTGTATGCATAAAAGAAATTCTTTCATGTATAAAGAGTGATTTTCATCATCAATGATTTTTATGATGATAAAAGTGTGACTTTCATCAGAATTGGATTTTATGCATAATTAGATGCATATAAAATCTTTATAATTAAATGAAAGTTCTTTTTAATCCTCTATTAATTTTTATAGAAATTGGCAAAAGGAATAAGTAGATAATATGTGAGAGGAAATTCTACCGTTTCATATTCACCAAGATGGTAATGAGAGAAAATTCAATTAAATTATCGAAGTCGGAGATCGAGATAAATGATTATTTTATTCCTCATAAGAAATTCATGTTTTAGAAATCTGTAAGCAAATATTCGTCGAACAAAATTTAGAAAAAGAGAAATTGAAATAGTACCTTTCGAGAGAGATAGTGTAGGAAGAACCTTTCCAGACCCAAACTCAGATTCAGACTATTGACCAAGACCTAGTTCCTTCGTCAATGACGATGTGCTCAGTTCAGAAAAATGCACTCAAAACACCCACCGAATCTGAAACTAAGTTAAGACTTTTGATTTTGATTTGAGGATCAAGTTAATAGAATTCGAGGAATTCTGTTTGGAATTCAGACCTGGATCTAGAAGTATTGAGATACGGATTTAAGATTATTCATGGTTTTCAAACAAAAATCAAAACTGAAAACTTGCATAGAAACCCTGTTTTCTTAAAGGATTGTCTTACGCCAGAAGTTGGAGGGAGCATATATGTTTATCTAAGGGAAGTTTGATTGCAATAGCTGGCGGGGAGTGTTTGAGGGATAGCTCACGCGGCAAAGCCTACCGAGGTCTTGACCAGCCTTGGTATGGTTAAAATGGTGCGCTTTCGGTACGATGGGCGAGGGCCGAAGAAGCGGTCCCTGAGTGAAGTGCCAGGACACCTAAGGAGGATCCTGGAGGGTTCTGACCAGGGGATGCATGGGCTCGCGGTGTGGAGGACACCCATGCATATGTCGAGGAAGATATTGTATGATAGACCAATGTTATTGTAATCTATCACTGGATCTCGTTGTTGACTCGGTGGTCTCAACGGAGAGTCCATAGTGATACTGTTTTGTGAGAAACAAAGACTCAATGGAAATTTTGACGTATGACATTGTCAATGGATTGTTTTTTTATATATATATTAAAGTTTTAAAGAGGAGTGTGTGCGTTTCTGTTTTCTAAAGCTAAAGTTAAGAAAGGCATTTCAATTATGGGTGAGTACTTGTTTGGATCTACCGCCGATTGCAGTGGTAGGGTGGTGGCTAACCCATGGGCCGGATAGGGTTAGGCTGGAATTAGTGGAGTTTTAATAATCAAACTGAAAAATCTTAGGATTACGCTAGGATTCGAGTAGCTAGTTAATTCCCTAATAAATTTCTCAATTGAGTGGATCAATGGCTGTGCTTGATTTTGATCAAGAAAAAAGCGTTGAAATTACTCAGATGATCAAATTATATCAGTGATAGTTTCCTTCTATCTGATTTATTCAGGTGAAGGATAGTTTAGAATTGATCTCGTTAGAAAAATTCATTAAGAAAAATCAAAAAGGTGGAATTGTCCCCACTTTTTGGGCATGGAAAATTTTCCCGGTTTCAGTTTTCGGAGTGACCACCAGAGTAGTCTCGTGCCCGAACATTTGTGGGCGAGGCCCCGAGTGAGAGTCCCTGCCCCGCGCATGAGGGGGCTGCTTCTGCTGTCAGCTACCGGGAGTCGGAGGGGGCAAAGGGATCTCACATCTATAATCAATCGTGTGTACCATGGCATGTCTCCTTCACAGTTTTGCTTCTTTATGCGTATATGATTGAGGCGGTGATTTTGGGAGCCGTAATGCTCTATGTATGTATCGAAAACTTTTGATAATAAGTGATGTTTTGCAAAAAAAAACTAAATTATTTTCATGATTGTGAATATGGTTAATAAAATTATCACAGTAAATCTTGTTTCATGATGTATGATGAAATAATTATCTGTTTAAAGAATAAATCGTAAAAATTAAATAATCATAAATCTGTTGTCAATGTTAAGTTGACGAAAATCTTGTTTTGTCAGTCATGAGGCACACGGTCCGTGGACAAAGAGTTAGATCCAGATGTTTGAAAATCCCTGCACAGATCCTAACCTGGTCCCTTCAAGGGTGAAGGGGAGTAGTTAGGTAAAGGGGAGCAGTTAGGTGAAGTAGTGGAAATGTGAATTGAGGAATATTTTGATGTAACTGGCTAACCATGTTGAATATTTGGGCTTTCTTGTATCCAAAGATGGAATTTCTCTAGATTTTGCAAAAGCTTAAGCAGTCATAGATTGGCCTGAACCAAAAACAGTGAAAGAAGTTAGGGGATTCTTGGGATTGACTGGTTGGTATAGAATTTTTATACCAAAGTATGCTCTCATAGCTTTCTCCCTGACTAATCTTCTCAAAGAAGAATATCCCATTTCAATGGGTTGCCAAGTGCCAGAGTGCTTTTGATAAGCTGCAGACCACCTTGGTAACCAATCCCATTCTGAAGCTGCTAGATTTCTCTCTAACCTTGGAGGTAGTAACTGATGCCAATGGTTTTTCCCTGGGAGGTGCACTCATGCAGGAAGGTCATGCAGTAGCCTATGAATCCTGAAAACTCGGAACGCATGAGAGGAATTATGCTATCCACGACCTCGAACTACTTTCAGTAGTATATGCCCTGAAGTTGTGGAGACATTACCTACTGGGTCAAAGATTTACTTTGATGACAGATCATCAGAGCTTAAAGTGGATCTTCGCTCAGAAGGATCTCAACATGCGCCAAAGACGATGGATGCAGACCTTGCAGGAATTTGATTTTGAAATCAAGTACCGCCCAGGCAAAGAAAATGTGGTCGTAGATGCCCTCAGCAGAAAAGCCTCCTTGCTTGCAATTACTGTAGTGTCAAATCCTTTGATTATTGAAGCAAGTGAGAAGATCATGCAGGATAGATGATTTGGCCCTATTGCTATCCTACTTATGCAAAAAAGCAAAACTCCACAAGAATTGAACCGAGTTCAAGGGTACAGCCTAGATGATGGAATTATGTATTATAATCACAGACTATGCATTCCCACAATGATGAGGGAACTAAGGGTCAAATTCTGAATGAAGCCCATGACAGCCTTATTGCAGGGCATCCAGGTTTCATTAAAACCTACATGTTTGTGAAGAAAAGCTTCTTTTGGCCAGGTCTAGAAAAGGATGTGTTTAATCATGTACGTTAATGTCTGACCTGTCAAAAAAGTCAAGGCTAAGAGAGTAAAAATGCCTGGGAAGTTACATCCAGTAGACATCCCCCAGATGAAGTGGGAATGCATCAGTATGGATTTTATTACTGGATTACCCTCAGTGCAATCAAGTTACAACTCCATCTTCGTGGTAGTTGATAGACTAACTAAAGTCGTCCATTTGATTCCTGTAAAAGAAACCTACACTGCAGTGGATGTGGCCAGAGTGTTCCTCAAAGAAATCTTCATATTGCATGGCCTACCCAGAAGAATAGTAAGTGATCGAGATCCCAGATTCACGTCAAGATTCTGGATTGCATTTTTTGAAGCAGTAGGAACTTTCTTGGATCTCAGCACAGATAACCACCCCGAGACCGATGGTGGTCAAACTGAAAGGGTGAACCAAGTAATCGAAGATATACTTTGGTCATGCTGTGTGGCAGGGAACCCAAGAAGAGGCTAAGCTATCTACACCTAGTCGAGTTTGCCTACAATGCTTCTTATCACAGAAGTATTGGGATGAGCCCTTTCAAAGCTTTGTATGGACAAGATTGCTTAGCTCCATTAACTTGGTCCAACCCATTGATTAGGGTCAAGATGTCTAGGCAGATGCTTGATGACATGGAGCAGCAGATACAATCAATTCGCAAAGAAATAAAAGCTGCCCAAGATAGACAGAAGCAGTATGCAAATAAGAAGAGGACAGACACAAAATTTGAAGAAGCAGATATGGTCTTCATTCGAGTACGCCCCAAAAGAAGTTCTACTTGGTAGAGACTTAAAAACTTCTGTTAGTATAAAAAGTAGAGTAACTATACTCTTAATCGGGTCGATTGTGGAACAAAAATTCTGATAAATCCCCTTTGTGAATAGAACGCATGATTCCTAGCATTATCATCATGGCTAGTAGATGCATCATGAAAAGTCACTGAGTTTGATTTCCTCAACAAGCAAGAGTGAAACCAACTCATAAAAATCTGGTAAACTTGTACTCTGAACACAAATAGATGTATCAAAAGACTTGCACTCCTTACCAAGACTTACCAAGACCATGCAAGGCAATGTCTACCAAATCATCATCAGGCATGGGGGCATTGATAGTTGCCAATGCATCTGCATACTTCTTTATCTCTTGTACATAATCATGAATACTCCTTGCTTTCCACTTCACATTATGAATCTATTGTCTCAACTGAGACTTACAAGCACTAGTATTTGTATCAAATACCTTTCCCAAAGTATCCCATGTATCCTTGGGATTCTCAGCATCATGTATATGTATGAGTATAGCATCCGAGATACATATAGACAAGTAATGCAAAACTTTGTATGCTCTCTTTGACCATTGTTAAGTGTGGATAACTTGCATTGTTAGCATATCAACACCAATCAAGGATTTGATATTTTTGGTATGTACACACCTTGATTGGTGTTGATATGCAACATTGAGATTGTTTTGAGAAAAACCAGTAAAAACAATAGGAAAAGTGCTCTAATTTCTTCGATTCTTGTCCAAATTGAGAGACCAGACATTCATTAGCTTAGCAATGATATCTACTAACTCCATGTAAAAGGAATTAGACCAATTGTAAAAGTCAAGGGAGCTAATTAGCCAATTAATGACCCTCTATTTAACTAATCACCGTATACAGCCTATTTAATCAGCTCATAATCAGCTCCAAAATGCATAATTGCTCCAACCAATCACATAGAAACCTTCTCAACTATGTGTATCACAAAATTGCTAAGGAGATTTTGGGTTTCATCAATCACAAGACTTGAATTTGGCCTCCACTTTACAAAGAATTGAAATTTTTGCTTTGCTTTTGCCCTTCAGGTTGCGCCGCCTATTGTAGGAGAGATTTGGTGAGTTTGTAATTGTAAGGCATATATAGTACCCAACACTCCTAGGCATGTACACAATCCACCAATGAGGTGATTTTTGTAAAAAAAACGGCTTGAATTGCATCAACAATGACCTCACTTCTCTGTTTTTGTGAGGGCTTCAAAACAGTGAATTTCCAATCATTCCAATGCATCAAACTTGCTCCAAATTCATTGTAGGGCTTGCACATGAGTTGCCAACACATTCCTATTTGCCAGATACATGATTCTTTGTCAGATTTGCAACCATTTGCCTCATACATTCACCACACTCAAGCTTCAATGGAGAGCTTGCAAAATAAAATTTTTCTTAGCTTTGGGCAACTCAAATCTGATGTTGTTTGTGTTTTTGCACCTGCGATCCGCTCAAGGATGTTTAGTAGTCCTTACCCGCAGTAGGCCAAGCTCTCAGATTTGATGAAAATTAGTGTGCTCCAAGCTTCACAGCTCCAATGGCAAGCTTCACAGCTTTTCTTCACAACTTTTTCTCCCTCTTCTCTCGCTCAATCATAAACCCTAATAGAGAGCACTAGGCTCTGATACCATGATGAAAAACAGGTAGAGGGAGAGGAGACACACACACAGGAGAAAACCCTAATGTATTAAGCAAACCCTAACCATAGAGGGAAGCCATGTCCCTTCTCACACAATGCATAAAACCATAATCCACAATCTACAACACAATACATGTGTTGTGTCCACACACTGCTAACCCTAGCTAATGTCCACCCACTATGACCAGTTGGACACGGTCATTTATGTCTCACACATGTTACTACCTAACGTGCCAACACATAGTGCAGCTAGCACAAGCTGACATTGAGCTTAAATCTCGACAATTTTTGGGTTTTTTCTTTTATTCTTTGGATTTATCTCATCCCAACACTTGCATTAATCCAATTGGCCCATTGGAACCTTAATTGGACCATAATCCAAAAATTTCTGAAAATGTAGACCCTTAGGCTAAGGTCCCTATACCGTTTTCAATTTATTCCTAATGCACATTGGAAAGTTCATTTTGAACTTCTGATTCAGGGGAATCCATTTTAGACACTAGGAGAATTTTTGTATCTAAAGATATCTCAATTTTGAATTACGTCTCTCTAGACATTTTCTCTCTAGGCCAAAACAGGGTAAAACAAGATCTTTCTTCTATTTCAGCGAGGGTAATAATTACAAGAATAGAAGGGGAGGTTCTTATAACTTTACTCCTCCTCAAAAGCTAGAGGGAGGAATCTTAAAACTAAGCTTTTCAAAAGCTAAGTCTTTCTCGGCCTAAGCCTTTCACGGCCCACACCTTTCACGGGCTAAGCCTTTCACGAACTAAGATTTTCATGGGTTAAGCCTTTCACAAACTAAGCCTTTCAGGGCCTAAGCCTTTCATGTCGCACACCTTTCACGGGCTAAGCCTTTCCTAGCCCACACCTTTTCACGGGCTAAGCCTTTCACGACCTGCAGATTCATGCACATTGACTTGCAAATTCACACCAAAAATTGACTACTAACACACCAAAAAATTGCTTCTACACTAATGAACTCTCATATATATATATACACACACACACACACACACACACACACACACACCCAAAAAAAAAAAGAGAAAAGAAAAATATGATATCAAACCCCACCAGCCATGAGACTGATCCTATGTGCCTAATATAGATGTCAGCCTCGGAGTCTAAAGCCCACGAGACAGCCAAAACTCAAGCCAACAGTGTTACTGGATCCCCAGCAAGTCAAAGGAGAAGGGCCTCACATCAATTGAAGTTGAACTTTTTGGGTCCTTATGCCCAAACTTTCCAAGGGACCATCATCATCAGCAAAACTCACACAGCCCATGGAAAGGTAGCCCTCCACTACCACAGCTCGGAATGTCTACAAATACTAGAGGAGGTTGAAGTTAAAGCAAAACTGGACAAAGTCGGTCTAGTTACGATGGCAAAAATACTCCCATGAAGAATCGACATAGAATTATGTGCGGAGTACCTAAAGACTACAACAAGGGGACCAAGAGAGGATAAATCACCAAAGCAGACGGTACTTTGGAGCAACTCCTCATCATAGAGGAGCTCATTAGCAAAGCTCTACAACTTCTAGCCGCAAGCAGAAACCACCAACACAACATTGACAAGATGCCGTTGGAGCCATTCTCAAGAAGACTTCATACAATTCGAATGGTGCCGACTATGAAAATATCCAAGATGAGGCAACAGAGAGAGATTGCAGGGCAATGGCTTTGATGCTGTAGATAAAGCCAGTGGATAGATACAACAGAGTAGGCCTCAATAGGATTGCCAGAGTACATGAGGAGAAAGGGACGATTGGGCTTACTACCTACATAAGGAGATGGAGGATTACTTGAAAGGGACGATTGGGCTCACTACCTACATAAGGAGATGGAGGATTACTTGAAATCCCACCAAACAAAGATAAGTAACCCATACGTCCTCACACAAGTCCTCAATCATGTAGCAAAAAGGCCTCTCAAGGAGCCCAAACCAGAAGAACAAATACAATTGGCACTAGTACAAGACCAGCCCAAAGTAACAATTGGAAATGTACAAGAAGGGTAAGCCATCTTGATGGAGACCAAGGAGATCATAAAGCAGATCAAGAAAGACCGCAAGAAGAAAACAGATAAAAAGCAAGAAAATATTCTTAGTCATACCATATAGGAACCCGGCAACAAGCCCAGCACAACTCATCTTTACAAACCTCTCTTCTGTCAAGGATTTAAGTCTGGTGTAGACACGCCAATAGAAACAGCTCTCTCGAGAACAAGAAATGCTCATGTAAGCTGAGGAAAGACAAGAAGTGGAGGTGGCCACAGCCCTAGTACATGAACTAGAGGCCCCCATGGAAGCACGTAAAAGACAAAGAACTCCAGATCCCTCAATTCCAATCAAGAGGAGAATATTGGGAGATGAAAAAAGACTACCCCAGCAGTTGGCCTCCTTGCAAAACATCGACCTATCAACAATTCTTGCACAAAGACCATGGAAGTGCTGGACAAGCTATTCAACCAACCGTAGACTAGACTAGAAGCTGAATTCAGCACATATGCAATGTGGGAGCAAGAGCAAAAATTATGGTGATGCCACCTCTTGACAACACATATGCTCCATGACCATAACACAGCTCTCTGGAAGCAGGTAAAAGATGCATCTACACAAGTACAGAGGTTAAAGGCCAACTTGGAAGCAGCTGAGGCTACTCACAAAGATGTCATCATAAAAAATTTGAAAGATACAGAGGAGCAGGAGAAAAGATACAATGGCCTAGAGAACGTCAGCTATAGCAATCCAAGGAAGAAGTCAAAGGTCGGAGTTGGGCGATGATCTTCGTCTCCTCCTTGAGCAGCCTCTGAGTTGGGTCAATTGCCAGTAACTCCTCGGGCCCTCCTCAGTTTCTTTCCTTGTTTTTGTCTACACTAACACTTTCTTTACTTTAGCATGATATAAACCTAGTTGAAGAAATAGGCCTAGGTGAATTAACATTAATCAAACAAAATACTCAAAGATATGCTAACCCTACCATAATCATGGGAATTTTGAGGGGACGACTTAGTATTAACGAATCCCCAAGATATCTTTTTCTATCCTCTACATCCTAATTGCATCTGAGGTCATTTCGGGCTCCGTTTTTGCATTACAAGTTCTGCACAAGTGTTCTCGTCATTTTGTGCAGAAATTTTGACAGTGTAGTTTTCTGCAAAACAGGCATACGTATTCTATTGTGGACCATGCTACATAACACGAGTTGTTTTCTGTTCAGTCTTTGCTTCATTACAGGTAGCTTTTGCATCAGTTTCAGTCAGTGGCTATGGCTGATAACAGCAATGATGTATTTCGCATGTTGTCTGCTGACAAATTGGATGGAGACAGCAACTACTCACTTTGGGCATACATGATGTAGCATGTTTTGGTTGCAAAAGGAGTGTGGAACATTGTGTAGGGTATGGATGTACGTCCAAGTTCTGTGGATGTAGGATCTGTTGAGGATGTTGCAAGTTCTAGCAGCTCTACTATTGCTGCTATTTTACCCACTACTGAACAAGCTCATTGTTTGGGATGGTAAAGATGCGCAGGCTCATGCCTTGATTGCACTTTCTGTCAAACGTAACATCACTCCATATATTCGTTTAGCTAAAACAACAAAACAAGCTTGGGATATTCTAGCTGGTTTGTATGCAGTTCGTCTAACGAGGCAAAAAAACTCTTATCTGCGTAAAGAGCTAGAATCAAAGATTATGCAAGAAGATGATGACATGAATGTATTTCTTGCTGAGATTAAAGATCTCAAGGAACAGTTGATTTTTGCATGTGAGATTATTCCTGATCATTCTCTTGTGTAGACTGTTCTTGATGCTTTACTTGAGTCATATCAGACTTTTGCTTCCACGTGCAGACTTGTTATTACTGAGGACAGACCTGATGTTGTCAAGTATGATACTTTAGTCAACAAGCTCTTGTAAGAAGCGCAGTCCAGGCAAAACAAGGCTAGGCAACATGTAATTAATCAAGCATTTGTTGCTACCCAGCAGAGAAGAAGTGGTAAGGCAACCCCTTCCACTATTTCTTCTCCTATTAATAGGTCTGCAACTTCTTCCCCTTCCACACAGGTAGCAACAATAGATCTGAGAAGGCTCTTGATAAAGTCAAGAAAAAGATCATGTGCAACTATTGTAAAGAAAGTGATCATGTCATTAAGAATTTCCCTAAGCTAAAGGCTAAAGAGGCAAAGAAGAAAGAGTCAAATGCAGCCACAATAGCGGATGCTTCTACAAATGCAAATTTTATAAATGTTGTGCAGGATACAAAATGGGCGTTTAGAGTGTATTGCCAGTATGAATCATCTGTATATGATGCATGTTTGGCAGTTTCTGTTGACTCTGATGTATGGTAGTTTGACACTGGTGCTACAAAGCACATTACCTCGCATCATGATATGTTCACTTGTCTTGAGGCTGTCCCTTATGGGAATACTGTCACATGTGCCAATAATGCTTCTTACCTAGTGAAGGGCGTTGGTAAAATTATGCTTACTGCTGCAAATGGTAGCGCTTTCACACTTTCAGATGCTTTGTATGTGCCAGGGATAAAGAAGAATCTATTGTGTATCACTGCACTTGCTAGACTTGGACTTGTAGTCAAATTTGTGGATGACATATGTACTATTCATGATTTGACTTCTAGTGATACGATTATTGTATCTGGCACCTTGTTTCGTGGGCTGTATAGGCTCAATTCTTATGACAAGTGTGTGGAAGATTCAGCAAATGTAGTTTCTGATGAAAAGGCAGTTTCAGATGCAAAACTATGGCATGCTCGTTTTGGTCATGTGAACTTTGCTAGTTTGCTGCGTTTGCAAAAATTTGATATGGTTGCTTCATTTCCCCCTCTTGAGGCACCATTGAAACATGTTTGTGAAGGCTGTATTTTGGACAAAATGCAGTGTTCTGCATTTCCAAAGGATGGTTCTGTGCAGGCTACTCGCAAATTGCAACTTGTACATAGTGATGTATGTGGGCCTATGCAAACTCCGTCATTTGGTAAACACTTGTACTTCGTGACTTTCATTGATGATTACTCAAGGCATGCATGGGTATATCCACTAAAGGCAAAGTCCGAATGTGGTCACCCTTTGTTCTTATCGACGAGGGGAGGAGTACATGTCTAAAGAGTTTGATGCATTTCTGGCTAGTCGTGGGATAAAACACCAATGTACAGTGCCGTATACCCCTCAGTTGTTGGCTGAGAGGAAAAACAGGTCACTTATGGAGATGGCACGATGTATGGTCAAGAGCCAAGCTTTGCCACATGCGTTTTGGCTTGAGGCTGTCATGTGTCCTGCATATGTACTCAACAGGTGTCCCACTACTAAGGCCTTGAAGTCTGTTACTCCATACGAAGCTTGGCATGGGAGGAAGCCTTCTATTGGTCACTTGCGTGTCTTTTCTTGCTTAGCCTATGCTTTAGTGCCTGTGCAACAATGTAGAAAATAGATGATAAGGCTGTCAAATGTATTTTTGTTGGTTACAGTGCTGAGAGCAAGGGTTACAGATTATATCATCCGCAGTCAAAGCGTATCTTGATTAGTCGAGATGTTGTTTTTGTGGAAGATACTGTGCAGTCTTTGTTATCATGTACTAAAGAGACAGGTGTGAGCTCACGGGATGTATTTGATACGTTGTTGCCTCTGTTTACAGGTGGGAATTCAAATGTAAGTCCTAATGAGGCAAATATTCAGCCTATGTAGATTTCAAACGACATCATAGATCAGCCTATTTCTGATGCAGATTTACAGGATGAAAATGAGTAGGCTAGAGGCATGCCTAAATGGCTAGTGCAAACCTTGCGTGATAATAAAATTGATGCACCTATGTCTAGTCGTACTCATTCAGGTTTTCAGCATGCCTCTTATGCATCAGATTGTTATGCTTTGGCTGTGTCTAGTATGTGTGAAGAGGAAGAACCTCTTTCATTTGATGAGGCACAAAAATCAAAAAATTGGTTGGCTGCAATGCAAAGTGAATATGATGCTATAATGAAGAATGGTACATAGTCTTTGTGTGATTTGCCTATTGGTAAAAATACCATTGGATGTAAGTGGGTTTTTAAGTTGAAACGAACGCTAGATGGCAGTGTTGATCGCTATAAGGCTAGACTTGTTGCAAAGGGTTATGCTCAAGAAAAGGGCATTGGTTTTGATGAGACCTTTACTCCCACTTGTCGTATGACTACCATTCGTGGCATTTGTGCATTGGCAACTCATAATGGTTGGAATGTACATCAGTTGGACATAAAGATTGCGTTCTTGAATGGAGATTTTCTCTCTATGTTGATGACATGTTGCTCACAGGACCAAATGAGAGTCATATTGCTGATTTTAAGGCTGATTTGAATGCCTCTTTTGAGATGTCAGATTTGGGGCATTTGCATCATTAATTGGGGATACAATTTAAGCAGTGTGATGGAGGTATCAGACAAAGTATATTGAGACATTGTTGTGGAGATTTGGCCTTGAAGACTGCAAGCCTATTGCTAATCCAATTGAGACAGATTTGAAGTTGAGTCTTCATGATGCTGGAGATCACTTTGATGTCACACTCTATCAGACAGCTGTTGGTTGCCTCATTTATGTATGCATTACGAGGCTAGACATTCAGTTTACAGTCTCACAGGTGAGCAAGTTTATGCATAGCCCAGGGTCTCAGCATTGGAAGGTAGTTAAATGTATCTTTCGCTACTTGAGTGGCACCATACATCTTGGGTTATTTTATCCCAAGGGGGGGTTGTTGCCACCAGATTTACATGCTTTTTTGGACTCAGATTGGGCTGGTTGCTATGACACAAGAGTGTCCACAAGTGGTTTTTGTTTCATGCTCGGTAGCTCATGCATATCTTGGTTGAGCAAGAAGCAACCTACTATGGCCACTTTTAGTTGTGAAGCTGAGTACATGGCAAATTTCACAGCTACGGTTGAGTGTGTGTGGCTTAGACGGCTTATGGCTGACTTGGGTGTTGGACAGGAATGCCACCTCTATCTACACTAGCAGTCAGAGCGCATTGGACAAGAATGCCACCTCTATCTACACTAGCAGTCAGAGCGCATTGGCAATTGCGAGAAACCCAGTTTTTCCTGCTCACACAAAGCACATTGAGGTGCATTATCACTATGTCAAGGAGAAACTCTCAGCAAGAGAGATCAGCTTGGCCTATGTGCCAACACAGGACAACCTTGCCGATCTTTTCACAAAGGCACTTCCTCGTGAGAAGTTTGAAGCTTTCCGCAAAGCTTTGGACTTGCTCTCCTTTGTGGACTGATCTACTTCGGGCATGGCACTTCCCTATACATGAGTGCCAGCTCTCGTTCACACCATCACTCCCAAGGGGGATTGCATTATGAATTTACTGTCATGTTGTTCGGATTAACTAATGCCCTAGCTACATTCAATCGCCTAATGCAGGACATCCTCAGAGAATACTTGGATGATTTTGTTCTAGTTTTCTTTGATGACATTCTGATTTACTCAAAGAATGCAGCTGACCATGAGACTCATGTCCGAAAAGTCCTTGAGATTCTAAGGAAGCACCAACTCTTTGCCAAAAAGAGCAAATGCACTTTCTCTGCCGACCATGTTGAATACTTGGGCTTTTTGGTATCCAAAGATGGAATTTCTCCAGATTCCGCGAAAGTCCAAGCAGTCATAGATTGGCCGGAACCAAAGACAGTGAAAGAAGTCAGAGGGTTCTTGCGATTGACTGGTTGGTATAGAATCTTTATACCAAAGTATGCTCTCATAGCTTCCCCCCTGACTAACCTTCTCAAAAAGAATACCCCATTTCAGTGGTCTGCCAGGTGCCAGAGTGCTTTTGATAAGCTGAAGACTGCCTTGGTAACCAGTCCCATTTTGAAGCTGCCAGATTTCTCTCTACCCTTTGAGGTAGTAACTGATGCAGGTGGTTTTGCCCTGGGAGGTGCATGCAGGAAGGTCATGCAGTGGCCTATGAATCCCGAAAGCTCAGAACGCATGAGAGGAATTATGCTGTCCACGACCTGGAATTACTTTCAGTAGTCTATGCCTTAAAGTTGTGGAGACATTACTTACTAGCAAAAAGATTCACTTTGATGATGACAAACCATCAAAGTTTAAAGTGGATCTTTACTCAGAAGGACCTCAACATGCGCCAAAGAAGGTGGATGCAGACCTTACAGGAGTTTGATTTTGAAATCAAGTACCGCCCAGGCAAAGAAAATGTGGTAGCAGATGCCCTCAACAGAAAAGCCTCCTTGCTTGCAATTACTGTAATATCAAATCCTTTGATTATTGAAGCAAGAGAGAAGATCATGCAGGATAGATTCTTTGGCCCTATTGCTACCCTACTTATGCAGGAAAGCAAAACTCCATAAGAGTTGAACAGAGTTCAAGGGTACAGCCTGGATGATGGCATTATGTATTATAATCGCAGGCTATGCATTCCCAATGATGAGGGAACCAAGGACCAAATTTTGAATGAAGCCCATGACAGCCTTATATAGTAGGACATCCAGGTTTCATCAAAACCTACATGTCTGTAAAGAAAAGCTTCTTTTGGCCTGGTCTGAAAAAGGATGTACTGAATCATGTACGTCAATGTCTGAAAAAGGATGTATTGAATCATGTACGTCAATGTCTGACATGCCAAAAAGTCAAAGCTGAAAGAGTAAAAATGCCTGGGAAGTTACATCCATTGGACATCCTCCAGATGAAGTGGGAATGTATCAGTATGGACTTTATTACTGGATTATCTTCATGCAATCAGGTTACAACTCCATTTTTGTGGACAGACTAACCAAAGTTGCCCATCTGATCCCAGTAAAAGAAACCCACACTACAGTGGATGTAGCCAGAATGTTCCCCAAAGAAATCTTCAGATTACATGGCCTACCCAGGAGAATAGTAAGTGATCGAGATCCCAAATTTACTTCAAGGTTCTGGACTACATTTTTCGAAGCAGTGGAAACTTTCTTGGATCTCAGCACAGCTTATCACCCTGAGACCGATGGCCAAACTGAAAGGGTAAACCAAGTAATCGAAGATATACTTCGGTCATGCTGTGTGGCAGGGAACCCAAGAAATGGCTAAGCTATCTGCACCTAGTCGAGTTCACCTACAATGCTTCTTATCACCGAAGTATCGGGATGAACCCTTTTAAAGCTCTGTATGGACAAGATTGCTTAACTCCATTAACTTGGTCTGACCCATTGATTAGGGTCGAGATGTCCACCAGCAGACAGATGCTTGACGACATGGAGCAGCAGATGCAGTCAATTCGTAAAGATATTAAAGCTGCCCAGGATCGACAAAAACAGTATGCAAATAAGAAGAGGACAGATAGAAAGTTTGAAGAAGCAGATATGGTCTTCATTAGAGTACGGCCCAAAAGAAGTTCTCTATCTCTTGGGAAGTACAAGAAGTTATCCCCCAGATATTGTGGACCATATCTGATTACAAAGAAAGTAGGTGACTTAGCCTACGAGCTTCTTCTGCCTCCTCATCTCAAAGTTCATAATGTATTTCATGTAAGCCTTTTAAAGAAATATGTGCCAAGCCCCCGAATCATGTACTTGATGATGAAATCCTAACCTCTTCAACCCAAGGGCAGATGGAACTCCAACCTGAAGAAATTCTTGATGTTCGAGAAAAGATTCTCAGGAACAGAATTCTTAGAGAATTATTGGGGTAAAATGGAAGTTCTATTCTTTTGAAGATGCCACCTAGGAGAATGAAGCCGATTTGCAAGATTACCCCCAGTTTGCGAGATGAGAGCATCTCACGTTTTTCAAGTGGGAGAGAATGTAAGATTCCTCCCCAGCCTCTCAAGATGTCCAGCATCTTCCCCTGTAATCAAATCCCTCTTCAAAAATATAAAAGATCTTGTTTCTACCAGTTTTGGCCTAGAGAGAGAAAATCTTCTAGAGAGTGGTAATTCAGTTTTTAAATATTTTTGGATAGAAAAATATCTCATCTTATTAAAATAAGTTTCCCATAAATAGAAGTTTAAAAAGATTTTCAGAAGGTGCATTAGAAATTAAATATAATCTGTTCAAGAGGCATTATCCTGGGGGTGAAGATTTTTTTGAAATTTTAAATTAAGGTTCCTATGGACCAATAAGATTCATCCAAATGTAGGGAGGAGATAAATAGAAGAATAAAAGAAAAATCTTCCAAAATTGAGTAAATACTCACATAAGATGAAGAGTTGACTAAGGACAAGGTTAATAGTTAAAAAAGAGAGATATTTAGATGAAATGTTACATTTTTGACACCACAGTATGGGGGAATTCCCCTCATGAAGGAGGCGCCTATTTCACATGCTTGAATGAGTTTTAAACTCCCAAATAATGAGATATTTTTATCTCTCCTCTTTCCTATTTCAACTAGATCCAAAAAGTGAGCAAAACTGACCCAAAAATGGTCAAAAATTGACCAAATTGATCTGGAAAATTCTAGAATCAGTTGGCTTGGTTAGAAGCTCACTTTTTCCTATAAATAGAAACCTTACCCTTTGTTTAAACTCAATAGTATTTTGCACTGTGACCCTGCGTCTCCCAAGTGCCAAAAACTGTGAATTTTACTCATAATTCATTAGTTTTTGACCTTCCCTCTTCTAAAAGATTTTGGTGGCCACTCTTGTTTCAAACAAGAATAGAACCCTCAAACCATCAAGCCAAAGGAAAGCTCTCAAATTACCCATGTAAGTTGGAGATTCTTCTCTTTTCTATTTCTTTTATGGTTTTTTATGATTTTTGTCTTCTCTAAATTGAATGGATGTTTTGCCTCATTGAAAAAAGGCATTCCCCTCTCTTTTTTAGTAAATCCAACCATTCTTTAGTAAATCCAACCATTCTTTATCCTAGATGATAGATTATTGGATAAAATCAAGTTTTTCATAATGTTCTCTTAAATAAGTAGAAAATGTTTACACTAGAATGATTTAAATACTCTTGGTGAACTTCTAATTAATTTTAGTGGGTTTAAAATTTGAAAAATGGTCAGCCATACAAAGGAGGTTATGGCAAACTTTTTTAAAAATTTATGAAATAAATTTTATCTTTTATTAATCAGAAAGAGTAATCCCCATCGTTAGAGTATTCTAAAAGTGTCATTTTCATTCATGCATAGAAAGATGCATATTGAATAATTTTTATAAAATAATGATTTTCAATAGAATTGAATTCTATGAAAGATAATTATTGATAATTTTTTATTATTATGAAAGTGTTACTTTCTTCATTATGGATTTTTACTAATAAAATAATGCATAAAAGTATATTTTTTTATTACAAAAGAGTTTCTTTCATCATATTGATTTTTATGCATAAAAGTATGCATAAAAGAATATTTTTTAATTATAAAAGTGTTACTTTTATCATTATTGATTTCTATGCATAAAAATATGCAAAAAAGAATATTCTTTTATTATAAAAGTGTTACTTTTATCATTATTGATTTTTATGCATAAAAGAATATTTTTTATTATAAAAGTGTTACTTTTATCATTATTGATTTCTATGCATAAAAGTATGCATAAAAGAATATTTTTTTATTATAAAAGTGTTACTTTTATCATAAATGATTTGTATGCATAAACATATGCATAAAAGATATGTTTTTATATTAAAAGTGTAATTTTCATCATAAATGATTTTTATGCATAAAAGATAAAAGTGTGATTTTCATGATAAATGATTTTTATGCATAAACATATGCATAAAAGATATTTTTTTATAAAAAAAGTGTGATTTTCATCATAAATGATTTTTATGCATAAACATATGCATAAAAGATATGCATAAACATATGCATAAAAGATATTTTTTTATATTAAAAGTGTGATTTTCATCATAAATGATTTTATGCATAAACATCTGCATAAATGAAATTTTTTTATATTAAAAGAGTGATTTTCATCATAAATGATTTGTATGCATAAACATATGCATAAAAGAAATTCTTTTATATTAAAAGAGTGATTTTCATCATAAATGATTTGTATGCATAAACATATGCATAAAAGAAATTCTTTCATGTTAAAAGAGTGATTTTCATCATAAATGATTTTTATGATGATAAAAGTGTGACTTTCATCAGAATTGGATTTTATACATAATTAGATGCATATAGAATCTTTATAATTAAATAAGGGTTCTCTTTAATCCTCTATTAATTTTCGTAAGAAATTGGAAAAAATGAATAAGTAGATAATATGTGAGAGGAAATTCTACCGTTTCATATTCACTAAGATGGGAATGAGAAAATTCAAATAAACTATCGAAGTCGGAGATCGAGATAAATGATTATTTCCTTTTGCTTTGTGGTGTGAGCGTTCCACATTGGATTATCTAGACATGAGATCCATGGACCTGGTAGCCTATGTGATTGCCCTTAAGTGTGCATGTACCACCGTTGGCTATTTTTCTTTGGCCCATATGGTTGCTTGTTTTGCCAAATTTTCCTTGTAGATGGCATCCCAATTTATCTTCTCTCCTGCTTCTATTGCTTTGAGTAGTCTGTAGTTCTTGTTTGACATGTCTTCTGGCTTTCCCATGAACATTACATTCTATAGAAGAAGATAAATTGTTCTCTCCGGGTCTCATCTGCCACATCTCTCACTTGGTGCATGTTGGGCTTCATGTTAGTGTCTACTAGCGCACCGTCCATCGGCAATCCTAATGCGTGTTGTACTGTGAGCTTCAAAATTTTTATGGGCTCCCTCCCCTCCACATGCATTGTGCTTCTCTCAAGAAAGTGATTGATCAGCTTGCCCCCATCCTTGGGGTCCTACAAAGCTTCTGGTCCCAATCATTTTTGTTGCCATTTATGATCTTCTTTAAAATTTTGGTTAGAATCTTGTTGGTAGATTCTGCCTGGCCATTGCATTGTGGGTAATAGGTTGAGGACTTCTTGTGATTGACAGATACCTTTCCATCAACCCTTTCATTACCTTGTTCATGAAATGTGTGCTCTTGTCACCTATTTTCACCAAAAATCCATGCCTAGCAATAATATCCTTGAAGAGGAACTTCACCACCTTTTTTGCGGAATTGCTTCTCATACAGCTTTAGCTTCTTGCCATATAGTCAGTTGTGCAACAATGATGTATTCACGCGTGCTGCCTTTCATGGGTGGCTTGATTGGTCCAATAAAATCCAATCCCCAATTCATGAATGGAAAGACGGTAGTATGGAAGAGATGGGCAATCTATCAGAATCACCAGGTTGACCCATCTGTTGACAGACATCACATTGCTTTTCTTCTTTGTTGGCATCCTTCATGACCATTGGCCGCTACAGGCTTGCTTGAAAAATTTTTCAAGCTGCAATTTATCTACCCATGTGTCCTCCAGTTATGCCATAGTGCGCTTCCCTCAATACCGCTTACTGCTTATGGTCCGAGACACACCTTCAAAGAATCTAGTCTATGCCTCTTTTGTAGAGCTGAACCCAGCACAATCATTGTGAAGTTTTTGCTCCTCAAGGATATCCCTTTCTTTCTATCAGTAGTGTAACCTTCCGGGAATGTTCCATCCTCTAGAAACTACATCATATCATAATACAAATTCTCTCCCACTTTTGCAGCTACTACTGTGAATAGGTTAGGATCCAGGAGTTGGTCATCCACTCCATCTAGAGCCAGTTCTGTGGAATCCAGTTTGGACAGAAAGTCCACCACTCCATTTTCTTTTCTTGGCATGTGCTAGATGGTGAATTCAAATTCTTGAAGCAGGAGCATCCACCTTGCCATCTTTCCCACCAAAAAAGCGTTGTTCAATAGATAAATTAGGGCTTGATGGTCCACATGGAAAACAATTTATTTCCTAAGAGGTAGTGTTGGAGCTTGTTCACAGCATATATCATTAAGATATCTTCCCGCTCTGTTGTGATGTAGTTCCTTTCCGACCTTTTGAGGGCTTTTCTTGCATAGTGAATAGGTTGCATGTGCCCCTCTTGCTTCTCCTGCATCAATGCACTAACCACTGCTTTGTTTGAAGCATCTACATATACATGGAATATTTCATTCCAAGCTGGGGTGGTCACCACTGGTGTAGTTGACACCATTATCTTTAGCCATTGGAATTCTTTTTGACACCCCAGATTCCAGTCATACTTTGCATCTTTCTTGGTAAGTGCATACAATGGGTTGGCCACATGTGCTAAATATTTTAGAAATCTGGCATGCCACTTAACCTTACCACAAGGAACCTCTCTAGTTGCTTGATGTTCTCTGCAGTAGAAATTCTGGATATGGCCTCTTTAGCAGGATCTATGGCTAATCCTTGGGCTGACACTATGCGTCCTAACAGTGTTATGATTTTACTGCAAATGTACACTTGGCTGGATTTAGCTTGAGTCTTATATTTGTGCATCTCTGCAGACACAACCTCAAATGATATATGTGCTTTGCCTTATCCCCAGATACACAAAAATCAACCACAAATGCTTTCATGAAGTCTGTCTAGGTAATCATAGAAAATCTCTTGCACCATTCTTTGAAAATCTCTTGCACCATTCTTTGAAAAGTGATCGGTGCATTTTTCAGGTTGAACAACATGACAGTCACACGACGACACCTCATTCAGTGATGAAGGCTATTTTCTTATGTCTTTTGGTGCCATTTACACCTACTTGTACCCACTGAATCCATCCAATAATGAGAAAATTTCCTTCCCTGCCACCTTGTCTAGCAAGGAGTCCATAAACAAAAGTGGAAAGGGATCTGAGGTATTTGCGACATTTAGCTTGCAGTAGTCCACACAAATTTTGACCTTCATGTTTTTTTGGGGACTACCACAATTGGAGATATCCAAGAAGCTTTCTCTACTGGCACGATGAGACCTACTCTTAGCAATCTGTCAATTTTGTCTTTGACTTGTTTAGCGTAGTTAGGGTTCATTCTGTACCTCTGTTGTTTGAGTGGTATGGCTCCTTCTCTCAAATCGATGATGTGCTCGAAGAATTAGGGTCAATGCCCTCCATCTCCTCATATGACCAAGCAAAGACGTCTTGGTATTCTTTCAATAAGGACACCAACTCTTGCTTGAATTTTTCTTTCAGTCCTGACTAATCTTCATCGAAATTTCTTCTTTTTCATTTCCCAAATTCACCCCTTGTAGTCTGTCCAGGCTTACTTTTGTGCCATTTCCCTTTTAGTTCTCTTTTTACTTCTAAACCCAATCATGGATCTCTTGCATTTCCTCCTCTTGATGTAGATTCTAGGCCCATTCCGAGGCTTTCTCATGCATGGTTTTGCTCAGTTTTTCTCTCCTTGAGCCCTTTGGTTTTGCAGAATTTGATTCTTTTTTCTTCATTTCTTCGGTTGCTTCTTTCACTTTTCCATCTTTTGCTTCTGCATAGTGCCCCATCACTTCATCTACATGTAACATGCACAAGGGAACCAAGTCGGGATGTTCGCGGCGGGGCAGAGTATTTTATCATCTTCGTCATCATCAAAGCCTTTTGACATATTGAATGTTTTTGCATGAACTCGCCTTTGAGCAGGTTTTACTGATCCCCTTACACCGGAAAGGTCAACATGGACTTTTCGCTTCCCCTTTCTGATGGAGATTTTGTTTCTAGCCCAATCTTGCTTCACTTTATCGTGTCTTAACTAGGGCCTTCCCAATAACACCTGGTAAGACCCGGTGTGGTTTTCAGTGGTTATGACCACTAGGTTGACCTTGAAGTCTACTTGTTTGATTTTTTATTTGGACATTTTTAAAATTGCCTTAGGAACCACCATTCTATTATCTATTATTCTTATGTTGAATGGAATGGGTTCCCATTTGAGACCCAATTCCACTGCAGTTTCCTCCGTAATGATGTTTACTCTGGATCCACCATCCAATACTGCATCATTGATGAGCACATTGCTTAGTTGGATTGTGACTTTGGCCACTTTATCATCTCTAGATTCTAGGGGTTCCTCAGCTTACATTCTACTACATTCCGGAATTTCTTCTTCTTCTGAGTGTTTTAATTCTTTGCTCAGTCCTTCAATGCTTGCCATCAAGATTTTGACCTTGAATCTTGGACATAAATCTAGCACTTGTCTTAATAGAACCTATCTATCTAGTAGCATTGATACTACATTGGTTTCCAACCGCAATCAACATCCTTCTTGCTTTCTTCCAAGCCTCTTTCATTGTTGTGCTCTGCGCACATCTGCGCACATCTTGTGCAGATTTCTACTTGCTTTTGGAAGATCTTTGACATCACATGAGCCATCCTCCTTCTGCTTTCCTTGACTTCTTTCTATCTCCTTAGTGGTTTGAATCCTTACCCTCTCTTTGTTGATCCCAGTCCACAGTTGCCTTCTTGCGGACTTTGGGTGAGTCTGGATTATCTACCGGAGTTATTACTACAATAGATTTATTAGCTTTAGCCCTTGTGACCGCCAAGATATCTTGAACCTCTGTTTGTATGTCATCTAGCTCCATCATGTTGGCACTTGGCAGATTTTCTTTGAGTTGCATCGATTTTGCATGTCTTTCTTCATCATGCTTTTTCTTCATGGCACATTCTGCCTTGGTGTGCCCGGGTTGTTGGCAATAGTTGCATGTGAAGGTGGTAGATCCACTGCATGTCCTTGAGTAATTTCTACAACTTCTGCTCCATACCTTTCCATTCCTGGTGGTCTTCTTTCCACTCCTTCCATGTTCACCATGGGAGATCTATTTTTCATGTTGTATTTGCAGTTCCTTGTCCTATGATTGTACATGTTATAAATGGTACATGGTGGCACTATGCATTCCTCCTTGAGGTGGCCTTCCTGTTTGCATTGAGAGTAGAACACAATTTTATAGAATTCTAAGATTTTTCTCTTTTTCATCTCTTGCATCAGTTGCTTCACCTATAGCACGAGTTCTCTGGGGCTCATTTTTGCCTTTATGGTTTTCTTTTTTTTGTCCTTCCTTTTCTTCACTGCCATTGGGAGTGTCCTGTGAGGTGTCTCTTGAATCATCCTCCTCATTTGTGAAACTTTACCTGGGCTTCCTATTTTGTCTTCTTTCTTGGCTTCTTTTTTCTGCAATTTTGGGCAGTTCCTCAAACTCCTCTTGAGTTTCAGCCTACTTTGTGCTGACCACCACTGAGTGGATGTCCGCCGGCTTAAGTCCTTGGAAAAATCAATCTACAACTATTTACATTAAGGGTTGGGTTTTTTCCACCACTCTCTACCTCAAGCTTAGCAGTTTTGTTACATAGGCTTCTACATCCATGTCTTCTTGTGTCAGAGTTCTCTCATTTGATCACAGAGTTGAGTTAAAGACTTTATCTTGTGGAATATCCCTAGCAAAACAGTCATGACCTCTTCATAGTCTGGAAATGGTTGTCTTGGTATCTTGATACCTACTTTGTGGCTCTGTCTTTGACGGTGTTCATGAAAGCATCTCTATAGATTTCACTTAGCTCTAGTTCTTCCACATCCGGAGGTCTAGACACTTTCCAATATTTATTAGACCTCCTTACATATACATCTTCCCCTTTCTCTCCTAAGAACACCATGAAATTTTGGCTAATGATGCCATGGCTCCCTTGAACCTTTTATGGGGGTTTTGTTGTTGTGATTGTTCTCCCAGATTTTGTTGCTCCACCCTTCTTAGGCTTCTTGGACCTGGACTATGCACAGCTTCTAGCTCTTGGCACTCCTTTTTTTGGTCCAAATTATTATTGAACCCTGACACTCCCTCTTGCTCATGTGGATTTGTAGAAGTTTCCGCACTATCTTCTTGGTTGGAACGGTGTGAGACACTGCCAGCAGAAGCAGCAGCTGCGAGCTTCCTAGAGGGTTTCTTGGAAAGCATTACTTTTCTCCATTCTTAGGTTCACAATCATGCCGGAAGGTATGCTTGAATCCATTTTTGCTGGTTGAATTGTGTGGTGAAATGTTCTCCATAATATGTTATGGCTTCCCGTATACTTTTTTTGGGCACTTATTTCTAACATAGTTTGTGTAGAACCAAAACTTTCTTTTTTCAAGATTTCCTCAACTTGAAATATAGAATGCTACTCAGCGGAGATTTTTCTCCTTTGCCTGTGATTTTTCCCAAAAGGAAAGATTCCCGGCCTAGTTATGGTGGAGGTTTCCCTCGGTGGGGAGTTTTCCACAGCGGAGCTGCACTCTCTCTCTTGCACACAACATGTTTCTTTAAAACAGAGACACAACATTCAGCACATTGTTGAGAGTACACAGAGATAAAGTGAGTAGCAACATTTCTCTTTGATAAATGTATTACTTCCATAATTAGTATAAGTTCACTACAGAGAGAAATTGCTCGACAAGGTGGTTGCAAGATCAGGGTGCCTAGTTTTGTCCACTCAGGCACCCTGTAAACAATAAAAAAACAGACATTTGTTTACCTTTAGTAGCTAATCTCTCCTAGTAAATGAAGGAATTTCGTTTCAAGTTCTTTTGTTGGAACATCATATTCAAAGTTGGTAATATAGTTGCATAATTTGATTAAGCATTAGACAGTCAAAAGTCCTCATTTTCTTAGGTACAAAGTCAATGTATACACCTTGTCCCAAATTTAAACTGATTCCATAAAATGCTAATATCTTTTACATATAAACTCATATGAGATTCCCACTTTGTACCTTAGTTCTTCACATAATATGGAGCTTAACTTGATTTTTTGAGAAAATTTTAAGATATATGTCTATTTTCTTTAAATATTTCAAGGTCTTTAAAGTGTTATAATATACGCCACTTTTTGTACCCACAATAGCTACCACTTAAAATCCTCAATCTTGTAGATCAAAAGAGTGGGTAGATACTAAGACATTAGTAGAATGTGGTGGTTAGTAAAAATTGCAAATCCAATGGTTGGATTTTTAATGATCTCTTTTTCAAAATTCTTCCAGACTATCAGAAGGCCAGCAAATATCAATAATCTAATTAGTAAAATTACATTTTTGATGTGAATCATCTAAAACCTATAGGGACTATTGTACTTATAATGGTGCATCTATGGAAAAATAAATTGGATCACTCTAAGTATGGAAAGATCATTTGTTTATCATTTCATCATATTTTTGATTAATTTTGATTAATTAGACTAATTTATATTAATTTAAGTTATATTGGGTTAATTTAAGGGTAAGCATATTTTCTATTATTTGCTTGATCTCATTTTAAGTACCTTGCCCCCCAAAATTTGCTCTCCAAGCATTGTCCCAGTCCAGCATAAACTGGATAAAACTGGATACCCTGATCTTGCAACAACCCGACACATGACTAAAACCTCCCTAAGAACTATGACCATAGCATGGTTCACATCATACTAGTTGTGACTATCAGTAGCATGAACTTCTGCAACCTTCAGCTAGTGCTCCTGCTGCTCGCCTTGCACAATGCTTTTAATCTTGATCTTCTTGATCTTGATCTTGGCAACGGCTACTCTGGTGGTTATAGCCCACCATATTCACCCGTGTAGTACCAAGGTGGTGCTCATGACATGGAAGGTGGTTAGAATGAGCACTCTGCTCACTAGTGAGCTATTGGGTGCAACACTACCTCTCTTTGTTGCACATGCTAGGATGATGGCTTCAACATCACTTCCTCCCACCAAGTTCTTCCACCTCTTCCATAAAAGCTCTCTCCCTCTCCAAGGTAAGTGTCTCTCCTCTTTCTTTATTTCTACCAAGCTTTCATGCCAAGCTTTCATGGAAAGCTTCACTGCTTTCTTGTTTTCTAAGCTTCCATGGAAAGCTTTAACATAGCTTATGTGAGCTTTTCTTTCTCTTCCCCTCTCTTTCCTTTCCCTTTCTCCCTTCCCCTCTCTTTCCATTTCTTTTTCCTAACCATAACTCTATGCATAAGAGTGCTAATAGAGAGCTTTAATGGGGAGATCTCTCCATCAAAGCTCTGCATTTTGCTTTCTATGTAAAAGTTAAGGTCAGGGCAACATAAACCACTAGCTTTCACTCACCCTTTTTTCCTCTTCTTCTCTTTGTCCTCTTTCACTTATAGTCTCTTGCTTGCTAATATGTTAAAATGAAGTATACTAACTTTTTGATTTATCTTGTTTGCTATTTTGTAGGTGTATTCAAGTCAATAACTCACAACTCTAGCTCTTTGAGGTGAGAGCCCCCTTTTACAATTATGTTTTTATGGCTCTTTAGGGTTTTTGGCTTTTATGGTTTTGTATTACATGTGCATTAGTTCTTCATGTTATGCTAATTACTTTGTTTACTTTTTTGTTTTGCACCCTTGGGTGCCGAGTTTATGGTATGTATAGGCTTCTTGTGCATAGAGCTTATGCATAAGCGTTATGTATAGATCTCTATACATAGGCTTCTTGCACAGAGCTTATGTATAAGCCTTATGCAAGCTCTCTGCATAGAGATTATGCATAAGCTCTACGCATAGAGCTCTATGCATAGGCTTCTTGCATAAGTTTTTTTTTGGGACCAATAGTAAACATTTATATATATTCTAAAAAGTTAAGTACACTTTTAAGTCATTTAAAATAGAAATTTCCTATAGTCCTCTATTTTTCACACTTCACTTCATTTAAAAGTTCACAAAGCAAAGACCACCTCTCCTCCTCCAACAAAAAACTAGACTACTCCCAAGAGATCTAGTATCCCAACATATGCGAGCCTCTGTCATTGCCTCAGTGGTGCATCCCCTTAAGGATTTATTTTCCAAACTGCCCCCTTTCTTTGACTAGATTTTTACTATAGGCGTGGTTCCCACTGGGATCTTTATGAATGCACGAAAAGTGTAATCAATCTTCTTTTCTTTGAGATACCATCTTCTAGTTTTGGGCCCAAATATGGGAAGTCTGCTTTTTTAGCCTTTACAAAACTTCACATGCAAAATATAAACCAAGGGTTGATCCCCCCCCCTCAAGAGTAAGGCATAATTCAGGGAATGCTCTTGTGTAGATTCAGTAGAAGTTGATCCAGCCCATCTCCTCTAAACTTATTCAAATTACTTATAGACTAGCACATGAAAACATATTTATGCATTACATCTATCATGTCAATACCAACAAGGGATACATTATTCTGAAAAATAATAGCATTCCTAGTGATCCATATTTCCCTCAAGTAACATGCTATGATTATGTTAAATAGTAACCCTGCATTTTCATCATTAAAGGCCCATTTTCCAAGAATCTAATCCCCCCAGTAACCCTGAATTCCCAAACATTTCTCAACCCATTTTTTAATCCTGCTGCCCTAAGCTCCTTTCATGGGCTAGACACTCCATGTTTACCATCCTTTAATGCAGACCTGCACTTGGGACAAATTCCACTAGAAATATTTTTTTGAAGAAATTTAGATCCAATAGGAAGTGCCACACGCCAATAGGAAGTGCCACACGCCAATCCTCCCCAAAAAAACTTGAAATCTCCTTGGGATCTGTCTCTGCCACCACAACAATTTCCATCTCTTCTTCCAACTATCAAAGCTCCATCTCACTCTCTAGATCTTGTTACAATATTCAACATTGCCTAAGCTTATGCATAAGCTTTATGCAAGCTCTATGCATAGAGCTTATGCATAATCTCTATATGCATAGAGCTCTATACATAGAGTGTATGCATAAGACTTATGCATAAGATTTATGCATAGGCTTTATGTATAGAGCTTAATGCATAGATCTCTAGGCATAGGCTTCTTGCATAGAGCTTATGAATAAGCGTTATGCAAGCTCTATGCATAAGCACTATGCATAGGCTTCTCGCATAAAGCTTATGCATAGTCTTCTCACATAGAGCTTATGCATAAGCCTTATGCAAGCTCTATGCATAGAGCTCTATGCATAGGCTTCTTGCTAGCTCTTTCAGATGCTTCTGGGCAAGCTCTATGCATAGCCTTTTTGAAGTTCATGCATAGAGATTATGTATAGAGCTTATGCATAAGGCTTATGCATATAGCTTGAGTACAAGGTTATGTATAAGCTCTATGAATAAAGCGTTTATGCATAAGGTTTAAGCATAGAGCATATATATTGCATAGCCTTATGCAAGTTTTATGCATAAGATTCTATGTAAGCCTTATTATGCATAAGTCTTACATAAGCCTTATGCATTTAAGCTTGCATAGCTTTATGTATAAGGCTTATGAACAAGGCTTATGTATAAGCCTTATGCATAGAGCTTATGCATAAGCCTTATACATAAGGCTTCATGCTTTTTTGATATGGAGTGCTATGCATAGATGGAGAGTATAAGCTTTTTGAATTTTTATACTCTCTTATGCATATAGCATATATGAATAAATGCTCTCTTTTTCTATTCATAAGGTATTCTCTCTACTCATATAGTTTACATGTGTATAGACATAGTCATCACAATGCTTGCTAGACCTCCTTATGTTAGAGAAGTGATTTTGCATGCTAATGTAAGGAGGCCAAGAAATTATTGTGAAGTGGGATCCTCTCACATATGAGAGCATACATATGCTCTATGCATGCATTCATATAGATCATCATGCATAGAGATTTTCTCATAAATGTGTTACTTATCACTTTTTTTCATGTTATGTTTTGTAGGTCTTGCATTGTTGTCCCCTCCTTTGGCTTGACATTGTCGAGATAAGCTCTCTTATTTATGTATTCATTAATGCAAGTTCATATTTATTTCACCCTTGGGTGCCAAGTTTAGGGTTTACCATAGTGCATAAGGCCTATAGCATAAGCCTTATGGAAGCTTATGCATAGAGCTTAATGCATAAGGCTCTATGCATAGAGATATGGGGCATTATTATAAGCCATCTAGAATTTTGGTTAAGTCAAGTTAAGAGTGGTTATCCGCGAGTAGGTGGTTATAGTGGAGGTGGAGCCCTCGATCTTTCCACTATCTTTATCTTGTAAAAGAGAAGTTGCCTTTTGGCTTTAACAGTGAGGAGCCTATGGAAAGTACTTAGAAGCTATTATCCAAAAGGGGCACTATCCACCTTACTTGTCTAACAAATATTCTAGAAGGTGTCAATAAAGTTATAATATCACATGTTGCCTCTTTTGTTTAAGCTTCAAGCATTCTTGTGTTAGAGCATTCTTATTTTGTTGCCTCTTTTGTTTTGTAGCTCTTGTACTAATTCTCTCTTTTGGCTTCATAGAAAAAAGGTAAGATCTCTTTTACTTTTTAATTGCTTTATGCAAGTTTTTCCTTTATTGCACCCTTGGGTGTGTTGGGTTTAGGTTTAGCTTAGGTTTACCTCTATGCATAGGCTCTTGCAAGATCTATGCATAAGGCTCTATGTATAGGGCTCTATGCATAGGATTCTATGCGTAGGCTCTATGCGCAGGCTCTATGCGCAGGACTTTATGCATAAGGCTCTATGTATAAGGCTCTATGCATGCACAGGCTCTATGCATATGGCTCTATATGTAGACTCTATGTGTAAGGCTTTATGTATAAGGCTCTATGCATAGATATTTCTACTTAAGACTCTATGCATAGGCTTTATGCATAAGGCTCTATGCATAAGGTCTATGCATTGAGCTTTATACATAAGACTCTATGTGTAGGCTCTATGCATAGAGATTTATGCATAAGGCTCTATGTATAGGCTTTATGCGTATAAGGCTCTATGCGTAGAGATTTATGCATAGAGCTTTATGTATAAGGCCTTTATGAATATGCATGTATTTGGGTTGGGTTGTATGTATAGGCAATGTCGATTTTGACCCATCCGAGGACCCAGATGTCACAAATCTACTCTCTATCATCAATGAACGATATGGGTTGCAGGCTTGGACATAGTTCACTTAGACATAGGTATGGTTTAACAAAATCTTTTCAGATACATAAAGTTTACCCTTTATGCATTTTGTAAGTCTTATCGCTTAATCTTATATGTATGCCACCTTACCATTGGGCCAATTGATGTCATATGGGCAATTTACCCCATGGCTAGTCATCTCCATGGGATAGTCTACTCCTTTGTTGTGATGATAGGCGCAAGTACGAGTGGACCAGGTCTGAGTGACTCGGGTCCGAGTGGTGCAGGCCCATCACGGTATGGTTGTGAGATGATCCTACAACACCTACGTCGACTAGACCCACCCCCGCTCCCTCACGTCCATCTTCACCCCGATGGCATAATACAGAGTCATTTGGAGGGGGTAGTAGATGTGCTAGTGGGGGGGAGCAGGCTGCTTTTTCTTTGGCGAAAGCAGCTGTAGGTCTCCTGAGTTGTCTCCCCAACAAGCGGCTCTTCATTTGATCATTATGAGCCAGCCCTTAGGAGACCGGTTCCACCATTGATCCACGCACCCACCATACAACGTGGACATCGATGGTGCCCTCGTGATGGATGCACGAGGGCAGCAAGTCATGAACTGCATGCATGTACTTTGCTAACTTGGAGTTCATGAACTCCTTTAAAAAGTGGAAAGCACAAGACGAGCTCTCTCAAAGCAATATGGCATTGATGTGCTCAAGGTAGATTTTGCCATCCCACATCATGCAGGCCTTTGCTTCTTAGAGGAGTGGATGAAGAGAAGAATAAATCTTTTGCTCTCTAGTAGGAGAGAAAACATCAAGAGAGCAGCAAAGAACAATTTATAAAATCCTAGTGTTTGCTCGTAGAGCAGGAGTGGAGGCATGCGCAAAGCCTCGTGAGAAAGCACCCACGTGCTTTTCAACAACAAGTAGTCGTCGCGAATGCTTTCGGACTATGGAAGTGAGGGCTTCACACTTTGGCTCGGGAGGAAAGTCCTCTTTTATTGCTCGTTCTCATTTCCTTCTCCTCTTTCATTTTGTTTTGTGCTATATTGTTTCCTTTAACTAATTGTATATTTTCTTAATTGTTTTTTATAGAGGGAGGTTGTTGGGCATGACCCAACAAAGGAGGAGTACGACTATGGCTATAGAGCCCCCCGTTCATAATAATGGGCGTGGATGTGTACGCGAGGCATACGCTTAGACGAGTCCATTTTGGGGACTTAAGAAGACGAGGTAAGAAATGAAACATCCCTTCTCTTATTTATATCTAATTGTCTTTTTTTTTATTACACTTACCTTTCTCTTGTTTGTATGTATGTAGGATGAAGGAAAAGAGGAAGAGATAACGAGCATGAAGTGGAAGAAGGAAGTGAAGAGGAGGATGAAGATGATAATGACAAGCACTAGGAATCCGATGAGGATTCCGATTAGCCTCCTTTTCTTTGATTTATTTTTTGTATACATGGCCAAAGGCCCAAGAATTCATAAAATATAATACATATTGGTCTCACTTGCATTTTTCCCACTCTATGTCTTTTTCATATTTATGTTTGTATCACAAAATTGTGACTCTCTTTTAATTTAAAAACATAGTTGGGGAGTCTTGTGCACACTTCCCAGTAGTTCGTCCTAGCTTTTTGTTTCCACGTAGTTCTTTTGTTGCTCAATTTCGTAACTTAGCAACCCGTTGTAGCAAAAATAGTAGCTTTTTTAGCAACAAAATGGACTCGACACCTCCCTACTCTTTTAGTTATAAAAGTGCTGCTATTTTTGTTGCTACACCCTCATTTGTTGTTGTGTTGCAAACACACACACAAGAGAGAGGTGGATGAATTTTCTTCTATCTTCTTCTCTTCTCTTAGCCATTAACATAAAGAGATAAGAGCATCTACTAAGGAAAAGTACTCTCCTAATATAACATATAATGGTCAGTCCTCCATAGTGTAAACCTAACTACATGAGATGGTGCTATAAGAATATAAGAGATAAGAGTATATACTATAATGAAAAGTACTCTTCTACTCTTTATAGTGTGAACCCAACTACATGAGCTAGTGCTATAACTATGCTATAACTCTAATACTCTAAAGTGGCTGCTCTCACATAACATGTTATTTCACTAGCAAAATGTCAATCATAATCTCACCAGCCATTCCAATGGCATAAGTGTGGAAGCTATCATCTAGGCAAGTCATCAATGTGAGCAACACTAGTTAAGCTCGATATCTCAATACTCAACTCTATAGATTGCACTTTAAGTAAGCTCCTAAACTTGTGGAGCTTCTCTATTCCTAATGCATTCATGAAGATGTAATCCATGTGCTAATATATACTAGATCTACATCACCTTCTAGAACCTTCTCCCTCATAATAAATGACCAATGGCCCTATCCATGGGCTTACCCATATCATCAAGTAGCTTCTAAAACTAAGCTACCATAACATCACCCACGTGTTGAGAAAACGTGGTGCTCATGCTAGATCAAGTGTGTGGAGAGGAGAGACTCACAAAATACAAGAATAATATCTTGCTTATTAAGTTGCTTATACATACAACTAGGCCTTGCTCTCATACAAAATGCCTCAGAGCTCCACCTTTAAATAGGTGAGCTAGTGGACCTTAAGTCCATTCACACTCACACCCTTCTCTCACCCTTCTACATAACCTTGGTCTCTTAATACCCCCCCTCAATACCAATTATGAAAGAATGGAATGGGTGGTATTGGACATAGGATGCCTTTATAACATTAGGCGTACAAGGCTTGGAATATAGGTGTGGTTATCTAGGATTTACAACTTTATTTCTAGAGCCTTAGAGGCTATTACATTGATGCCATCTAAGTCTTTATTTGTTGTCGATGAAGATGTACACCTCAATGATGGTGCACCCCACTCTTTGTGTTTGCTTGACTTCTTGTAGATGACATGTTTTAGACATCCATGCCATTGCTTCCACCATATGCTTTCCACCTTGACCATTCTCACACAATGATCATAAGGAGGCTGCCACCATTGCTTAAGTGGTTTGCTTTTAGATGGTCCTCCAACATGCTTTATGCTTCCTTGAATGCCATATCTCCTCCATGGGTTATGAGGTAGATTTAAATGGGGAAGGGAAAGGGAGGGTCTTACCACTTGCCTTATGCATTGGTCAAGGGCAGTGTCTACTCCACAATTACAATAGCTTTTATGCATGTTGGTTCAATGATACCCTTTAGGGCTTGAAGTTAAAAGCTTAATGAGTAATTGGTTGAGGAAAATACTCAAACAAATAAGGTTTATCATTTTTGGCTCAAGAAGGAGAGGACATGGCTCATAATGTTGCCAATGTCTCTTACAAAAGTAATGCCAAAAGATGCTTAAAATCATGACAACCGATAAGGCAGAGCATTTAGGGATTCTATGCTCAACCTTACAACTCATCTTATACGATGAAAGTGCAGAATATGCAGTGGAATGAATTGGGCTTGGGAAACGAGAACATATGGCTTATGACTTGCCTATGTCTTTTACAAATAAGAGCCTCAAGGGTTTAAAAACACATAAACATTGAAGATGAACACTTAGTGTACATGTGTTCAACTTTAAAACCACTCAAAAATCTGAGTTTGATGATGAAAAAACCAGAATTCTTCAATCTCTTTGACTCATGAGATGAAGACAATTGGTTCATGGTTGCACCATTTCTCTTTGGAAGAAGCGGTTTGACGATGAAGACTTAAATGTGGCACTTATGGTGTGTGCCCGGCCTCCATGTTGATGAAGAAGAGCCTTCTTAATAAATGACCTCCTCTTTTGATGGTTAAGACCACCTTAGTGTTAGGCAACACTTTGGTTGATGATTAATATTACCATTAGTGTGTATAGAATACAATTAGTGCTAAAAAGCATATTTTTAGTGTAAAATAACACTTATTTTGGTGATTAGTTCACCATTAGTGTTTAATAATACTATTAGTGTTTAATAACACTATTAGTGTTTAATAACACTATTAGTGTTTAAAAAAACTTTATAATAACCTCCCTTTGCTAGATTAACAACTTAATTAGTGTTAAACAACACAATTAGTGCTTAAAAGCTCACTTTGAATCACTTTGAAAGCTTAAAAATTGATGTTGATGTTGAAGCTTGTTGAGCATGAGGCTTATGGCTACCTCATGTGGATGGGGGCTCTTCAAAATCAAGAAAGAGATCAGCTACAAGCATTCACAATACCATTTGAGTGATTAAAGCAAGGGGGTGATGATATGAGCAAGAAAAACCTCCAAAATGAAGCTTTAATGGAGAGCTTGAAGTTGAAGATGAACCCCCGCCTGGTCTTTTGCTTCCAGCCAAGCGAATGCATGGACGATTGAAGCTCAAAATAGAGCTGTGGCTTCTCCACTCATTCGGCTACAATAGCCCTAAGAGCCCATCTCTAATGGTGGTCTATAGCCAGGCTATGGTTGTATGACCAGCGAAATAGAAAACAGAAGATGGCGCACTCAGAAGCAAATGCCGCAACAGCGCCGAATTAATCGAGGACATTGGCTATATGAAATCATCCGCCCAGAGGTTTTCTTCATTTCCTTAGCTGAGATCTCCCCACGATGTTGCCTCCTCTATACAAGCTGGTAGAAGGCCTCCAATGGAAGAGGGTTGAGCTCCACACAAGAAGGATAAGCAAAAAATGGATATTTTTGACCTAATCTACACTACAAGTGGTTCAAATAACGTGGCTCTGATACCATGTTGAGAAAACGTGGTGCTCATGCTAGATCAAGTGTGTGGAGAGGAGAGACTCACAAAATACAAGAATAATATCTTGCTTATTAAGTTGCTTATACATACAACTAGGCCTTGCTCTCATACAAAATGTGTGGAGAGGAGAGACTCACAAAATACAAGAATAATATCTTGCTTATTAAGTTGCTTATACATACAACTAGGCCTTGCTCTCATACAAAATGCCTCATAGCTCCACCTTTAAATAGGTGAGCTAGTGGACCTTAAGTCCATGCACACTCACACCCTTCTCTCACTCTTCTACATAACCTTAGTCTCTTAATACCACGTACTCTGCCTCTTTACTTGACAAGGCAGTTGTCAACTGTTTCTTACTACTCCAGCTCATAGCAACACTCCTAAATGAAAATATAAAGCCACTGGTAGATCTAGTGTCTATGACACTACCAACCCAATTAGCATCTGTGTACCCATGTAGTTGTACCTCTATACCAGCCTCATAGAAAATTCTATAATCAATGTGGACTTTATATACACGAGAATCCATATAGCCACATTCAATTGTGCCTACCTAGGGGCCTACATAAATTGATTCATAAGTCCAATAGTAGCTGGCCTAGTAATGGTCATGTAGATCAAGATATCCACTATGCAACTATACATAGTGGGGTCCTCTAAAAGCTCACCTGTATCTATGGAAAGCTTTGTCATGTTATACTCCAATGGCAGTGAAATAGGCTTATAACTTGTCCTACCATACGTGGATAACATGTCTAAGCCATACTGCATTTGTAATAAATGAAATGCCATGAGGTGATCTCACCACCTCTATGCCCAAGAAATACCATAGTTCATCCAAATCCTTTATCTCAAATTTCTGCTTCAAAAGCCTCCTAACATCATGTATATCAGCATCACTATCACCAATGATAATTAAGTAATCCACATAAATAACTAATAGCGTGATCCCTCTATTTCTCTTTTTCACCTAAAGAAAAAAATTTACATTTTATGTCTAAAATCCAATGGTAAGAAGATACTCCCCAATCTTTTTTGACCATGCTCTGGGTGCATATCTGATTTTATGCATGTAAACTTTTATTCAAGCATTATACCATGAATAGCTGTAGTTGGGGGTCTTGTTCATAATGTACATAGTAGTTGTATGCTACTGCTTCTGCCCAAAAATAATCTAGCATTATCTTTTCAGACATCAAGGCATGTGCCACTTTTGTAATATGTATGTTTTTCCTTTCTATAACACCATTTTGTTGTGGAGTATACGTGCATGTAAATTGTGTCTTGCCATTCCCTGATTTCTGAAGAAATCATTGAACTCGTTGGAGAAATAATCTCCCCTATCATCTCATCTCATGCATTTTTTGCATGTCTTTTTTCCTTCTCGACCAAGGCTTTAAATCTATAAAAGCGATCAAATACCTCACTTTTCTCCTTCATGAAATAAACCCATACTTTCCTAGTGTGATCAATGAATGTAACATAATACCTAGAATCTTTAATTTTTGCAATCTTGGTCAATCCAAATGTATAACATCCAATGGCCTTACACTTACATGCTTTTCATGCAAGAAAGCATGTTTGGCCTACTTACCAAGCTAGCATCCTTCACATACTTATCAACCTTAAAGTTTGGTAAACTTGCCAACAATATTTTTGGCATACATAGAATTTAGTCGCTATATATTCACATGGCCAATGTGCTTGTGCCATATGTCAATATCTATAGTGAGACTTGTCTTGTACACAAACATGGTTCATGCATGTTCACATCCAATATAAACATCCTACCATTTATGTTACCCTTTGCAACCAAGCAACACTGATTTTTGAAGTCTTCCATAAAACATCCTTCAGGATTAAACCTCACTTACAAACCCTGCTCAACCATCTGTCCAACAGATTCTAATATTTGTAACATAAAGTACATCTACTATAAAGTACTTCATTTTTGCCATCCTGCATAGATAATGGCACTTTACTAACATGCACAATGAGATGCATACTATCATCACCTGTTTCTACATAACCTGGCTTTTCTTTTTCCTACATGCACAATGAGATGCATACTATCATCACCTGTTTTTCTACATAATCTGGCTTTTCTTTTTTCTGCGTCTTTGAACCACTCACCATGATTAGGCATGTGGTTAGAGGTGCCATAATCCACATATTAAACATCCCTAGATCTTGACACATCTCCTATTATGGAACTGAGCATATGCTATATCACAAACAGCTAGTTACTTCTATCATCACCCACCCTATTTCATAGTTGCCTTGCTGTAAATTTTTTCTTTTAATATCATTTTGCATTTTAAATAAGAATAATGCATAGTTGCCTTGCTGTAACTTTTCACTTTTAATACCATTCTACTTTTTATAGAAGTCCTTTGCCATCTGCCCCCCCTAGTTGTCCCAATGTTATTTGTACTCTGATTTCTTTGCCAAACACTTCAGCCCCTCTAGCTCCTGTTGCCTCTAGAGTGACCTCTTCCACTTGTTTATACATTTGAATCCTATTGTTATTGTTGCCCATGATTTCTATTTCCAAAATGGCCTCCGCCTCAAGAGAAGGCTTGCTCATTCGAGTTTCTGGAGGATGAAACTCTCCTAAATATTCATGTCCTCATGTAGTATGAGAAGAGAAATCAATTCCTAAAAATTAGAAAAGTTATCTCGAACACTGAACTCTGAACTCCAATCATCCTCTCTCTTTAACTCTCTATACCTCTCTTACTCAACTCTCTCTCTCGGTTGTATTCTTTTCCAAGACCATTCAAGATCACAAACACCATATCATCATCATCTACTGGTAATCCAATATAAGCAAGGGCATTTGTAAGCCCTTTAACCTTCATTGAGTAATCATTTATACTTAGCTTTTCTCTAGTCACGTTATGCAGCTCCTACTTTAGTTGCATCTTCCAAGCTTGGGTGTGTATTGTACATATTCACCAAGGTATCCCAAGCCTCCTTAGGCATTTGTGCATCTTGTATAGGCATAATCATAGAATCTGTCACACTGACAGACAAGCAATATATCACATTTGTGGCCTTTTCATGCCATGCTTTATATGCCTACACTTTGCTGAGGGGTCAAACTTTCTTCAGCAATCTTCGGCTCCTTTTCATCACCTGTGATGAACTCCCAATATCCTTTTCCCATAAGGAAATTGATCATCCTAAACTTCCATTTCTAGAAGTTATTCTTATCGAGCTTCTCACTCACAATCTATGAGTGTCATACATCTTTACTACTTACCAAATAGTGCTTGCAAAACGGCTTATTCACTTGCAGCAAATCTGTAACCTTCTACAATGGTACTAAAAACCTATTATAACGTAATAAATCTGTAACCTTCTATAATGGTATTGTAAACCCATTAAAATGCCACTGTATGTAAACAAATCACATACACATATATCCCTACCAGCACCACCTTTAACACTCAGATTCTCTGCACAGACCATCTTGCAACCAAATTTATGTTGCATCTTTGCACCAAACCAAAAATTGGGCATATATAGTCAAAATTGACACTTCACAAAGTGTTACAGAAAACTTGTAGAGTTAAAATGGGGCTTGAAACGTGCTCGAATCATATAAAAACGTACAAAAAGGGAGTTAACTATGTTAATTCCACAAAAATGGTCTTCTTCCTTCACCTAGGAAGATGTCTCAGTCTGAGACAATGACTTTCCTATCTACCTATAGATCTCATAGAAGCTACCGAAGTTATTGCTCCAAAATCAAAGATGGAAAGAGATGGAAATACCCTTACCCATGTACCGCTTCCTTGCTTGCCTCCTTAGATCTCAACACACAAATCGAAGCTCTCATACCATAAAGAGAATGTAGGGGAGAGAGAAAGCTTGAGTTCCTTGTTGTAAGTAAACACACATAGACAAGAGAGAGAAAAACATAAGAGAGAGATGGATGGTTGAATTTTCTTCTCTTCTTTACAACCATTAACATAAAGAGATAAGAGTACATACTATAAGGGAAAGTACTCTTCTACTATAACATACAATGGTCCACCCATAGTGTAAACCTAACTACATGAGCTGGCTCTCTAACTATGCCATAACTCTAGTACTCCAAAGTGTCTATCGCATAGCCTGTTGTCCTCAACCATAATCTCACCAGCCATGCCAATGGCATAGGTGCAGAAGCTGTCTCCCACCAGTGGGTCATGAATGTCCATTGTACTAGTTGAGGTCGCTATCTCAACAAGTTTTTTTACTAAAGTACATGATAAATTATTCCTTAAAATAAGGACTATTTAAAATCTCAGTCAATTTTTCTTAATTTTGGCTAGAAAAAATACAGCAGAATACCATTTTTTCGAGCACTGATGTCTCCAAATGGAGGAGTTAACTCATACAACTAGCTCATTTTAATCGTATGATTGAAAGTTTCAACATAATAAATACTATGAGTGCGTAGAGAAGTTGTAGTCTCACAACAAGCATGTCAACACCAAGGAGTACAAAGCCATCTAAAGTCATGACAATGCGTTGCTCACAAGAATGGAAACCTCAAGGGTGGTCGAGCCCTCAAGCTCTACCTACCCAATGCTTGGACTTTGGTAATCCAATCATACAAGAGAGAGAATCTAGCAAGCTTCCTCTCTACTCACTCCGTCTCTCTCTCACACACACACTCATACTCTATATCTAGCTATTCTCAAGCAAGAAGCCCACACACACACTCAATCACTCACACATGCAAGCAAGCAACTCTACAAGATTCCATAGCCAAAGACGAACAAAAACATGGAAGCAACTCTACAAGATTCCATAGCCAAAGACAAACATAAACATGAAAGAGTTAAGAAGAGAACAAGACAAGCAAGAAGGAAGGAGATCCCAAGCTTGAGCTCAATAGTAGATTGTATTATCAAAAGTGATCTCACACACCCTCAATAGTAGATTGTATTTATTACACACCCTTCTATATGTGGGCTTTTCTCGACCACCCAGACTTATCAAAAGTGATCTTACACACCCTTCTATATGTGGGCTTTTCTCGACCACCCAGACTTATGGGGTGCCAAGCAAGAAGGAAGGAGCTCCCAAGATTAAGCTCAAGAATAGATTGTAAAGTGACCTTACACACCCTTATATATGTGGGCTTTGCCCGACCACCCACACTTATAGGGTGCCCATAACATAGTCTCTTTTCTTATATAAGCCTTATATGGTCGGCTTTCATAACAAAGGTGTGCCTTTGGCCATATACAATGTGAAATATCTAATCTAAGGTATAAGGGATTACAAAAAGTGCACAGAAAAGGAGTAACAATGAGTTTGAGATGATTCTTTAGTAACTAACCTTGTCTTATACCTTTCCAAAGTACCATGAGTTGCCTGTAATGATGAGTTTCTCATAGCTTTAGGTACCAATTTCCAAGTGTTGTTCTGCATTCAATGCATCATGCTCTTCTTCCATTGTTTGCATCTAGTGAAAATTACCACATGCATCTTCAAATGTAGTAGGCTCTTCAATTGACATCACATTATTGATTTAAAAAATAATGTACCTAAGCATGGTTGCTATAATAAGTCCACCTATCAGGTACTTTGATTCATCTTTGAAATCTTCTCACATTTGTCTTTGCGATTTTCTCACATAGAGAGGGGGGGACGGGGGGGAGGAGGAGGAGGGGGGAGGGGGAGAGAAAGGGAGATTAAAATGTGTGTGTGTGTGTGTGTTTAGTGAGTTGAGCACTGATCAGTAGGGGAGAGAGGACAAATAGGTGGGAGCTCCGTGATCAGGGAGAGAGAGAGAGAGAGAGAGGGGGGGAGGAAGAGGGAGATAATGGGAGATTAAAATGTGGGGTGTGTGTGTGTGTGTGTGTGTTGAGAGAGAGAGAGAGAGAAAGGGGGGAGGGGGGAGAGATGGGTTAATTTGTCTCGCGAAGATGGGTGACACGACACTAGTATATCTATAAAAAAATTACTAGAGATGTTTTCAAGAATTGTAAACAAAAGCGGGTACATTTGTAGGACCAAAATTCATACATAGTAAGGAGTTTTAGAAATACGCGTAAAATGTAAGGTTTTCAAATATCGAACTCCCGACGAGGACCGTGGTCATAGCCTAAATGGACGGCTATGATATCCTGCAAGCCCTTTGAGAATAGTCCAAATATAATACAAAGACATGAAATTGTATCTCAAATAATAACAAATAATAGCGCATTTACAGGCTGGCATCTTGCCGGGGTTTGGGGTTCTTACAACTTGGAATAGAATTCCGAGGGTGTTCTGCTGCAGGAACCCCAAGAGCTTGATCTGTGTATCCAAGGCTTGAGGGACGACTCCATATCTTCGGCCTTAGTCTTCTCTCTTCCAAAATTCATGACTGTGCGGTTCAAAGAGAGGCATCTCAGCGCGCTCAGTTTCTGCTCAATTGGCATTGGCAAGTTGAAGGTATTATTATATGGGATTGAATCGGCCTGATCGGAGCATCGACTGTTCTCCACCACAAGAACTCCTGGTGCTCCGCCCACACCACAAGGGTTGTGCTGATCGGGTTCTACAATCACCTCAGCACGACACAGGGGGCAATCCGAGCGGGAAAGCAGCCACGTATCGATGCAGGATACATGGAATGCGTGGTTGCAGGTGGGCAGCAAACGAAGAAGCTCTTCGTTTTCGAAACCACCCAGGCAGACTGCGCAGTCGCCTTGCAGCATCGAGGTAGAAGAATACCTGCGTGTAGGAAGTGCTTGAATAGCTACTTCATCCAAACCAGCCCTACCTGTGTCCAACTCAGGCAATACAATAGCTGCTGTAATTATCCCTTCTTCTTCATCATCATTCTGCCTAGCTGTATTGTTGCAGTTGAACTTGACCACTACAGTGTAATAGTAACCCACCAGAAGCAACGCAGCCGCTACAATACCTATCACGGCAATATAGGCCGGCGAGAAACCGCCATGGCCGCTACGGAATTCGCCGTATAAAGTGATCGCTCTATTCAGGGGAGCTTCGACTGAAGCTGTGCTTTCTGAGGCCATGTTCCTTCACCTTAAATTCAAGTATATCACAGCTCTGAATCCCCTCATCTCTGCGCCATGGGCGAAAAATAAACACGTTCGTACACGACTCTCCTTCTTTTGTAGGCGTGTTGAATCGTTCTCCACAAAGACAACATGGACCAAAACCCCCCTTACAATACTTTTTTATTTTCCATCAAATTGAACCTTAAAAGTCAAAGGGCCAATTCGAGAAAACTCCACTTTAGCCCACGGTGCCCTAGTCTAATGGTAGAACGTTTGGTACCCATTATCAAGGCCCGGGTTCAATGCCAGTGAGTTACGTGACGGGGGTTGGTTGTGAGCCGATGGAGTAATCTACCTTCCCACACTAACTAGAAAACTCCACTTTGGTACACTCAAATTTTGTTGCGAAAAATATGAATTGTTTCGAAGTGGAAGTGGAGTCCATTCTTGGAAGGTAGGGGAGCCTTTGGAAAGTTGCCCTTACATTTTTCACTTTGGAAGGTTGGTGAGCCTTTGAAAAGTTGGCCTTAAATTTTTTACTTTGCTCTTTCATAGATGGAAAAGAAATATTGCCTTTGCAACTTAGTAAGAAATAAATACTTCATTGCTTTTCCCACAAGCATATATTCAATCCTTGAGAGTAACGTTGAACATCTAGAACTATGTACATAGATCTCTAGATAATATTCACACACAAGTACTTTAGACAACATAATGAAGTGTGCTTTTGTGAGTCCATGATGTTCCTTCATGTTGTAGAATACAGCTTGGAATCTTCTAATCATTGTAACCTTTGCTTCCATACATTTTTACACTTGAATATCCTTTAACTTTTACATTATTTAGGACAATAAAATTTGGTTTAATCCTCCTTTTTAGGTGTAAGCACTAGTATATGTATTATGGACACCATGAACAAAAAAAAAAACTTTTCTTCATCAAATTCAAAATTCAAATATATGAGCACTTTTCCCTTTGATACCTAGATTCTTTTATAATTTTTATTAGAGATCTTTAGGGTTGAAAAGTGAACACTGAACATGGACATTGAAAAGTGAACAGTGAACATGGACATTAGTACAACCTCTAACTCAAGGACATCAAAAACATTATGTTGATTTTAGCTTTCCATCCAATGAGAAGCTATTACCACCTTCAATTTTGTGCGTGATTGGAACCTTGTTATGAAAAAAGTCAAAGCCTTTTAGTCTTTAATATAGTGAGGGCATTTTCCAAAATGGGTAGCATACAAAAATTGACCCCTTTATCTTAATCAATGATCAACTAAGTTGAGAATGCAACACCTACTAACGTGGCAAGTAATTTTTCAATGATCTCTCTCTCTCTCTCTCTCTCTCTCTCTCTCTCTCACACACACACACACACACACACATACCCATCCCTATGCACACATGTGCATGCATATGAAGGCACGAATGTGTGACATTTACAAACTTCCTACTAATTCTTATAAACATACTACCAAACAATCTCACGAACACAACATATGCAAATTGGAGATAACCTATTATGATCGCCTCTGCATGTTTTGCTTGGAAGATCATTAATCTTTATAAACTTGTGAGGTCCAATCCACAACACTTATAATGAGAAGAAATTAAGATATACATAGGCATGCCAAAGTCATCACGAGTAATGCTTTATTTGATGGTGCCTTCAGAACTTCACCTACGTACATTTTCTATATACATTGATGGAAAACTCGGTAGCGTTGGAGTTTAAACACTTTTGTTGAAAATAGATACAATGGAGAAGTATTTGACACTCTTGCAATAATGTAGTTATTTAAAAGAAGAGAATTTTGGGAAAATTTTACAATTTTGGCACTATTCCCTTTGATCAATACATGGAACTTTGAGAGTTTCTTCTACACAAAGTTATGAGTGAGACATGTTGTTTCTTATGTTTTCAAATGGGAAGGTCTTGTTAACAAGAGAGTGATTGCTTTAGTGACTTGCATGGAACTTTGATTATGTAGGTGAGGGACATAAAGAGCTACTGTATTGTAGGTGAGGGACATAAAGAGCTACTGTATTGTAATAAAGTATAGATAAAGATTTAAATTAAGTTTTTAAAAGAAATAATACTTATTTTTTTAAATAATAAATTAATTTAATTACTAAAAATATTTAATTTTTATGTTTTATAACTATTTTTTATTTTAAAAAAGTGGAGAATATAAACCTTATTTTCTATACCTATTTAGCTTTTTATTATTGTGTTTGTGTACGTGTGTGTGTGTGTGTGTGTGTGTGTGTGTGTGTGTGTGTGTGTGAGAGAGAGAGAGAGAGAGAGAGAGAGAGAGAGAGAGAGAGAGAGATGCTGAGATGCCAAGCTCAACTAGAGTGGACACCCACGACGTACCTCGGTGACGTTCCACATTTATATCACTGGCGTGTTTGGTAGCCATCACAATAGATCATCATGAGTGGTTCTACAACTGGACTACATCTACATACTCCACCCTTCGAGTTATGGGATACTTATCTTGCCATCCCACCTAATAGCATGTTCTAAACCTGAGTTGACACTCCGACATGCCTCAATCACATTCCACATTTATATCACTGGCGCATTTGGTAGCTGACACGATAGATCTTCGCCAGTGATTTTATAGTTGGACTACACCTACATAGTCCACCCACTGAGTTCTGGGATACTTATCTTGCTAGCCTATCTATTTATTGTGTTCACATTATGGACCACTTGTACATAGTACTCTAGTACTTATGTCGGGTTTTCACTTATCTTTTGTAGCCTTCTTTTGAGAGTAAGAAGAAGAAGAAGATTTCAGCCTTCCATCTTTATGTGTATGTTATCCATTGTTTTGTGAGTGTGTGTGTGCTTGCAAGAGCTCAAGATCTCTCTCCTCCCCCGATATTTTCATAGTATTAGAGCCTCGTTTAAGCGAAGGAGCTGAGCAAAAAGCAAAGGAAGCTAGGAAGGAAAAGGAAGTCATACATGGGTAAGAACATCATCATCTCTTTCCCTTCTTATTTAAAGTTCTTTCTGAAGTACTCTACTAAAGTACTTCAAGTGCTTTTTGCAAGCTCTTAAAGTACTTTATGTTGGAAATATGATGTTACAACTACATGTAAATGTAACTGACAGTTGTAAACATTGAGCTTGTGGCTTGGAAGGATACTTTAAGCATGTGGAGGATAATATGCCAACAAGGCCTGAAGGCTCAAGTGGTTTCCTATATAACTACATGAGAGCCATATTGTAAAATGGCAATAATTATTTAGACTAAGATCTTTTTGGCTCAGCCCTTGTAGCCTCACTTTGTGCATTATCTCTTTCTTGTTTTTTGTGGTGTACAGGGTGCAAAGGTAGCATTCAACCTCTCTCTCTCTCTCCCTCTCTCTCTCTCTCTCTCTTCCATTGTGGACTCATCTTCTCAACATTTTATCATTGTGGACTCATCTTCTCAACATTTTATCATGGTATCATAGCATTGAAAGGGAAGATTTGGTGTGTCATTGAGGTGTGGTGTTCAACTGGAGACGAGGCCCAATACCTGTCAAGACGAGGACAAGCTCATGAGGAGAAGAGATCTCTAGAGAATCAACAAATTGAGCCATCAAGGAGGAAAAGAAGGTATTTCATTGCTTTTACAATGCCTTCATAACCCCCTTCTCATCTTGCTTTGATTTGGACGGAATCGGGAGTAGCTCCACCTTGTGTGCTCAAGCAAGCAGCCCCCTGTGTGCTTAAGCAAGCAACCCCCTTATGTGCTAGGAAAAGTAAGTAGGTCCCCTGATTAAGTAGGCAAGCCTCCTGTGTGCTTGTTGTAAATTTCTATGTGCTTCACCATACTGCATATAAAAGTGGTATTGACACAAAGCCTTAGTCGAGGGCTTTTCATTGGTATAGCCCTTGCAATTTTTGATGGTGAATTGAAGCTGCACTGATTGTTTTAGCAAGAGTCTCTCTGCTTTCTTCCTTCTGCTACAATTTTTCTTTTTCCATAAGCAAATCTTCATGGTAAAAAATCACCACCATCATGTCAAAGCCCTCAGCTCAAGCTTCCCAATGAACCCCTCCGAAGAGTATTTGGTGAAGAAATGACATACTTCTTCTACTTGACAAAGAGTGGCTCTCTATGTAAAAGAAGCAAACAAGCCCTATGGCTCCCTGCTAATCCTTTTTTAAATCAGAGACTTGTTCACATGCTATTGATTATTTCACAAAGGTGGGGAGGTTTCATATTCATGGTCATGCTTGTATGCTTGGAGGCCATGAATCTTCTAGTCGCTCCATGAGCTTCTTAGATTTTGTCACATGTATTTTCAAAGTGTGTGCAAATTGCCATGATATCTCGATGGCCTACATAGCTCTTGAGATCTACATCGACATGTGGAGTATTTTAAAATCCTTCATTTGTGGTGTGAAGGAGTTCTTCAACAAAGCCATCAAGCCTTTGGCCACATAACCATTTTGAGGTTTTCATGTGGTCATTTTCATATGTTATTTATGGTCATTTTCATATGCTATTTATGGTCATTAGTAGAGCACTCTGCTATTTATGGTCATTAGTAGAGCACTCTGCTATTTCTTTATCAGTTTTGAGGCATTGTGAGCTCCCACATTATATTTTCTCTACCATGCATTAAGCTTAATATTTATCCACATTAGTGATTATGTGTTAAAATCACTCTCCAGCACATGGTTTTAGCATTGTATCCTCATACACATGACATATCTCTTGTGAAGGATTAGACATTGCCATGTCACTATTGATGGCATTGGTAAGACCTTCCTATTCCTATGAAGTCATGTAACTATCTATGTATGTGATGAGGCAGATACATTGATGTTTAGGATGCATGACAACCATGGAGCATCGAACAATATGTGCACGGTTTACATGCTTTCATATGCTGGTCACATGGTCCTCTATACAACTAGAGAAGCATACATACCAAAATCCATCAAAGCCTACATGGAAGGCATGTCATGAAGAGGTGGTGGCAAACTCATCAAGGTGGACTAAAGTGTGGTTTTTTCTATTATACCTCCATTTTCATTTTTTTTAAATGCTATCCTTGTAAAAGCCTAGTCCTATAAAGTCTTTTCCCTATAATCAATGTAATATTTATCCAATGCTCTCCATTCATCATGTAGGCATTGAGAGGGGGTGTTGGAAATATGATGTTACTACATGTAAATGTAAGTGAAAGTTGTAAACATTGAGCTTGTGCCTTGGAAGGATACTTTAAGCATGTGGAGGAGAATATGCCAACAAGGCCTGAAAGCTCAAGTGGTTTCTTTCCTACATAACTACATGAGAGCCATATTGCAAAATGGCGATAATCAATTAGACTAAGATCTTTTTGGTTCAACCCTTGTGGACTCACTTTTTGCATTATCTCTTTCTTGAATTTTGTGGTGTACCAGGTGCAAAGGGGGGAGTTCAACTTCTCTCTCTCTCTCTCTCTCTCTCTCTCTCTCTCTCTCTCTCTCTCTCTCTCTCTCTCTCTCTCTCTCTCTCTCTCTCTCTCTCTCTCTCAAGCCACGAGCTTCCGTTCTGCACTTGTCTTCAAAAAGTGTTTTCAAAAAGTGTTTTCAAAAAGTGCTTTCAAAAAGTGTTTTCAAAAAGTGCTTTACAAAAGTGCTTTCAAAAAGTGTTTTCCAAAACCACTTTCAAGTGCTTTCCAAAACTTTTAAGGGCAAAGTGCTTCAAGTGCTTTAAAAGTACTTTGGAGAACCCAGAAAGCACTTATAAACACATAAAGCATTTAAAGTGCTTTGCATCATCTAGAAAGCACTTTAAATGCTTTGAAAGTTACTTGCAACACACAAAAATAATTTTCATGTGCTTTGTATCACCCACAAAGCTATTTTAAGTGCTTTTCATAACCTAAAAAGCACACAAAAAGCGTTTTTAGGTGCTTTGTATCACCCCCAAAGCTATTTTAAGTGCCTTTCATAACCCAAAGTGCATTTTAAAGTGCTTTTCAGGGTTCTTTGTAACTCCCTAAAAGATATCTGTGATTTTTAAAGTGCTCTGGAGAGCACTTGGTGGTCCCGGGGCAAAACATATTTTAGTGATTTTTAAAGTGCTCTGGAGCACTTGGTGGTCCCGGCACCATTAGGTAAAAGCTTGGTGGTCCCGGCACCATTAGGTAAAAGCTTATGTGGAAAAGTTTTTTACCTCTAGTTCAAGATTATCTTTCTTGGGTCCAAGGCTATTAGGGTCAACCCCACAAAAGCTGAGGCCCCTTTCACAGAGCTAGATTTTTCCTTCTTTCATATTTCTCTCAATTGTGTATGGTTCTGGGGCTACCTGTAGTTCACAGCAAGGTCTTTGTTCAATTTATATAGCTCAGGGAGAAACATGATAGTAGTCTTTGAAGTTCATTCTACTCACAACAACACATCTCTTTTACATTCATACTCCATCTGCTATCTTAGGTTCTTCTTCCTTGAGAGCTAGCCTACTATTTGCTTTTTCAAGCATAGCCTCTACTAGGCCTAAATGCTTACCAAAAACCTCTTTGAATGCTCTCTTTTCCCTTCTTCTCTACCCTCTCCTTGATACCTACCATCATGTCCCTTTTGCATTCTAGTTGCATGAGGTAGAGGTTGAGCTCTCCATAGCCCCATCCCTCTTTCCCTCTGCCTAGCTATTGGATCTCTTCTTAGGTGAGACAGGAAGAGGTGGAGTGAGCCCCTGGCGGATTCACATTGAGGAGTTAACCCTCTTAGGGTTGGACAAGTGCAACTCTCCAGATTCGACTCTTACATACATGCTTCTTCTCTTCTTTAACTCTTGTGCGCAAGGTAGTTTGTTATCCTTAACATCTTTGGCACCGCTACCAGGGCATGCATTTAGCTTGGGGTCCTCCACACTATTCATTTGTTAGTGCCTTTGATTAGCCCAGTTGAAGTGCAAATCCACCGGTTGGTTGTTTAAACTTGTTTTATTTTTTTTATGGTGATTACCCGGAGCATTGGAGGTTAGTTGAGTGTTGGAGTGTTCAAGTCTTCACTGAGAGTGGTAGCAGTAGGTGAGTGCTCTCACATTGCCCTTAACATTCTTATAAAACCTTAATTTTCTATGTTTTTTTCTTTAAGTTTTTATTCTAGCTTAATCAATTAATTAATCTCAATTTGTTACTTTTAATCATCATGAATTGTAGGTAACAATAGATAGTTAAATATTAGCTCTAGCTCCCTATTGAAATAAAAACACAAAAAAACAATGGAAAAACACTTGAATCAGCAAGAGATTGAGGAAAAAACCATGCGAAATTACATTCTGTTAGACTGTTTTGAGAAGCGAATGGTCATTCGATATTGGCCATGGTCGTCTGCCACGCCCGTTCCCTTTTGCTGTTGACCAAATCTAGCAAGAATTCCTACCTAAATGTGGTAGATGCATTAAAATAGGAATAACTACATTAAACTGAGCATAAATTGCATTCAATCTAGGGTGTATAACTGTACTGCCAGAGAATATTCAAGGGGGCCGTCATACCTGCACCCATAAATCCCTGGATAATCTTTAAAAAATCCTAGATCTGACAGTGCCACGGCCATTCCGGAAGTGCAACGCCCGTTTCCTTCTCACGCTACAAGGGATCGGGCTCATACCCGCGCTCCTAGCCGCTAAAAATGACTTGTGGAAAAAAAGTAACGGGCCCGTGTATCAACGCGTGTATCATCGCGGCCAGAGACATGCATGTAAAAGCGCGTGTATAGAACCAGTCAGACGCGCTGATACGAGAGCGTATACATGCATTTTGTCAGTTTAGCTGCGCTTAGACGCGCTGATACGAGTGTGTATACACGCGTTTTGTTAGTTTAGCTGCGCTTATACACGCGCATTTCACAGAGTATCCGCGTATATACACGCGACTTTTACAGAGTTGACGCGTCTATACATGCAAACAGAGAGCAAAAAAAAATCCAGAGAGTGCTATTTGGTACCTGAATGCTGTTCCAGCATTCCAGCACCCAATAGCACTCTCTGGATTTTTTTTTGTGCATTGCACCATCCACGAGGAAGATTTAGTGCATTGTCATTACACAATTCAAGAACGACATGAATGCATACATTGTCAATACACGATTCAAGACAGACATGAATGCAATACTATCAATTCATGATTCAATATTACTATCAAAATTTTATGTGTACACATATATACAAGGGAGTCCATATGTCGAAGTAGCCCATGGCTTCAGTTACAAAAATATATATACAACCACATCCTCAATATGGAATGTGATACTATAAGTCTGAGTACTACTCAGACCCAGATGATGACTCGCTGCTCCCTCCATGATCAGATGAGCTCACATCGGTCGGAATGTCCGATGAGTAGTGCTCATGTCCAGCAAGAGCAGTGGCGGCGGGTGGATCATCAGTGGGCAGGATTATTAGCAGGTGCAGTAGCAGCTTGTGCCTGTTCAAGTAATATATAGTATATAAGTATATATATATGTAATTCAATAAACCAAAATCATTCGTTTAGAGTTTTCAAGTACCTGTCGACCGTATCGTCTCATGGCCATCTCAAACTGCGCGTCCGTAATACGTCCCTCGGCTCTCAAGAGGGCCCACGTGTCACGTCTACTATGTCGACGAGCATACCCAGTATCGTGGGCTGTGGGCTTCCTCCCCATAACCCGCTGTATCATAATCAACACAATTTGTAAGATTAAAACAATCATAGAATCAATGAATTAAGTAAACAATCAAATAAAGTGACAAGATACGAACTCTGCCTCCCATGACTCGACGTCGCCAGATCCGAAATGCGAAGATCCAATGGTCTCCATCTGGATCCGTCAAGCCTCCACATGCTGCCTGCTCTTCACGCCACCCTCTGCTTGTTTCTTTGCCTCCTTCCACTCGCGTTTGTGCGCAGTGATAGGTTTCTCGGTAGGATAGCCACCCGCAGCTACATTTAGCCCATCATCGTACGCGAGTTTCTTAAGGTGAGATCTTTTATTACTTAAGATCTTCCTTATTCGCGTCCTTCCCCATACATCCGAGAATGTCGCATGTGGGGGATTGGGGTTGTACAGCATCTATCACCTCCCCAACTAATCGACTATTTTGATTTTTAAATCTAATAAAACAATTTCTATACAAGTTTGAAACTACCCCATGCATGTACTCCATTACCTCTTTCCCCCTCGCATCCATCACTACCCCGCCCCTATCCGTCACATCATGGAAGATCACTCACTCCATCTCTCTCACCTCCTCCTCATCCTCACTGTCTCCTCTAACTCTTCTCCCTCTATCTCCTCTCTCATCGCGTGCCCTACTACCTCCCCCACCAAAGCACCCGCCGCATCCTCCACTCCCACTCTTCCTACTGCGGCATTTTCTCTCCTCTGTACTGCGGGTGGAGTCACGACTAGGGGATTGTCTACGTGACTGTGGCTGTGAGGGAGTATGTGATGGTGGCTATGAGCCCTGACGTGACGGTGCCTGGGAGGGTGTGCGTGAGTGTGTCTGGGACGGGGTATGTCTCCTCGGTGGGCGTGGAACACCTTATTAATCACATTAGATTATGCCCACCTTATTTTTATTCACACTAATCACATTGGATTATACCCACCTTATTTTTATTCACACTAATCACATTGGATTATACCCACCTTATTTTTATTCACACTAATCACATTGGATTATACCCACCTTATTTTTATTCACACTGATCACATTGGATTATACCCACTTTATTTTTATTCACACTGATCACATTGGATTATACCCACTTTATTTTTATTCACACTAATCACATTAGATTATACCCACCTTATTTTTATTCACACTAATCACATTAGATTATACCCACCTTATTTTTATTCACACGAATCACATTAGATTAGATTATACCCACCTTATTTTTATTCACACTAATCACACTAATCACATTAGATTAGATTATACCCACCTTATTTTTATTCACACTAATCACATTAGATTATATCCACCTTATTTTTATTCACACTAATCACATTAGATTATACCCACCTTATTTTTATTCACACTAATCACATTAGATTATACCCACCTTATTTTTATTCACACTAATCACATTAGATTATACCCACCTTATTTTTATTCACACTAATCACATTAGATTATACCCACCTTATTTTTATTCACACTAATCACATTAGATTAGTATAGGATTAGCACTAATCACATTAGATTATACCCACCTTATTTTTATTCACACTAATCACCTTAGATTATACCCACCTTATTTTTATTCACACTAATCACCTTATTTTTATTCACACTAATCATATTAGATTAGTGTAAGATTAGCATTAATCACATTAGATTAGTGTAGGATTAGCACTAATCACCTTGTACATGCACATGATATCCATGGCTTTCAACATTAGATTAGTGTAGGATTAGCACTAATCACCTTGTACATGCACATGATATCCATGGCTTTCAACATGGTATCAGAGCCTTCCCTATCCCCACATCACTAATCGTAACTCACATTAGGTCAATTACTTCATTAATGCTCTAATTACTCTAATCATAATCCTCTTGTGGCCCAAACTTTGCAAGCTTTGTATCGCCCATCTTCTTAATAAGTTTCTAAAACCTTCTAGCCAAATATCACTCACACCTAGGTGCTTAATCTCACCAAGGGATTTCAGCTAGTTCACGGGACGTTGCCCATTTTTCGCAGATTTATGTCACTAATTTTTTCTTCCATTCTCCCCCCAACAAATTAAAATTGAGCCAAGCCCTCTTAGGAGCTTATTACTCATCATTCACGAGCCTACAAATTAAATCTTGTGTGTTTTGGTGCAACAAGCAAGGCGCACGAAGCAAAAGAACAGTCGCCTAAAATCAGCAGTTTGTGCCCATTTTTTGATAATTTGAGCTAATTTCTCTACATAGGACACTTGTTCTCATTAAGGGAAATAAGCCAATGTAAAAATAATCTTAAATGCTTTCATCTACAAGATCAATTTTGGCCTCCACTCTATTCACCCTAATTAAGCACTAATCACCATTATTACTGTAATATTAGTAAACATTGGGCCAATTAAAGTTACAAATTGAAAAATAGGGTGTAAATCCACTGTGGAAAATTTCTCTTGCATCCAAATTCATTGCATTCATTTTCATTTCTCAATTTGAGTTTTTTTAAACTGCATTTAGTGCATTTCTAGCACATAGTTTGCATTCTAATTATTTTTTGTCAGCTTGAAATTATCATTACAAGAAAATGCAAAGCACATTTCTAACCTTTGAGGGGATTAGACACTAGCAGTGAAGAAAAACACAGCTCATTGGTAAGACCTTCTCAATGGCAAGCATTTGCACTGCAAAGCATTAATGGGGAAGGGTTGAATCCTTGGGAAACTCATTATGAAAAAATACATGTGCATAAGCATCAAAAGCAAAGAAAAGGTGCATTAAACACTATCATGATCATGCTCAAAGCACAAGTGCATGAGATGAACATACCACATAGCATGGCATCCACACTAAAAGAATCAAAGCACCAAGCAACAAGAAGAACGACGTCCACACTAAAGGAGATGACAAAGAGCCAAGAGTCAAGCCAAAGAGCAAAGACCAAGGGCCAAGAAGTAGTCAAAAAAGTGAAGAAGGAAATGTCATTGACAAGAAGAATAAGAAGTGGAGTCAAGGTCAAGAGGCTACCATGACATAGACATCAACATGAGAAATAAGAAGCTACCACCACTACCCTAGCCATCTATTGTAAAAGAGGGGGCACCATATGAGTAGACACCCATCTTATCATTTCATCTTGTTTGTTGTGTGTATCTACCCAACCACCTGAGAGTAGCTAGTTGAGCACCTAGGGGGGTAATTATTGTTATAACCCTACTGTGAAGAAGAGACCTCTAGACCTTAAAGATAGGTCAAGTATCTATCAAGGGGGTTACCTCACTCTTAGAGATGACCTCTACACCTAAAAGATAGGTCAAGTATCTATCAAGGGGGGTACCTCACTCTTAGAGATGACCTCTACACCTAAAAGATAGGTCAAGTCACCATATGGGGGGCTGAAAATATGTTGTAAAACCTCACATCCAACCACCTTGAGTAGCTCACAGCTTTGGCACCAAGGGGGGTTATTGAGAAATGTGGTGTCAAAGAGCACAAGGAAGAGGTAGGGAGTGAGTTGAGTGAGCCAAGAAATTGCAAAGACTAGCATAAAGCCACATGAGAAAAAGAATTTATCATAAATTGATGTACAAGCCCAAGGGTGTACCTCCTCATATAAAAGGGGGCCATTTCAAACAATGAAATCATATCACTTACACACATCTCAAGCCTCTTTATGGAGTACAAGTATTAATCTTGTAACCTAATTGTGCTTGAGTCTATTGCACATACTCATCATCATGTGTAAACTTAGAGTACACCCATCTTAGATTAATTCACTCTAATCATATTAGATTAGAGTAAGATTAATACTAATCATATTAGATTAGTATAAGATTAATACTAATCATATTAGATTAGTGTAAGATTAATACTAATCATGTTGCATATGCACATAATATCCATGACTTTCAACATGCTATAGGATCTTTGCTATATGTAGATTTGAATATTCTATAAATTAAAAATAATAAAAATAAACCATAGACACCATAGCATAACTCAAGAGCATGAAGATCCAAGAACACCATTCCATATCTACATCCATATCCCCATTCACACATCCACATTCACATTCACATTCACATTCCATATCTACATCCATATCCCAATTCACACATCCACATTGACATTCACATACATCCACATTCACATTCACATTCACATCCATACATCCATATCCACATTCCACATCCTTATTCACATTCACATACATCCACATCCACATTCCATATCCACATTCACATACATCCACATTCATATTCACATCATATCTTATTTTTATGCATAATACTAAAAGAGAAATTCCTACCATATTCTACGTTTAGAAACTTTAAGCAAAAAGAATGAATTTTAACATATTCATGAAAGAATACTTTTTAGTATATATGCATAATTATTTAATTAAGAGAAAATAGAAATTTTTGATAAATTTATTTTTATGCATAAGAAGTTAAATGTTAAAAGAGGAATTCCCATGACATTCGGGATTCAAACATTTAAATGCTAAAAGAGGAATTTTTGGCATATTCCAAAATATGGATATTTATATTTATTTAAAAAAGATGAATTTTCATTGTATTTAAGTAGAAAAAGTCTAAATTAATTTTGATGTTAAAAGAAGAGTTTTCACCATAATTTCATGTAGGAAATTAGGTTATAATAATGTTGAAAATTAAATTGGTGTGGAAAGAATATTTTAAGATATTTATATGTGGATAAATCAACAAATTGATATATACTCAAATTTGGTTTATTGGAAGAAGGGTATTTTTATAAAATCCCGATATTCTCATATAGAGCTATTTCTTAGTTCTATTGTGGCTAGGAAGGAAAGAATTTCATAAAGTTAGAATTTTCCTTTTACGATTAGAAGTTTCATTAAATTATCTGAAGAAAATCCTTAGGAATCAGAGTTAGAAGAAAACTGAATAATTTTTGGTTAGACCCCACAACTGTGAGAATGGTGGCCAGTAAATTACTTGCCCATCTCTTGAATCTGAATCAAGAAAAAACCTCGTGACCAATTCCAAATCTTAAAACAAAGAATAGACTATCGTTGAATTAGAGAAGTTTCCCTTTAACCGAAATCACAAAGAATTAAGTTGGAAATTTAGTCAATTGATGGGTAGATTACCCTGATGCGAGACCAATGATTCTCATTAAGAAAATCTGGATTGTGGGAAAAAGGGTTTTGTGAATCAAACTCAAATCGGCAATTCTACTTGCATAGAATCTCTGTTTTTTTTAAAGGACTGTTTTATGCCAGAATGCTGGTGGAGGAAGCATTTGGCTTGTGATTCAACTAAGGAGAGACTCGTTTTGCAACAGCTTGGCGGGGAGTCGTCGAGGGACATTGCTCTGCGGCAAAGCCTGCCGAGGTCTTGACCAGCCTCGGTATGGTTAAAATGGTGCGCTTCCAATACAATGGGTGAGGACCGACGAAGCGGTCCTTGAGTGAAGTGCTAGGACACCGAAGTAGGATTCTAGAGGGTTTCTGACTAGGTGATGCACGGGCTCGCGGTTGCTAGGACACCGAAGTAGGATCCTAGAGGGTTTCTGACCAGGTGATGCACGAGCTCGCGGTTGCTAGGACACCCATGCGTACATCGAGGAAGATATGGATGAACTAGAAAGGAACTATTCTTGTGAAGTGAATTTTGATATTGGATCTCGTTGGTTGACCAGCTGGTCTTCAATGGAGAGTCTGGATGATAACTTTTGTAAAACAATGGATTGGATATTTTGGAGGATTATCATCAGTAATACTATGGTTTCATTGAAAGATTGTTTTAAAGACAGCCAAATTTATTAAAAATATAATTTTATATTGGGTGTGTAAGTGGTGTGACTACCTTGAATCTTGTTTGAAGCGCCGGCTAGGGGACCTAGGAACTCTTTTCCTCAGTACCCGCAACAAAAAATAACCAAAATTTTTATATAAAGAAATCCCACCAATTCAGTGGTGGTTGGGCGGTTGGCTAACCCATGGGCCTGTTGGGGTTAGGCTGGATTGGGGGATTCCTATGGTACAGGTAGATACGATTAAGTTACGTTAGTTAGATTAAGTCCTAGGAAAACCCTTGTTCTGTGGGAGGGAATCAACGATTGTGCCTCGTTAAAGGGGGAAAAAAGTGGTGATTCTATGGACCAAGTGCAAGTCTCTTCCTTGATCTGGCCATGTGACTTTTAGGTTCGGTTGGATGAGTTTGGTTAGCTAAGACCTTGACTCGTTAGATTAATTCTTCTGTTAGATGATTTTCCTGGTGGAATCACTTGTGCCTTCTGGGCGAGGGAAGTTTTTTCAGGTTCGTGGTTTCGGAGGAACCGCCGGGTTAGTCTCTTGTCCGCCGGACATCCGTATGCGAGGCCGTGAGTGTGGATCCCTGGCCCGCCCGCCCGCCCGCGAGAGGTTGACACTACTTCCATTGCCAAAGTGCCCCTGGAGGGGGAATCGCGGAGGGGGGCGGGGGTCTCATAGACTGGTATCAGAGTTTTGTTGAAAGCTAAGAAGGAAAAACGAATTTTATCATAAATTTATAATAAAAACTCAGAAAGAGCATTTACGTATTGTATTTTAATTCCTTAAGCTTCATTAATGAAGACTTTTAATCCATGAATTTGGTTTTATAGATGGAAGTTCCATGTTTATCTGGTATTCCTTATCTCACTGAGTCTCAGGATATGACTGCTTTCACCTTTGAGCATATCCTCTCCTCTGCTACTATGACTCGAACGGGCAGAGCAAGACTCATAAATTATTTCAAGGAATTATATTTCCCAGACCCGGCTAAGAGATGGTAGCATAAGTGGCACGTAGGGCAATATGTTCACGCAAAATGAATGCCTGATACTAAGGAAGAATATCTCTTTCGCCACCATGGTTCTCTTGAAGCTAAAGGTGGTTCGTGGTGTTATCCTATATCACAAGTTTCCCTTTAAGTTGGAAATTAAGTCAATTGTTGGGTAGATTACCCTGATGCAAGACCAATGATTCTCATTAAGAAAATCTGGATTGTGGGAAAAAGGGTTTTGTGAATCAAACTCAAACTGGGAATTCTACTTGCATAGAATCTCTTTTTTTTTTAAGGACTGTTTTACACTAGAATGCTGGAGGAAGCATTTGGCTTGTGATTTAACTAAGGAGAGATTCATTGCAATAGCTAGCGGGGAGTTGTCGAGGGACATCGCTCTCGTAAAGTGTGCTAAGGTCTTGACCAGCTTCGATATGGTTAAAATGGTGTTCTTCTGGTATGATGGGCGAGGACCAACAAAGCAGTCCCTAAGTGAAGTGGTAGGATACCTAATTAGGATCCTAGAGGATTCTGACCAGGTGATGCACGGGCTCCAATTGCTAGGATGCCCATGTGTACATTGAGGAAGATATGAATGAGCTGGAAAGGAACTATTCTTGTGAACTGGATTTTGATATTAGATCTCGTTGGTTGACCAGCTGGTCTTCAATTGAGAGTCCGGATGATAATTTTTGTAAAACAATGGACGGGATATTTTGGAGGATTATGGATCAGTAATACTATGGTCTCATTGAAAGATTGTTTTGAAGATAGCCAAATTTGTTAAAAAGACAATTTCATATTGGGTGTGTAAGTGGTGTGACTACCTTGAATTTTTCTTGAAGCGCCAGCTAGGGGTCTAGGATTTCTTTTCCTCGGTATCGGGACAAAACATAACCAAAAGTTTTATATAAAGGACCCCCACCAATTTAGTGGCTAGGCGATTGGCAAACCCATGGGCCGGTTGGGGTTAGGCTAGATTGGGGGGTTCCTGTGATACAGATAGATACGATTAAGTTACGTTAGTTAGGTTAAGTCCTAGGAAGACCCTTGTTCTGTGGGAGGGAATCAACGGTTGTGCCTCATTTAAAGGGGGAAAAAAGTAGTGATTCTATGGACCAAGTGCAAGTCTCTTCCTTGATCTGGCCATGTGACTTTCAGGTTTGGTCGAATCAGTTTGGTTAGTTAAGACCTTGACTTGTTAGATTAATTCTCCCCTTAGATGATTTTCCTGGTGGAATCGCCCGTGCCTTCTAGGCGAGGGAAGTTTTTCCGGGTTCGGTTTCGGAGGAGCCGCCGGGCTAGTCTCTTCGTCTGGACATCTGTGGGGGCGAGGCCCCGACCTACCCCGATGTGAGAGGCTGACAGTGCTTCCACCACTAGTGCCTCCAGAGGGGGCATTGTAGGAGAGGGGGGCTGGGGTCTCACATGAGGCCAGTTGTAGTGTTGTCATCCTTGTGTTTTAATAAATATGATACCAGTTGTGGCCCATCCATCCTCTTCTCTCAGAAGGATTTCTTCTTGCATTCTTCTTGGCCACCATTGGTCTGGGGGTAAAAGGGTGAAGATTTACGGTGCATAACCAATAATTCTTGTATAAATAATTGTATTACTTCATTTATGAAGTGGGTACCATTGTCATGACAAGATTAAGGGGGAATTCAAAGTGAGTGATCACACACTTTGTAAAGTAATTTAGCCACAGACTTGCATCGGCTTTTCTTGTGGCTCAAGCTTCAATCCATTTTGTGCAGTAGTCCGTTGTCACTATGATATACAAAGCTTGGGTATGTCGGGCAATCGGGCTAATGGGACCGACAAAATTTATGCCCATTTCTCAAATGGTTGTAAGGACATTATGGGGTAGAGGGGCATCTTATCCTTATTGTGTGGAATCGCCATCTACATTGGCATCCATAACATTGTTTCATGTATTTGGCTACATCTCCAAACAAGATTAGCCCCACCATAAGCCTGCTAAAACGATCTTTTGAGCAATGATATTTGCAATTGCTCAAAGTGTCCACCTACAACTCCAGACTGGGCTTGTTCCAAAATTGAGATGTATTTATCTCGGACACCATTTCTCATTATTCCATCTTTTCCTTGTTTCTAAAGTTACCATTTATCAGTTGATAGGGGGTGGCTTTCTTGATAAGGCATCTTGATGGCTCCTTGCTGGTGGATCCTTGTGGATTGGCTCTTTGGTGGGTAGACCATTAGCTAGGAAGTGTGAAACTTCCTCTCCCCATTCAGGAATCAAGCATAGTTGGAACAGGAGGTATCTTGAAAGTCAACATCAACACCCACCGATCGTTCTCCATATGGTTAGCTAATACATGTTGGTAGCCTTTGTGTACCATGATGGTAAAATCAAACTCTAGTAGAATTAGAAGCTATTAGTGATCCTACCCATGGTGCAAGGTTTATTCACTAGATAAAGAAGATTTTGATGGTCTACAACGAAGAAAGAAAATTTGAGTAATGACAAAACTTTTTAATTACCTAGACCATGACCAACCCCTATCTTTCTGTGGTGGTATAATTTCATTCTGCTTCATTTAATTGGTGATTGACTGGCAAAGCTAACAGTGAAGTCCCTGTTGTGCTCTCCAAGTTGAGCCAACACACAACCAATTGCAAAAGTAGAGGCATCTACGTGGACATGGAATATGATTTTCCAATTAGAGGATCTCAAATTGGGAGGAGCACTTCCCAATGCTTTTTGGAGGGTATCATACGCTTGTTGTTGGCACTCCTCTGTCCATTCAAAGATCACTAGGAGTCCATAAAGGATGAGCTATGTCAGCATAGATAAAGATAAAATGGTGGTAATAACCTACATGCCCCATGAATCGTTGGAGTCCCTTGAAGTTGGTGGGGGTGGTAGCTCAAGAATGAATTGCACCTTTCTATCATCCATGGAGATACCATGCTCTGAGACAATGTGTCCCAAGATTACTCCATTGATGCCAGAACCAAAATTGGCATTTCAGAGGGTTAAGAGAGATATTGTAGGGCTGGCATCTCTCTAGCACTTTTCTTAGACACCACAGATGTGCTTTCCATGTAGAATTGACACAAAGGTCATCCATAAACACTTCAAGGAATTTCCATAGATACTCCTTATAGACTGTGCACATTAGGTATTGGAAGGTGCCTGGGGAATTGGTATAACCAAACGGCATGACTGGTATGTATACTTGCCCCATTGAGTGGGTGGAAAAAGCCATTTTATGTTGAACTTTTGGGTTGATCAGCACTTGGTTGGCTAAAAAAACTCGTCAAGGAAGCTATAGGCTTCCTATCTTGTGACTCGATCAAGTACATGTTCTATGAAGGGAAATGGATAGTGATCTCGTATTGTGGAGGCATTGACCTTTTTGAGGTCTATGCACACTCTCCCTTTTCCATTCTTTTTGCATACTATCATGATGGGTGAGACCCATTCGGTGCACTTTATCTTGTAGATGAATCCAGAGTCGATTGATTTCTTCCTGAACCATCTTAGCATACTTGGGGTTCATAGCACATGCTCTATCTCCCTCATAGATGAATCCTACATCTATGAGCCATTGATTTCTTCCTGAACCATCTTAACATACTTGGGGTTCATAGGACATGCTCTCTGCTTAACTAGCCTTTCTCCTTCTGCCATGGGGATGGTGTGTTTAACCACTTCAAGAGGTACACCCTTCATATCCATATATTTCAAGGAGAAGCAATCCTTAAATTCCATTGAGGAGGGTGATAAGGCCTCTCTCTTCTTCTACAGAGTGGGCTTCCCCAATGTAAATGTGCCTTAGATCTTCCCCTAGGCTTGATAGGTTGATATCCTTGACCTTGGTCAGAGACCATCATAATATGTTTGTTCCTCACTTCCCATCATGGGTTCTTTGCGCCTTTTTGTATTGTAAAAAATAGTCTCCTACCTTGTAGGCTTTGAAGTGTTTGGGGACTTGTTTGGTCTCCTCGGCTTTAGCGCTTTTCTCATCCTTTCTTTTTTTGGTCACCCGCTTGGCTTAGTGTCAACTTTTTGTTTCATGTTTTATGTGTAGAGCAACAAAGCTTTCGGGGTTCAAATTTGGAATTGGATAACTCTTCTTTTTTTGTGGTCATAGTGTTAACTGGGAAGATGAACTCATCAATCTCCTTTTCCCAAAGGTTAGAATGTACATTAACAACCTCCACATATCTCAACCAACATTATTCTGATTCCATTGGCAAGATGTAAGCTTCCTTTCCTTGGAATCTGTTTCTTTTAAGGGTCTTGCAGGTGTGTTTTTCTTATAATGGTCTTTCCTCTTTCATGCTCACACGTTCTAGACTCATAGCATCGGGCATACACGTAGTGCTAAGCATGTAGAGGGATGTGATCCTTTCCTGTCTACCATGGTAAACCTTGTACTCGTGCGTTCTGGAAGTATGTCCATGGTAGCAAGGATGTGCATCCAGTTCTTAGAGTCTTCTGGCTCTGTGAGAGGTGAAAATTCCATGCTATCTATTCATTGTCCAATGTTTTATGGCACGTTTGGCATAAGTGAACTGTTGTAGATCTCGTAGTAGTCATTGAATCCTCTACCAAGGGTCCCTCATTCATTGGATGGATCTAACCTTCAGTATTCACTCTTTTTTTTAAATGTAAATGTGGTTCATGTACCAGTCATCATCTTGGTTTCTCTCATAAAGGATTTTCCTAAGATGCAATTGTAGAAAATAGGCTATTGGCCAAAGTTGGCCAAAGTTCATCACCCAAAAGTGTGTCGAGAATTGGTTCCGAGAATCTTAATCTTTAAATCCCGCAAACGACCTATGGGCTTGGCAGTGGCTCCATCAGCTAGTTTCAAAATCAATGTGGTGTCATCCATTTTAGGAGGTTTTCACCATTTTTCCCAGCATTGTTTGGTAGTAATGATGACTCCTACCCCGCCATCTAGGATGACTCCTACCCCGCCATCTAGGATGGTGATGACTTGAATCTCGTCAAAAGTTAAGGGTAGTCTTGCATTTTAGGAGGTTTTCACCATTTTTCCCAGCATTGTTTGGTAGTAATGATGACTCCTACCCTGCCATCTAGGATGGTGATGACTTGAATCTCGTCAAAAGTTAAGGGTAGTCTTGCATTGAGTTCATCTCCTTCAAAATACTTCCCTAACTTGTTCATTCAGACCATAGGAACCCTGGTAATTCTCTCTAGTTCTATGGATCCTTCCTCATTCGTCTCACTAGAACTTCCTAGCTTTTCCTATTGTTCCATTCTTTCTCCAATCCTTCCATAGAATTGGGACACCTCAAAGTAACGTGCCAATGGGAATCTGGACTTGTGAAGATAGAAAGGAGGAAAGACCTACAATATCTCTTGGAATGGTCACAAGAAGTTCATGAATCTGGTTATTTCTATTCATGCTTAGACTTTTCAAGGTGTAGGGTATAAGAATATGAACTTCAGTGTCTGATCTTCTTGGGTGGTCATCCCTAAGATTCTTAAGATACCCAACAAAATAGGTTCCACCTGCTGAGGGAATGTTGTTACTTTTGGGTCTACCTCTCAGGGGAGATTCTTAAGGAGTGCTTGGTGGTTAGGACTTTTGTTAAGCTCCTTGGTTTTGTCCGTTGGTTTTAAGTTAGACATAGAGGAAATTCATGTAGTTTGAACTACTTGAGGTTTATCCTCAATTTGAGCTTGTCAGTCCTTAACTAAATCAACTAAATCCTGAGCGACTTTTAGTCTCCCCTTCTTCTTCATTGGGTTTGGAATTTGGCTAGCTTTCTGGGTAGATGACTTGGGTCTATTTTGTCTCTTGCTTGAGGGGAAGATGGTAGTATCTTCTTTTCCTCAAAAGAGGAAGTTGACACATTGGTAGTTGTCCCATTGTTGGACCCACTTTTTATCATATTATGGCTATCTCCCTTGCTGATCTTTATAGCCTTTTTATTTTGAGAGCGCCTAGTTGCTCATGCTTGTTCAAGAACCTCCTTCAAAGATAAGATCCTTGCATGTCCCTAGACTTCCTGGTTTTGCAAAGTAGATGTGTCGGTGGTAGCATGAGCTATGACTCTCCTTCTACTTTGCATTCATGTGATTGTATTTAGAGATACTGTGTGGATGAAGCCATCCCATATACTAAGTAAGTTAATGCTGGAACTAGGTTTAGCTTCCTTTCCCGTCCCTATTGTACCTGTTCTTAATCCTTGTAAGTTAATGTTGGAACTAGGTTTAGCTTCCTTTCCCGTCCCTATTGTACCTGTTCTTAAACCTTGTACATATGACCAGTCTATCCCACAACTATTGCCATATATATAGGCAGTGATGTGTGTGAACACACTTAGGACCACCGGGGCACTTTTTCCCTCCTTAGGAGGTTTTTTCCCCCGGCTTGTATATACACCCATCATTCTAGGGCTAACTTATCTTTTGTACATTGACACAATCTAATACACTGTGTGTTGTGTGTATTCTTGCTTCTTCTTCTCCAAGCTTTGTGTGCTTTCATGCAACCCTAATTCCAACAATTGGTATCAGAGCAGGCATCGGCTCCTAGGGCTACATCGCTAGCACCCTCCTACTCACGTTCTTCGATTGAGGTGAGCTTTTACGAGCGCTTGTAGGTCCCTATACTCTGCAAAAATTGTTGGTAGGGCTTTGCGTTCTCAGAAATTGCATCTGAGGTTGTTTCAGGCTCCGTTTTTGCATGACAAGTTCTGTACAGGTGTTTTTGTCATTTTGTGCAAAAATTTTGACAGTGTAGTTTTTTATAAAACAGGCATTCGTATTCTATTGTTGACCGTGCTACATAGCATGAGTTGTTTTTTGTTCAGTCTTTGCTTCATTACAAGTAGCTTTTGCATCAGTTTCAATCAGTGGCCATGGCTGATAATAGCAATGATGTATTTCGCATGCTGTCCTGCTTGTTGCTGATGACAAATTGGATGGAGACAACAACTACCCACTTTGGGCATACATGATGCAGCGTGTTTTGGTTGCAAAAGGAGTGTGGAACATTGTGCAGGGTATGGATGTACGTCTAGGTTCTGTGGATGTAGGATCTGTTGAGGATGTTGTAGGTTCTAGCAGCTCTACTGTTGCTGCAGTTTTACCCACTGCTGAACAAGCTCCTTGGGATGGTAAAGATGCGCAGGCTCATGCCTTGATTGCACTTTCGGTCAAACGTAACACCATTCCACATATTCGTTTAGCTAAAATAGCAAAACAGGCTTGGGATATTCTAGCTGGTTTGTATGCAGGTCGTATAACGAGGCAAAAATCTCTTACCTGCGTAAAGAGATAGAATCAAAGATTATGCAAGAAGATGATGACATGAATGTTTTTCTTGCTGAGATTAAAGATCTCAAAGAAACAGTTGATTTCTGTAGGTGAGATTATTCCTGATCATTCTCTTGTGTAGGCTATTCTTGATGCTTTACCTGAGTCATATCAGACTTTTGCTTCCACGAGACTTGTTACTGAGAGGACAGACTTAATGTTGTCAAGTATGATACTTAAGTCAACAAGCTCTTGCAAGAAGTGCAGTCCAAGCAAAACAAGGCTAGCGTGCAGTTGATCAGGCATTTGTTGTTGCTGCCCAGCAGAGAAGAAGTGGTAAGGCAACCCTTCCACTGTTTCTTCTCCTATTAGTAGGTCTGCAACTTCTTCTCCTTCCACCACAGGTAGCAACAATAGGTCTGAGAAGGCTCTTGATAAAGGCAAGAAAAAAATCAAGTGCAACTATTGTAAGGCAACTAATCATGTCATTAAGAATTTCCCTAAGCTAAAGGCTAAAGAGGCAAAGAAGAAAGAGTCAAATGCAGCCACAATAACGGATGCTTCTACAAATGCAGATTCTACAAATGTTGTGCAGGATACACAATGGGCGTTTAGCGTGTATTGCCAGTATGACCCATCTGTACATGATGCATGTTTGGCAGTTTTTGTTGACACTGATGTATGGTATTTTGACAGTGGTGCTACAAAGCACATTACCTCGCATCGTGATATGTTCACTTGTCTTGAGGTTGCTGTCCCTAATGGGAATACTATCACATGTGCCAATAATGCTTCTTACCCAGTGAAGGGCGTTGGTATTCCCTAATGGGAATATTGTCACATGTGCCAATAATGCTTCTTACCCAGTGAAGGGTGTTGGTAAAATATGCTTACTGCTATAAATGGCAGCGCTTTCACACTTTCAGATGCTTTGTATGTGCCAGGGATAAAGAAGAATCTATTGTCTGTCTCTGCACTTGCTAGACTTGGACTTGTAGTCAAATTTGTGGATGACAGATGTACTGTTCATGATTTGACTTCTGGTGATACGATTATTGCATCTGGCACCTTGTTTCGTGGGCTATATAGGCTCAATTCTTATGACAAGTGTCTGGAAGATTCAACAAATGCAGTTTCTGATGAAAAGGCAGTTTCAGATGCAAAACTATGGCATGCTTGTTTTGGTCATGTGAACTTTGCTAGTTTGCTGCGTTTGCAGAAATTTGATATGGTTGCTTCATTGCCCCCTCTTGAGGCACCATTAAAACATGTTTGTAAAGGCTGTATTTTGAGCAAAATGTAGCGTTTTGCGTTTCCAAAGGATGGTTCTATGCGGGCCACTCGTAAATTGCAACTTGTACATAGTGATGTATGTGGGCCTATGCAAACTCCGTCATTTGGTAAACACTTGTACTTTGTGACTTTCATTGATGATTACTCAAGGCATGCATGGGTATATCCACTGAAGGCAAAGTCCGAAGTGTTTTTGTGCTTCAAACAGTTTTTGCTTATGGTTGAAAATGTATCCAATTGTACTGTGGGCACCCTCCGCCGTTTTGATCGAGGGGGGGAGTACATGTCTAAAGAGTTTGATGCATTTCTGGCTAGTAGTGGGATAAAACACCAATGTACAGTGTCGTATACCCCTCACCAAAATGGTGTTGCTGAGAGAAAAAACATATCACTTATGGAGATGGCACGATGTATGGTCAAGAGCCAAGCTTTGCCACATGCGTTTTAGCTTGAGGCTGTCATGTGTGTGGCATATGTACTCAACAAGTGTGTCGCACTAAGGCCTTGCAATCTGCTACTCCATACAAAGCCTGGCATGGCAGGAAGCCTTCTATTGGTCACTTGCGTGTCTTTGGTTGCTTGGCCTATGCTTTAGTGCCTATGCAACAACGGAGAAAATTGGATGATAAGGCTGTTAAATGCATTTTTGTTGGTTACAGTGCCGAGAGCAAGGGTTACAGATTGTATCATCCGCAGTCAAAGCGTATCTTGATTAGTCAAGATGTTGTTTTTGTGGAAGATGTTGTGCAACCTTTGTTATCATGTACCAAAGAGACAGGTGTGAGCTCACGGGATGTATTTGATACATTGTTGCCTCTGTTTACAGGTGGGAATTCAAATGTAAGTCCTAAATGAGGCAAATATTCAGCCTATGCAGATTTCAAATGACATCATAGATCAGCCTATTTCTGATGCAGATTTACAGGATGTAATTTATGAGGATAGGGATGAAAATGAGCAGGCTAGAAGTATGCCTAAATGGCTGGTGCAAACCTTGCATGATAGTAAAATTGATGCACCTATTTCTAGTCGTACTCATTCAGGTTTTTAGCATGCCTCTTATGCATCAGATTGTTATGCTTTGGTTGTGTCTAGTATGTGTGAAGAGGAAGAACCTCTTTCATTTGATGGGACACAAAAATCAAAAAATTGGTTGGCTGCAATGCAAAGTGAATATGATGCTATAATGAAGAATGGTACAAGGTCTTTGTGTGATTTGCCTATTGGTAAAAAGGTCATTGGATTTAAGTGGATTTTTAAGTTGAAACGAAAGCCAGATGGCAGTGTTGATCGCTATAAGGCTAGACTTGTTGCAAAGGGTTATGCTCAAGAAAAGGGCATTGGTTTTGATGAGACCTTTGCTCCCACACGTGTCGTATGACTACCATTCATAGCATTTGTGCTTTGGTAGCTCATAATGGTTGAAATGTACATCAGTTGGACATAAAGAGTGCATTCTTGAATATAGATTTTCATGAGGAGGTGTATGTATCATAGCCTCGTGGTTTTGTTTGAGGGCAGGAAAACAAAGTGTGCAGGTTGAAAAAGGCTTTGTATGGTTTAAAGCAAGCTCCACGAGCTTGGTATGAAAAGATACATGCATATTTGACTGCACATGGTTTTCAAAATAGTCTAACAGAAAGCACTTTGTATGTTAAACATGTGGATGATGTACATCTAATCATTGCTCTCTATGTCGATGACATGTTGCTCACAGGACCAAATGAGAGTCATATTACTGATTTTAAGGTTGATTTGAATACCTCTTTTGAGATGTCAGATTTGGGGCATTTGCATCATTATTTGGGGATACAATTTAAGCAGTGTGATGGAGGTATTACTTTGTGTCAGACAAAGTATATTGAGACATTGTTGTGGAGATTTGGCCTTGAAGACTACAAGCCTATTGCTACTCCAATGGAGACAAGTTTGAAGTTGAGTCTTCATGATGCTGGAGATCACTTTGATGTCACACTCTATCAGACAGCTGTTTGTTGCCTCATTTATGTATGCATTACGAGGCCGGACATTCAGTTTGCAGTCTCACAGGTGAGCAGGTTTATGCACAGCCCAGGGTCTCAGCATTGGAAGGCAGTTAAATGCATCTTTCGCTACTTGAGTGGCACCATACATCTTGGGTTGTTTTATCCCAAGGGGGGATCGTTGCCACCAGATTTACATACTTTTTTGGACTTAGATTGGGCTGGTTGCTATGACATAAGAGTGTCCACAAGTGGTTTTTGTTTCATGCTCGGTAGCTCATGCATATCTTGGTTGAGCAAGAAGCAACCTACTGCGGGCCACTTCTAGTTGTGAAGCTGAGTACAGGGCAGCTTTCATAGCTACGGTTGAGTGTGTGTGGCTCAAATGGCTTATGGGACTGAGTTGGGTGCTGGACAGGAGTCTACCACCTCTATCTACACTGACAGTCCGAGTGCATTGGCAGTTTGCGAGAAATCCAATTTTTCATGCTCGCACAAAGCACATTGAGGTGCATTATCACTATGTCAGGGAGAGACTCTCAGCAGGAGAGATCAACTTGGCATATGTGCCAACACAGAACAACCTCACAAAGGCGCTTCCTCGAGAAGTTTGAAGCTTTCCGCAAAGCTTTGGGCTTGCTCCCCTTTGTGGACTGATCTACTTCGGGCATGGCACTTCCCTATACATGAGTGCCAGCTCTCGTTCACACCATCGCTCCCATCAGGGGAGATTTATTTTGCCATATATATAGGCAGTGATGAGTGTGAACACACTTAGGACCATGGGGGCACTTTTTCCCTCCTTAGGAGGTTTTTTCCCTCAGCTTGTACATACACCCATCATTCTAGGGCTTGTGCATAAGGGAGTTAAGATGGGAGTACTCACAGAAATACTAGCCATCCCTTTCTTGACTAGACATTCATCCTATTTGATGATCATTAGGTGGTCGTTTAGACATGCTATTCAAGTCTTGTCTCCTCGCCGCCGCCGCTGTGCTGTTGTGTTGCTAGGTATATGGGGTACATATGCTCACCTTCCATCACATAGTGACCCAGGATTTACGAGGGTAGGATGCTTGGCTTAGGGGGTTTGAAGATGGTATTGTTGATAGCTTCTCCCTCCTCACCTTCTTCTCAAAGATTTCAATCAGGGTCAACTAGTGTGAATAGGGGTCACTCAAGGAAATAGTGGTTATGGTGGAAGGAGGGGGTGGCAATGGTACGGAAACCTCAAGTACCCTGAGGATTCCTTACAGGGCTACTCAAGGCTAGTTGAGGTGCATTGTGTTGTTCTCGGGCTAGCAAATCCAGTGGTGTTTGTCTTGGGTTAGGTGGCAAGGCCTGCAATAGAGGGTTACATGAAAGCACACAAAGCGAGCTCTTTAGTGGTCGCAGTTTGAGGTTTCGTGATTACCCTACCTTTGGCAGTAAGTGCAATAGTAGAGATTGGGTCTTGGTCTCAAATGGAGACATTCTATACTAGTGTGGTTTGCTCAATAAATTGGGCACCTTACTAGTTCTCTCTTAGGGTAAAGAGATGAGGTTTCCCACCAACGTGGTCATGACTTTAGTCTGCTCTCCACATTGTTGGGTCATTTGCTATGCATGTATGCAGTTGCTAGCTACTCCATCTATTATCCTAGAGAGGATTCTTTTCCCTTTCCTTCTGATTTTGTACTTGTGGTTTTGAAGGAAGCTTTAGAAGTGTCCTCATGAAATTCTCGAGAATAAGTTCCCTTGAAACTATCTTGGAAGTCCATGGCGCTTTTGCAACATTTCTCAAATGAAGTATGCCCTACAGCATATAGGGAGTTATGTAGGGCTACATCTTCAAGTCCCTCTAGGAATCGACAAGTCTTTTGTCAGAGAACTTATCCCTTTCGTTTACAGCGAGAGTAGAGATATCTCACCCAGTTGATATAGTCCCAAATGGAGTCCCCCTCTTTCTGTTTGACATTATGAAAATGTTCAATCGAAAGCATCTTTTAGGGCAGTATAGGTAGCCTTATCTTCTACTTTTAGTGACTGAAACCACTAGGCTACTTTTCCATCAAGGGTGAGGCCAAAGTCACTCACCTTAACCTAAAATTCCATGTGGCCAAATGCCTCATAGATTTGGCTAAACATCTCCAGGATGAGGTATGGGATGTCTAGACCCATTAAACTTCTTTATACATTTTGAGATATAGGCCGATTTATTCCTTTCCGGTCTTGGCCCTTGCACCCACTATGCGGGTGCTAGTGGTACAATTCTTGAAGCTACCCCCTCCCTATTTCCATGGCTCTCCTCAACATTTCCGATGTCAATCCTACCATAGCCAGGGCTAGTGTAGGTTGGAGTATGATAGTGGTTTGGGGAGCTAGGCCTAGAGAATAGTATTCCATCTATGGACCATGCCTCAATGGTGGGCCAATGTGTGCTTCATAGGATCCATATGGTATCCACGATATACCTTGCGAGGAAGGTAGTGGTTGTACATGTGTGCCGTGTGCTGGCTAGAAAGTTCTAGATGGACTCTTTATCTTTAGTTAAGAGGTATCTGGACCTTGTGGAGCTGATTCTTAACTGGTGTTGGCCTACGATCCTAAAATGAATCTATCAACGTAGCAGTCGGCATGGCTCCCTAAATTGTTGGATCATTTTGGTTTTGATTATCTGGGCCATGCCCCACTTCTGGTCTTGGATCTAGTGAAGGTGTGTCAGTCCTTTCAGGTTGACAATCCATGCCCATGTCCTTGGGATGAGGTTCTTCTGATTGATTATTTCCTAGGATAAAGTTTTTTAGTCTTAAGGCAAGACTCCTCTGTTAATGTGCAGGGCAAGGAAAAAAATAGGGGCTTATCTTTGCCAATGGGCTATTTTTGGGGTTTTCCTACAAAAAACTTTGCTCGGTATCTTAAAACATTCGCCCAAATCTTGGCTGTTTTGAAGGGTTTTAGAAAATATTTTTGGACATTTTAGGGCATTTTTTGAAAACATTCATCCCATTTTCTATAACTTTAGATTTATATAGGAGGAATTATTGCCAAACCCACCTACACTTATATATTCATGGGAGGCATCTTATTTTTTACCCTAGTGCAGGGGATCTTGGGGCTTGCTCTTGAGTGAATGGTCTATCCATGCATTGGGCAACCAATCCTCATGTCTCTAAGTCGAGGGTCGTCCCATTATGAGGAGCCGTTTTGTGATGCATGCAGTTAGAGGAGAAGCCATGAGAGCTTTTGATGGTGTGATTTGGATAGGTCATGGAATGAGGAGATGGAAAGGACATGGGATATTCTATGTGAACTCATGATGCAATGGATGAGAATAAGCTATGGTGGATGATGTCCATGATGATGATGCATGGTCATCTGCATCTGAAATTCACATGGGATTTGTTCATATGATAGCATAGGCAGGTTGGGAGTTCAATTCTAAGACGAGATGGCTATACATAGTCAAATCATGTTTATGTTAAGGTAATAATGAGATAATTGGGTGTATATATGATGATGTTGTTGACAAATTCACATGGGATTTGTTCATATGATAGCGGCATAGGTAGGCTGGGAGTTCAAGTCCAAGAAGATATGGCTATACATAGTCAAATCATGTTTATGCTAAGGGAATGATGAGATAATTGGGTGTATATGTGATGATTTTGTTGAGAAATATGGTGCCAAAGAGCACAAGGAAGAGGTAGGGAGTGATTTGAGTAGCCAAGAAAGTGCAAAGCATAGAATGAAGCCACATGAGCAAAGGGATTCATGCCACATTGATGTACAAGCCCAAGGGTGTACCTCCTCATATAAAAGGGGGTCCACATATCTCAATAGAGTAAAACCAGCTCTAAGCCACAGATGATGTAGGCCATGTGGTAGATGTATGTGTGAGCACTTTAGTCAAAGTCACGGGCACTTGTAGTATCCTTAGACACATAGAGAGAGAGAGAGTGTCAAGGACTATGAGTTAGGGACTTGAGGCACTAGTCCGTGGGCTACCAACTAAGAGGAAAACTTGGTATAGGGTCCAAGTGTTCTAGAATTATTCACTTCAGGAGAGGTGTTGAAATATGCAAGTGAATGGGTGTGTGCGGGTGTTATGGGATACCACACCTCCAAGAGGGAACTCTACACATTCACCTAATGGATGAGCAGTAGATCACAACCGTCGTGGTGTACTTACCAATGCTTCGATCTCGAGTCCCTTGAGGCCTCCAAGCTCCACCTCCACACTATCACCGTCAAATCGCTCACACCATCACATAGACAAATCGCACTCTCTCTCACTCTCTCATACAAGAATAAGTACACAAGCATGAAAGAGGCACAATGATAGAATTCTCTCACTCCTCATTCTCTCAAGTCACAAGGGGAGAGCTCTTAATAGCACAAAGGGGATTATATCTTTTCATTTTGAGAAAATGCCTTATATACAATTGGCCCTTATTCACACTTGGGTGTCCAAAACTTACTTACTAGGCCTTGGGTGGCCAATATTTGATAATGTACAACCTTTATAGTGCCTTTTCATGGCACTTATTAATGTCCTAAATTGAGGATCATGTTGGGATTAACATCTGCCCCTTCCTGATGTAGGTTCTGTCCTCAGAACCTATACCGAGGTCAAAAGACCTTGTCACCAAACTCATATCGGTAGAAATTTCATCTTGATTATTGGAGCTTCCAAAGAGTGCAGTGGAATGCTGAGTGTAACGTCCAAAATCCAATGTCCACCATGTCTTCAAATGTAACATGCATGTAGGTTCATGTAGGTTGGAAGACATCGTAATCTGTGGTAGTACATCATTATTCCTCTATCTGAAGGCCCTTGATTCATGTCGAACTTCAAGTGCTTTGCTTCAAAGACATCGTAGGTTTCTTTTGGTTGATCTATTAGCACCACCAATAATTTCATAAACCTGACACTTGCCACAATGGCAGGATCGGGTATTCTTCGCCATGCTTTGATCCATGTAAGCATATGTTGTCTTTGTTCTTGAATATGGCCAAATGTTGCTGGTGTGAAGATTGGGAAGTTGTAACACACATGGGAGTCCCTGTTTTTGGCCTCTTAGAATTCCAATGGCATCCACCTTCTCTTGATAGGCATATACCCTCATTGTTGGTGGTGCGCTCATGTATACTCGGCTGTATTCTGGAACTGACAAAAACTCCTTCCTCCATGTGGGTTGGATTCCAAAATCTGTCAGTTGTGGTTGTTCTTCATTAGTGATGATGGTGGCATAGCCACCTCTCATGTGCACAAGACGTATCTTTCTCCATCTCCTAAAATAGTAGTTGATCATCATGAATGTGATAATGCTAATTACCAGCGTCAGCCAACTGAGGATTGGGGACCCTTGTGTGTTTTGTTACATTTGCCCACAATGTACCCTCTCCAGCCAAAGGAAGTAATTCTTCTAAGTTAGGGCATGGGGCACGGAGAGGGTATGGTACATAATGCTATCTTTTTGGTGTGACTCTAGAGTATGCCTCTAGCATGATGTGGCAAGTAGGGTCAAATGGAGCAATCTGCATGAGAACTTGAACATGAGTTTTGGCTTTAAGAGTGGATTGCCTGCTCGAATAAATTTCTCGTACTCTGCAGCTGTCAAAGAATCCAAGATATTATTTTTAGTGAAAGACGCAATATTATCTTGTGGAGTAAGATTGTGTACCTCTCTTGAGGTTGCCATGGTGGAGATGGGTTAGGTGCCAGTACCTCCTCGTGAGCAAGAGTGTTAGTGGGGAAATCTAGCTTTAGAGGAGAGAAATAAGAGTAAATACAATCATCTTGGGAGGAGTTAGTAGGTGGCGCGCTAGGATAGGGATTGAGAAGCCTACTGGCTATATTAGAATATACAGGGCAAGTGGATTTTGAAAGTGAAGAGGGACCTTCTTCTTGACCTTGACTGGTGCTAGGGGGTGGGTGGCTAGGCTTATGGGCTTTGAAAAAGTTTTGTATTTCGAAAATTTCTTCATTTTTGATATTAGGGTAGTTTATGTGAGTGGCATCAAAATTATATCATACATTTGTGAGCATAGCTTCCAAATGCCTGTGGATATTATTATAGAGTTTAAGTATGCCAACAGGGTGATATTATGTAGACTCACAGAGATTCAAATGTTGGTGAGTGTTGTACACCTCCACCCACCCATGACTGATAACCCATTGATAAGTATTTGCTACTACCTGGTAGTTGGCTGGCATCTCGGGTATGCCGTCTGGAACAAATAGGTCAAGTTTTTGATATTGTTGTCGAGGATTTCTCAATTTTGGAGCACATGACACCAACTACAAAGATTTAGCACTATAGGGTGTAAGGGGTAGAAGAAGATGTCATGAGGGTTAGTTAATAAAAGGTCTCCCCTCAAAATGCCCATTATGATGGTTGGGTCAGCATCTCTTTCAGTATTTTGTTTAATTAGTGTTAATTCTCCTAGGCTTATATCTTCAGCTAGGTTTATATCGTACTGAGTAAAGAGAGTGTTAGTGTAGATTAAAACAAAGAAAGAGTGTGAGGGGGGGCTAGAGCAGTTATTACTGGCAGAGCTGACCCAAGTCTAAGGTGCGCTCAAGGAGGATACACAGATCATCATTCAGCTCCAGGCATTCACTCCTTTCGTGTGCCGCTAGGTGATGCGCCAAATCATGCAGGCAGGAGTCAGCATTGCTGAGGTGGTTGGAGATGGTCATTTCCTTGATCATCCTTTTAGCATCCATCTCTTCAAATCTCCTCATTACATCTTCTTGTGCTTTGTTGGGTAGTTGCTTCCCTTGGTTGTGCTACAGTAACTTGATTGAGACTTTGTGCCACCAATCCCTGATAGTTGCATTGTAAGCTGTGACATGGCCTCTTGATGCTCCAATTCTTTCCTTTGTGCATCTCCATGGTTTGCACTTATTGTTTCGTTGAGCACTTTGATCTTTTCTGCATGTGCTTTGTTTGCTTGTTCTCGTTCCTGTTGTAGATTATGCACTCTTTCTTGCTTTGCCTTGAGTTGGACTATTAGTTCCTCAATTTGTTGGTGAAGCACATCTTCATTAGCTTTTGCATTGTCTTGGCACTCCTTGATTTGTCCGACATGCAAAGTTGTGAGGTTTTGTGTGTGGGCGATCTCTTTTTGGAGTTGATCTTTTGCTTGCTCCAGCTTGGCTTTTTAGTAAGCATTTTCATTGACCTTTTGTACAACTATCTGGCTTAAGATGAGGTTATTACTTTCCAAGGAATGGTACCTTTGTTCTTGCTCCTCTGCACCCTTAAAGCTTTTCATGATGACTTCCCTGTGAATTGACTCTACTGCTTCAAGGTTTGCCTTTATGCTTTGCACTTGTGTATTTGCATCCTTCAGCTACTTCCAGACGGTGGCGTTCCTGTCATGTAACATGTGTGTCATTAGTAGGTGGCAATGACATCTTTTTTGCTCTTGTTCCCAATTTGCACTTGACTCAATTTTCAGTTATTTTTGTGGGTCGTGAAGGAGTGCTTCTAGGCCTTCCATTGTTTCCTGGATGAATTGTTGATAATCCATGTCTTGGAAGGAGGCTAGCTGGGGAAGTTTCTCTTTATCTTCCAACTTCCTTCTTTTGCTTGGACTAGAAGGCTCTGGCATTTTTTGTCTTTTACTTGACTATGGGGGAGCCTCCACGTCTTGTACTAGGATTTTTTTTTCTTCTACTTCTCGTCCCTCTGTAGCTTGGTTTCTCATTGCTTTTTCCTTAGTTGCCTCTGTTGGTGTATCTGCTAGGCTTGAATCTTTGAGAGGAGAGAGGTCTTTAAAAATAAGTTATGCTGGGCTTGCTAGAGGGGTGAGTTGCTGGGGTTCCTGCACAGTAGGGCCAAGTATCTTTTCTTGAAGGGCCTCTTGGTACATGCAGATTTTTGTTGCCACCACCTCTTCTAGTTGTTGTGATTTGGTTGCTACATCAATGAGTAAGCCTCTCATCTTTTTATCTATTTTCTTTCTTCTGTCGTTTTTGATCTGCTTTATAAGATCTTGGGTCTACATCAATACTACTTGCGCTTCCTCTACCTTGCCAGCTGCTTCAGGTTGGTCGAGTAGTATGAGTGCTACTGCATGTGCTCTTCAGGTTTAGGCTCTTTCAAAGGCCTCTTTGCTACATGGTTAAGTACCTGTGTGAGGAGGTATAGATTTTTGATCTTCAATTGATGGGCCTTCAAGTAATTTTCCATCTCTTTATGTAGAGAAAAAGCCCAATCCTCCTCCTTTTCTTCATAATCCTAGGCAATCCTGTTTAAGCCAACTCTATTGTATTTGTCTACAGGCTTTATTTGCATCATGAGGGACATCGCTCTACACGCTTTTTCGGTAGCTTCATCTTGGATATTGTCGTATTTTGCTCCATTGGAATTTTAAGCATCTTTCTTGAGCATATCATTTATGGGCATCGTACCAATGTTGTGCTTGTGGGCTTTCATTGTAGCTAGGAGTTGTAAGGCATCTCTAATTAAGTCCGCTGTGAGATGAGGAGCTATTCTGTATGGTGCCATCAACCTTTGTAATCTTTCCTCTCTTTGTTGCTTGTCGTATGTATTTAGGTACTCCGCACAAAGGTCTATGTCGATTGCACGAGGAAGTACCTCTTCCATTCTGCCGAGGCCTACTTTGTCAAGTTTGGCCTTTACTTCACCATCTACTAATAAGTGGAGACACTCTTGGTTGTGGCATTGGAGAGTCACCTTCCCGTGGGGTGTGATGATTTCCTTCCGAATGAGGGTGCCTTGGAATGATTGGTCGTAAGGGCCCAAGAAATTTGTCTTCAGCTTACTCGATCCTTGTTGTCGCACTGCTTTTTGCTTGAGTGGTGGATGGTTGCTCGTGGGCTTCAGATTTTGAGACCGACATCTGTATCAGCATATACAATCAGTCGGATGACTGGTGGGTAGTTGCCTCTTTCTTTTCCTATTTTTTTTTAAAGGTTAGTAATTTAGGGGGAGGAGGTTAGTTTGGATGAAGATAAAGTTAGTGTATTAGTATTCTAGTGATTAGTTACTAGGCGTGAAACTATATTATTATGATGTGAAACAGTGGAACATGAAACTGTGCAAGGTGAAACACCAAGACATGAGAACCTTGGACGTGAGATTGTGCGACGTAAAACACATCCACGTTGAAAGATCTCTGCCCCTTCCGCGCAACGGATTCGGGGTGCTAGTAGCAGAAGTAGCACTTCTTGCACAGGGAAGAGCCTCTCTCTCAGGGCCTCGCCCATCACACGGATATCTAGACAAGAGACTAATCCCTTGGTTCTTCCAAAACCGAACCCAGAAAAACTTCCCTCGCCCAGAAAGCATGGGCGATTCCTCCAGAGGATATTTTTACTCGTAGTCAAGGTCATCACCAACAACCAAACTGATCCGACCAAACCTATAAGTCACTTGGTCAGATTAAAGAAGAAACTTGCACTTGGATCATAGAGACCAACGCTTTTTTCCTCATCAAGAGGCACAGCCGTTATTCTTTTCCATCAAACAATTACTATCCGGGATTTACTTCATCTATCGTATCATAACAAAATTGAGTCTCATTTCAGGGATCCATCAATCCTGTAGTTCCATGGGTCAGCCAACCTCCCAACTAGTGTAGTGATGGGATTCAATTAGGAATTCGGTTAGGTTTTGTTCCGGGTACCAGGGAAAAGACTTCCCACGCCCCCTAGCCGGTGCTTCATGCAAACTTCAAGATAGTCACACCATTTACACACCCAATATGAAATTGCCTAATTCACAGATTCAGCTGACTTTAAAACAATCTTTTAATGAAACCATAGTATCACTGATCATAATCCTCGAAATATCTAATTGAATTCTAATTTCCAATCATTCCTTCATCGGTGTACCTATGGGATCATTGGCAACCAGAATGCTCACCACCTGTCCACTCAAGGGCCTTTTCGATAGTTCCTAGCCCATAGTACCCAGCAATATATTCACTTATAAAACTCTAGATGGACTCTCTGTTGAAGATCAGCAAGATCAACCAACATATCCATATAAAAGAGCCATGGACTCATCCATTGAGGACCAGCAAGGTCAATCAACCAGATCCGTGCCCGAATTCAGAAAACAACTCTTACTCCTTGTTCCAATATCTTCCTCGACGCACGCGTGGGTATCTTCAGTAACGTAGAGCCCGAGCACCGTATGGTCAATACCCTCTAGGATCCTTTGCAAGTCACCTCTAGCGCTTCACTCATAGGCCGCTTCCTTAGTCCCTCATCCACCTTACTAGAAGCTCACCATTTAAATCAAACCGAGGCTGGAAAAGACCTCGGCCGACCTTGTTACGCGAGACATCCTCCGTTTACTCTCCGTCAGTTGCAACTTTATCATTTAGGTCTCCCACGACCTCATTCACAAGACGGTCGAAATGCTTCCCTAGCATTCTTGACATAAAACAATCATTAAAAAACAGGTCATAAATATAGTTTCTATAACAAACTCGTGTCTTTCCACATCAATCCACATTACTTAATCCAAGTCCAATCATATGTATTCCCATCGTCCTTCATCCATTCTCATCCAATCACATCATTTTTCATCTCATCACATCTTTCCACATTTATGATCATCACATCTCATCCACTGGCATCTACCCATATCCACATCTCATCACATCACATTCATTCACATCTCATCCATTCATATCTACCCCGATCCACATCACATCACATCCATTTCACCTCACATCTCATTCATTCACATCTATCCCGATTCACATCTCATTCATTCACATCTATCCCGATTCACATCACATCACATCTCATTCATTGGCACATCTATCTAGATTCACATCACATCACCTCACATCCATTCACATCCATTCACATCACATCTCATCCATTCACATCTATTCGGATTCACATCATATCACATCACATGCATTTCACATCACATCTCATTCATTTATACTTATCCTAATTTACATCATATCACATCACATCCATTTCACATCACATCTCACCCATTCACACTTATCCTCCCGACTCACATCACATCACATCCATTCACATTCATCACATTCATTGTATCCCCATTCCATCACATACATTCTATCCACATTACATCACGTCCATGTCTATCCACATCATCTCTCATTCATTCCATCCACATTACATCACATTCATTGTATCCCCATTCCATCACATACATTCTATCCACATTACATCACGTCCATGTCTATCCACATCATCTCTCATTCATTCCATCCACATTACATCACATCCACATCATATCTCATTCATACATGTCCCATCTCATTCATCCACATGCATCCAATCATTCACATGCACGACTATCCACATGTATCCATACATTCACATCTATCACTTCACATCCACATATATTCACATCACATCACATTTCATCCACATCTCTTTACATCACATCTCATCCACATCCACATCACACATCCACATCCCTTTACATCACATCACATCTCATCCACATCCACATCACATTCACATCCACATATCTTTTCATCACATCACATCTCATCCACATCCACATCACTTTCACATCATAATCCCTTTACATCACATCACATCTCATGCACATCCACATCACTTTCACATCACATCACATCTCATCCACATCCACATCACTTTCACATCCACATCCCTTTATATCACATCACATCACATCTCACCCACATCCACATCACTTTCACATCCACATCCCTTTACATCACATCACATCTCATCCACATCCACATTTATTTCACATCCACATCACTTTACATCTCATCCACATCCAATCACATTCACATCCACATCTCTTTTCATCACATCACATCTCATCCACATCCACATCACTTTCACATCCACATCACATTCTTTAATCCACATCCCATTACATCACATTCTTTCCCATACACATCCACATCCATTTACATCACATTCTTTCACATACACATCCACACCAATTTTGCATCACATTCTTTCACATACACATGCACATCTATTTACATCACATTCTCTCACATACACATCCACATCCATTTAGTTCCCATCTCACCCCTTTCACATATCCTCTCATCTCATTCTCATCTCATCATTCACATCCACATCCATTTACTTCACATCTCATCCACATTCATTTTCATTACACCACATCCTATCACATTCCATTCACATCCTATCACATCCCATTCACATCTTATCACATCCATTCACATCCTATCGCATCCCATTCACATCTTATCGCATCTATTCACATCCCATTTACATCTTATCACATCCATTCACATACTATCACATCCCATTCACTTCTTATTCCCATTTAGTAGCTTTTCCTACTTCAATACCGATAATGGGACTTTTTCTAAATTTCTGCCAATTGCGTGGCCTAGATAAAGGTTCTTTTTCTCGACGACTATTTTCATATTCTTTATCAATTTCTCAAGTGAATTATATTCAATATTCTTCTTTTGAATAAAATAATTCATGGGATTTACAAAAATCAATTCTACCCATATTTCCCAATAATGCTCAAAATTCCACTTTTGATAAATACTCATTATGCTAAAAATTCTTATTTTTTCCATTTATTTTCTTGGATCTCAAATATCATGGGAATTCCTCTTTTTACATTTAGTTGATTGAATTCTAAATGTCATGGGAATTCCTCTTTTATCATCAAATAAATTTATCTAAAATTTCTCTTTTCTTTAATAAAAATATCCATTAATTCAACATGCCAAGAATTCTACTTTTACTATTTAAATGATTGAATTCCAAATGTCATGGGAATTCCTCTTTTATCATTAAAGTATTTCTCATGCATAAAATAAATTTATCTAAAATTCCTCTTGGTATTTTAGTAAAAATATCCATTCATTCAATATGCTAAGAATTCAACTTTTTCCATTTAAATGATTGAATTTCTCTTGGTATTTTAGTAAAAATATCCATTAATTCAATATGCTAAGAATTTAACTTTTCCCATTTAAATGATTGAATTTCAAATGTCATGGGAATTCCTTTTTTTATCATTTAAATATTTCCTATGCATAAAATAAATTTATCTAAAATTCATCCATTAATTCTAATATGCTAAGAATTTCACTTTTCCTATTTAAATGATTGAATTCCAAATGTCATGGGAATTTCTCTTTTATCATTTAAATAAAAATACCATAAATTTCTCTTTTCCTAATTATTTAATTATGCATAAACCTTAAAAATTAGTTTTCCATTGAATGTGATGAAAATCATTCTTTTAGCCTAGGATAATCAATCCTAGAATATGGTAGGAAGTCCTCTTTTCACGTTATGCATACGAATGAATTATGTATCAATTTCTTAAAGATTTTACAATAGCTCCGTTGCTATTACTGATAATTTTCAATATTTTTAAAAATAATAAACCTAGTAATATAATTATGATAATATAACTATCTTCTAAACTTAAATCTAATTTATGGATTTAAATTATAAGATTATCATAATTTTAGAAGCATAAAAGTATAAAAACCACTTTCTTAAACTCTACCTTCACAAGCCTAGAGTTTGATTTGTGAATTGAGAGTTTATTAATGAGAAGCATCATTTGAATAGAGAATTGGTCATAGGAATGACCATTCTTTTGGGGAGAGAGAGATAAACATAAAAAGCATCCTAATTAAGCATAAATGTAAACTTTTCTTAATTATTCATTAAACTCTTTAAAAAAGCTTGATTTGCATTATAAACACTTAATTTAGAAACTTCTCTAGCTTGAGAGGGGTTGAGAAGTGAAACATTAAGAATAGTAGGGAAAAACCATAAAATTACACTTTACCTCTTGTTTTTGCATGCTTCTTAGAATAAGCCCCCAACCAATCAATTGGTTAGTGTGTTGAAAGGAAATCTCCAAGGATGGTTCAAGAGAGAGAGAGAGAGAGAGGCTCCACTCTCTCCAAAAGTAGAGGATTTTTAAGGGATTCTAAAAAATATCATTATTTTAATTTAATATTGGCATGGTATAGTTCACATATTTTTTTACAAAAGACTAAGGATCTTTTTATAGGTAAGGGAGGCCTCTAACCAAGTCCAACTGGGTTCTAGAATTTTCCAGGTTCAGTTTGAATTTGGACAAGATTTGGACCTAGTTTGGCTTCCTTTTGATTTGGTTTGATCCTGGAGAGAGGAGACATAAAAATATCATAATTTTATTGAATAAAAAACTCCACCACATGTGTGAAATAGGTGCCTCCTTGAAGTCTCCCCCCCTCCTTACCAAGGTGTCAAAAACGTATCATTATACCAAAATATCTCATTTTTTTAGTTCTCATTAAATTTGATTTTTATGCATAGAAAGATGCATAAAGGAACTTTTTTTATTATAAAAGTGTTATTCTCATTAAATTTAATTTTTATGCATAGAAAGATGTATAAAAGAATTTTTTATTATAAAAGCATTATTCTTATAAAAATAAATTTTTATGCATAAATAGATGCATAAAGAAATTCTTTTTATTTTTAAAGTGTTATTCCTATTAAATTTGATTTTATGCATAAAAGGATTTTATTTTTTATAAAAGTGTTATTCCCAATGAAGTTGATTTTTATGCATAAATAGATACATAAATATTTTTTTTTAATTTTAAAAGTGTTATTCTTATTAAATTTGATTTTATGCATAAATAGGTGCATAAAAGGATTTTCTTTTTTATACAAGTGTTATTCCCATTGAAGTTGATTTTTATGCGTAAATATATGCATAAAGAACTTTTATATCAAAATTAGAATTCTCTTAAAGTCTATGTTTAAATTCTATGACTATTTGATAAATGAATAATTAAATACTCTAAGAGAGAAAATTCTATCATTTTATATTCACATGAATTGTAAAAAGAAAATTTAAGAAATCTATCCAGATTGAAATATTTAGATAAATGATTAATTTATTCATCAATTAAATTCATAACTAATTTAGAAATCAGTTAGGTGTATATTCAAAGAAAAAAAATCGATAAATTAGTAACTGAATTATCAAACCTTTTCGAGAAAGATAATTCAGGAAAAATCTTATCAATCTCAAACTGTGAATCAAACTATGACCAAGACCAAACTCTTTTGCAGTTTCAAGGAAAGAAGGTGTGACCAGTCTGTAGAAAAATACTCTCAAATCTCTTGCCAAATCTGAAACTAAGTTTGAGACCCTTCGAAATGATCTGTGGATCAAGGTTATAGAATTCGAGGAATTCTAGTATGAAATTCAAAATTCCGTTCAAGAAGTTTTGGTATACTGATTTGAGAAATATTCCTTGTATTGAAAAGAAAGTCAAACTGAAAACTTGCATAGAAACCCTGTTTTCTTAAAGGACTATCTTACGCCAGAATGCCAGAATGCTGGGAGGGAGCATTTGGTATATGTTTTTCTAAGGAAAGTTTGGTTGCAACAGCTGGCAGCAGGGAGTGTTCAAAGAATGGCTCACGCGATAAAGCCTGAACAGCCTCAGTATGGTTGAATAATGGTGTGCTTCCGTGGTACGATGGGCAAGGGCCAACAAAGCAGTCCCTGAGGGAAGTGCTAGGATACCTAAGGAGGATCCTAGAGGGTTCTGACCAAGCAATGCACAGGCTCGCAGTGCCTAGGACACCCATGCGTATGTCATGGTGGAAGATATGTATGATGGACGAAATGATTATTGTAATCTGTTAACTAGATCTTGTTTTGCTGACCAATGGGTCTCAATGGAGAGTCCAGAGTGATTTTGTTTTTTGAGAAACAAGGGACTGGATGGAAATTTTGAGTTATGATATCTGTAACCAATAATTATTTGTCAATGGATTATTTTATATGTTAAAGTTTTATACGTTAATGGATTATTTTATATGTTAAAGTTTTAAAGAGGAGTGTGTGCGTATCTGTATTTGAAAGCAAAAGTTAAGAAAGGCATTCAATTATGAGTGGGTGAGTAATTGTCTAGTTCTATCGATTCCAGTGGTTGGGGTGGAAGGCTGGAATCAATGAATTTTTAATAATTAAATTGAAATAATAGGATTACGCTTCGAATTCAAGTAGGTAAATAAAACCCTGAAGAATTTCTCAAATGAGTAGATCAACGACTGTGCCTGATTCTGGTTAGGAAAAAAGCGTTGATTTCCTCAGATGATTAGATCAATGGTTGTGCCTGAATTTGGTTAGGAAAAAGCATTGATTTCTTCAAATTAAGTCAGTGATAGTTTTCCTTCTATTTGGTTTATTCGGGTGAAGGATAGTTTAGTCTCTTGACCATGTTAGAAAATTCATTAAGAAAATAAAAAAGGTGGAACCGTCCCCATTTTTCGGGCAAGGGAAATTTTCCCGGTTTTGGTTTCGGAATGACCACCAGATTAGTCTCGTGTCCAGATATTCGAGGGCGAGGCCCCGAGTGGGAAACCCTACCAGGAAGCTACTTCCGCTCTGCTACTACTGATGCGCGGAGGGGGCAGAGGGGTCTCACAAGTGAGGTGTTCTCACTCACCCATCACCCATACAATTTAGCATTTCCCTCATGCAACACGTCTCTTAACACTCCCACTCAATGCTCTCGGAGTGTTACATCACATTGTGCTAGGGCAAGAACATGCACACTATCCACTTTAAGTCTCAACTCGGGTAGGACTAGATCCTCCACCTTGAGCACCTATTTTTGCTCAGGCTGGGAATCTAGTTACATTTTTAGCACCATACATGTCTTTTGAAACCTTCACCTTAGGTAGGAGAAACCTCATGCACTGTGTGAATACAAAGTCTCATTTTGAGCTTTTAACTACTCGGGTATGATTACCCTCATAATCATGGGTGAAACAAAAAATACAATGCCTTTTGGCCGAAGCCAGCGGGGCAGCAAACCCTATGTGTGAACAACCTATTCATAGGAGATTTTTCAAAGGATTTTCCATTATGTTTGTAAGGCATGTGAACAACCTCATATATGGGGTCTTTTTACACCAAAAAATAAGATTTTTTAAAAAAACTTTATTGAGGCTTATCTCAATAATATCTACCACCATACTTTGCTACTAATATTCTACCAAAAAAACATGTGGTCTCTGATCAATGTTCCTTCTATTTTTCTTGCTATGCTTCCTCTAGAGGCTCCTGGTCTCTTCATCATCACTAGTACTTAAGAAGGAGATTAGAGGGCCTTTACTCCCTCATCCTATTACAGTAGACTGCACCTTCAACTCGAACAACACAGATAACCAACGAATGCCTACATTGCTTTCTCTTCGTTTCATGTAGGCTCTGCGTTGATTGTCCATGCACATAAGCACTTCTCTACTCCTTCTAATTTCTATTTCCTATTGTTTGTTACTTTTTGTTTGTGTGCCATTGTAACCCACTAGCTATTGTTGCCTTGTCTCATTTTGGCTTATCGACGCATCTTCAGTTGATGTGCCATGCCACTCGTAATCTGCATGTTATTTGTGTATAGCTTCTACAGTTCTCTCCAACTATGCTATCGGTGGTGGCTGGTCCATTTTCATGTTCATAGAATATTACTTGTGATGATGAGGAGTGCAAAGAATGGGTTGATGCCACCTCTCCTCCTCATGTTGATGTCTATGTTTCTGTTGGCTGCTATTTGTCTATCATCACAGGAGGTTTTTTATCTTTTACAATACAGCACAACTGTGCTCCCCACCATAGATGGCTTCTACATTTGTTATCTGAGCGTGTTGCTAATGTTTTCTCTCAACTTTAATCGCTTCCATATCTTCCATGATGTCTTCTTTGTATCCTTCTCTCACATATATGACTGGTGTTGCCTTGCTCCCAAGCTTTTAAACTCTAGCTTTGAGTTGTTTTGACCTAGTCATTGGTTCTCCATGTCCAGGGCTCCTTCTTGAGCTCCTCTCCTCTTTGCCTCATCCATTTAACCTCCCTCCTAAGGTTTTACATAGCCATTATCTCATGACTACCTTGAGCTCCCAAATGAGCTCAAAAACCTAGCTCTCGTTTTTGCGAGATTCTTAGCCTCTTCAAGACCTCCAAGTTGAGGTCTTCCATGACCATTGAGCTCCAAATTTACTTGCTTTTCCTTCAATGTGTGTGTAAGATTCCTCCCCAGTCTCTCAAGATGTCCAGTATCTTCCCCTGTAATCAAATCCCTCTTCAGAAATATAAAAGATCTTGTTTCTACTTGTTCTGGATTAGAGAGAGAAAATATTCTAGAGAGAGAGGTTATTCAGATTTTGGATATTTTTGGATGGAAAAATATCTCTTCTTATTAAAATAAATTCCCCCAAAACAGAAGTTCAGAAGGTGCATTAGAAATCAATTATAATCTGTTTTCAAAAGGCCTTATCCTAGGGGTCCAAATTTTTGAAAAATTTTAAATTAAGGTTCTGAGGGGCCAGATGAAGAGTTGACTAAGGACAGGGATATTAGCTAAAAAAGAAGAGATATTTAGTGAAATGATGAATTTTTGACACCTCAATGTGGGGGAATTCTCCTCATGAACGAGGTGCCTATTTTTGACACCTCAGTGTGGGGGAATTCCCCTCATGAAGGAGGCACCTATTTCACATGTGTGGTTGAGTTTTAAACTCACAAATAATGAGATATTTTCATCTTTCCTCTCTCCTGCTTCAACTAGATCTAAAAAGTGAGCTAAACTGACCTAAAAATGGTAAAAAAATTGACCAAATTGATTTGGAAAATTCTAGAATCAGTTTGCTTGGTTAGAGGCTCACTTTTTTCTATAACTAGAAGCCTCCCCCTTTGTTAAAGCTTAATAGTGTTTTATGCACTGTTACTCTGTGCTCCACCCCAGAGCCAAGAACAATGAATTTCTTAATAATTCATTAGTTTTTGACCTTTCCCTCTTCTAAAGAATTGGTGTGGCCACTCTTGTTGCAAACAAGTGTAGATCCCTCAAACCATCAAGCCAAAGGAAAGCTCTCAGAAATTTATGTAAGTTAGAAATCTTACTTTTTCTTTATTTTTTAATGGTTTTCTAATTTTTGTTATCTTTAAAATGATAATTTGAAGCTATGCCTTGCTGGAAAGGATTTTCCCCTCTCTCATTCTTAAATTCAGCCCTTCTTTATCCTAGTTAAGTAATCTAACGGTTGGAATTAAACTTTTCATATTGTTTCTCTTTTAAAAGTGAAATTTGATTAGTTGAGAGTGCTTAATCAGTTTTCATTTTATGCATAGGAAGATGCATAAAGAAATTTATTTTTTTATTTTAAAAGAGTTATTCTCATCAATTTTCATTTTATGCATAGAAAGATGCATAAAGAAATTTAATTTTATTTCAAAAGAGTTATTCTCATCAATTTTCATTTTATGCATAGGAAGATGCATAAAGAAATTTATTTTTTATTTCAAAAGCGTTATTCTCATCAATTTTCATTTTATGCATAGGAAGATGCATAAAGAAATTTATTTTTATTTCAAAAGAGTTATTCTCATCAATTTTCAATGCATAGGAAGATGCATAAAGATTTTTTTGTATTTCAAAAGAGTTATTCTCATCAATTTTCATTTTATGCATAGGAAGATGCATAAAGATTTTTTTTTTATTTCAAAAGAGTTAATGTCATCAATTTTCATTTTATGCATAGAAAGATGCATAAAGAAATTTATTTCTATTTCAAAAGAGTTATTCTCATCAATTTTCATTTTATGCATAGGAAGATGCATAAAGAAATTTATTTCTATGCATTAATAGATGCATAAAGAATTTATTTTTATTCCAAAAGAGTTATTCTCATCAATTTTGATTTTATGCATAGAAAGATGCATAAAGAAATTTATTTTTATTTTAAAAGAGTTATTTTCATCAATTTTCATTTTATGCATAGAAAGATGCATAAAGAAATTTATTGTTATTTCAAAAGAGTTATTCTCATCAATTTTCATTTTATGCATAGGAAGATGCATAAAGAAATTTATTTTTATTTCAAAGAGTTATTCTCATCAATTTTCATTTTATCATAGGAAGATGCATAAACAAATTTATTTTTATTCCAAAAAAGTTATTCTCATCAATTTTGATTTTATGCATAAATAGATGCATAAAGAATTCATTTTTATTCCAAAAGAGTTATTCTCATCAATTTTTATTTTATACATAGAAAGATGCATAAAGAATTTTTTTTAAATTCAAAAGAGTTATTCTCCTTAAAATTTAAATTATGCATAAATAGATGTGTAAAGAATCTTTATATAAAAAATAAGGAGTCTCTTGCATTCTAAGAATAGATGTGATGAGATGTGATGCGAATCAAATAAATGAGAATGAATGGATGGATAGATGTGATGAGAATGTGAGGTGAATAGATGTGATGCGAATCAAATAAATGAGAATGAATGGATGGATAGATGTGATGCGAATCAAATAAATGAGAATGAATGGATGGATAGATGTGATGAGAATGTGAGGTGAATAGATGTGATGAGAAGTAATGTGAATCAAATAGATGGGAATGAATGGATGTGGATGTATGTGAAGAATAGAAGTGGATGTATGTTAAAGAATGGATGTGGATGTGTGTATGTGAAAGGATAGATGTGGATGTGTATGTGATAAGTTTGGATGTGGATGTATGTGAAAGAATAGATGTGGATGTGTATGTGATAAGTATGGATGTGGATGTATGTGAAAGGATAGATGTGGATGTGTATGGATGTGGATGTATGTGGGAGAATATATGTGGATGTAAATGTGATGGATATGAACAAGAATTGAAGCGATGAGATGTGATTTAAATTGGATGTGAATGAATGATAAGGGATGTGAATGAATGATATAGGATGTGAATGAATGATAAGGGATGTTAATGGATGTGATGTGATGTGAATCGAGATGTGAATGAATGATATAGGATGTGAATGAATGATAAGGGATGTGAATGGATGTGATGTGATGTGAATCGAGATGTGAATGAATGATATAGGATGTGAATGAATGATAAGGGATGTGAAAGGATGTGATGTGATGTGAATCGAGATGTAAATAAATGATATAGGATGTGAATGAATGATAAGGGAAGTGAATGGATGTGATGTGATGTGAATCGAGATGTGAATGAATGATATAAGATGTGAATGAATGATAAGGGATGTGAATGGATGTGATGTGATGTGATGTGAATCGGGATGTGAATGAATGATAAGGATGTGATTGGAATCGAGATGTGAATGAATGATAAGGGATGTGAATGGATGTGATGTGATGTGAATGAATGATATAAGATGTGAATAAATGATAAGGGATGTGAATGGATGTGATATGATGTGAATGGGGATTTGAATGAACGATAAGGGACATGATTGAATGTGTTAGCATGTGAATCAGGATGTGAATGAATGAGATGTGATGTGAAATGAATGTGATAAAATGCGATGTAAACTGGATAGATGTTAATGTATGTGAAGTGATGAGATATATGAGTAGATGCAAGTGGGTGAGATCTAATGAGGATAAATGAGGAAATAAGTGATGAGATAGAAAAATATGTGATTAGATGAGAATGGGAATGCTTATGAAATGAGGTGGATTGATGTGTGGATAATGTGGATTGATGTGCATGGATGTTTGGATGATGTGCATTGGTGTGTGTATGATGAGTGAATGATGTGGATTGATATGGATGATGTGGATGGATGTATGGATGAGGTGGATTGATGTGTGGATAATGTGGATTGATGTGCATGGATGTTTGAATGATGTGGATTGACGTGTGGATTGATGTGGATGGATGTATGGATGATGTGGATTGATGTGTGGATGTATGGATGATGTGGATTAATGTGTGGATGATACGACTGGATGTGATTTGATGTAGGAATGATGTGATGTGATAGGGATCGATGATGAAAATAAAATTGTGGTAAGATGAAAAAAAGATGGGATCTAATGTGGAAGCATGCGGAGTAATGAGAAAAGATGTAAATTTCATTGGAACTGTATTTGTTTGTGAAATTTGTTTTTAAATGACTGTTTTATGTCAAGAATGCTGGGGAAGCATTTTGACTGTCTTGTGAATGAGGTCATGGAGACCTATCTATTAAAGTTGCAACTGTTGAACGGAGAGTCATCGGAGGACGTCTCACACAGCAAGGTCGCGGTCTTGACTAGCCTCGGTTTGATTAAATGGTGAGATTCCGATACAGTGGATGAGGGACCAAGGAAGCGGCCTATGAGTGAAGTGCTAGGTGACCTGCGAAGGATCCTAGAGGGTGTTGACCATATGATGCTCGGGCTCTGGGTCACCGAAGATACCCACGAGTATGTCGGGGAAGATATTGGAACAAGGAGTGAGAGTTGTTTTCTGAATTCGGGTATGGATCTGGTTGATTGACCTTGTTGGTCCTCAACGGATGAGTCCATGGCTCTTTTATATGGATGTGTTGGTTGATCTTGATGATCTTCAACGGAGATTCTATTTGGATATTTTTATGTGATTATATTGTCGGGTACTATGAGCTAGGAACTATTGAAAAGGCCCCTGAGTGAACAGGTGGTGAGCGTTCTGGTTGCCAATGATGCCATAGGTACACCGATGAGGGAAGGAATTGGAAATTAGGATTCAACTGGATAATTAGAGGATTATGATCAGTAACACTATGGTTTCATTAAATGATTGTTTTAAAGATTGTTGAATCTGTTGAAAAGATAAGTTTATATTGGGGTGTGTAAGTGGTGTGAATAGTTTTATGTTTGCATGAATATCCGGCTAGGGGGCCTGGGAACTCTTTTCCCTGGTACTTGAGACAAAACCTAACCAAGTTCTTAATTGGATCCCATCACTACAGTGGTTGGCGGTTGGCTAACCCATGGGACTGGATGGGGTTAGGCTAGACTAATGGATCCGTAAATCGAGACTCAATTTCTGTATAGTACGATAGATGAGGTAAATCTCGGTTAAAAATTGTTCTATGGAAAAGAATCAACGGCTGTGCCTCTCAATAAGGAAAAAAAGCGTTGATGTCTATGATCCAAGTACAATCTTTTCCCTGATCTGATTATGGGACTTACGAGTTCGGTCAGATCAATTCAGTTAGTTCAGGCTTTTGACTACGTTAGATAAAAGTTATCCTAGAGGAATCGCCCGTACTTTCCAAGCAAGGGAAGTTTTTCCAAGTTCGGTTTTGGAAGAACCGATGGATTAGTCTCTTGTCTGGATATCCATGGGCGAGACCCCGATTCTGGGACCCTGCCCCATGCAAGAAGTGCTACTTCCGCTGCTAGCACCCCCAAATTCGTTGCACAGTGGGGTCAAGGATCTTACAACGTGCATCCGTTCAAGGGTGATTTTCACATGGTCTCTCAAATGAAACCATAGGTTGACAAACCCAAAAAAATGAATGCTCCAATAGTTCATCGACAACCAGCTCATCTTTCATGAGCAAAGCAGTGAGGATAATTTGCTCCACTTTGGCTCCAACCAACCCATGATTGCTTGTTTTCACATGAACAAGCATGCACCTCACATCCTTGCCAAATTGCAAGGTACCAAGGGATTTTCCACTCTTTTGATCAACACTCACACACCATACAATATCATATGTGGCATTCTTATCTTACCACAATATCTTGCACCTCTAGGGTGCTTTCCCACACGTGCATAAACCGAGCTTACATATTTCAACATCTCACCCAATTGATATAGTCCCGGATAGATTCTTAATCTTTTTGTTTAACATTGTATAAATGTTTGATTCGACTTCATCAAGTTCCTTGTCTTGAATATCCCACTTTGAAAGTCTCTTTGAAGTCAGCAAAGGTAGCCTTGTCTTCCACCTTCAGTGATTGAAACCACTATCCTACTTTTCCATCCAAGGTGAGGCCAAATGCACTCATTTGTGACAAACTATCATTTCTTCAGCTTATAACATTAAATTTATCACATTCAAACATGCTTATAACATCAAAACTACACCTAAAAGTGTAGTCCTGGACTAAATTTTTAGATTTTTTTTTGAACTTTTGAAATTTAACATAGAAAACCTAAAAATCAACAAAACAACACGGTTCCACATAAAAAACTATGCCATATCAACAACTCATCCTAGTGAGTACAAACCAATAACCCTACTCATCAATAGACTCTATTTTATTATCATCATCTATAAAGAATATGTCTCACAAACCCAAGCTATCCACCTACTGGCCCATCCACACTAATGTTGGGTACACCTCATCATAAAATTCAAAAGGTGTTGATGCTGTTAAGCTATAAAAGGAGTCGAAACTACACAAGTAAGTCATCCAATAAAGGTAATGCCACTAAGTCTCGACCTCCCACTAAACTAATCCTAATAATCACCCACTCCCACTCTGAAATGAACAAACAACTCTGGTAACATGATGTCATAGAAAGAGGTATGCATATCATGTTAGCAACCACAAGTCCAATCATAGGTCCAACCATGGAGCTATGGAGGATGGAATCTCTCCATGGTTGAGGAGGAGGAAGAAGAGAGAAACGAGGGAGCGAGAGAGAGCAAGTGGGGAAAAACACAAGGTGATTGTATTATGAATGAGAATGAGATATGAATGAACCACCAAGTACAATACCCTTTTATAGGCATTAATCCCTATCTTTTGACTCTAACTAAGAGGTTGTTCACACCTAGAGTGTTCACACCAAGTTGGCTATAAACCTTATGATGATTGGAATCCGATGCCCATATCCCCAATGTCACATGATATTTTGGTGTATTTCTAACACCCTCCCTCAAAAAAATATCCATGGCTACTATGATGTCAATGCTAGCTCTAGTTACTTTTTACGATTATTGATTAAGATGACCATGTTGGTGCCTATAGGTCTTTCTCCAATTAGGTTTACAATACTAGTTATGATGACAGATGCTAGACATCTAGGTAGACAGCTTGAGCTCTTGTATGCACACACACACTTACACAAACCCTAGAAGAGAACACACAAGGTGAGAGGCTGAAATTTATCTTCTTCCTCACACAAAAAAAGAGGACCTCTACAAAGAAGATAAAGTAGAGTATATACAAGTGGTCCATAATGTGAACACACTAAGTGGAGTGGGTAGGTGTGGACTAGGTTAAATATGCAAGTGAATGGGTGTGTGTGAGAACAAGCCCTTACCTAGAGATTATAAAAGGGAATCCATAATTGAGTGGGTAGAAGTGAAAAGGTGAAGAATCTACTGGATGAGAGAATCAAGGGTAGCATGAGTGAATATAGGGGTGTGGACACATTTTAGGAAAAAATGCACCCATATGTAGGGGAGGTGGCACAAATCAAGGAGAAATCAGTGGGGAGTGGGTGCTTGGCACCTTGTGGATGTAAAAGCAAATCCCCATGCAAGAATGAATTCTTTACATCCATCTAATATATAAGGATCATTGCTTTGATGCAACCACTGCTATCACAACTCTCATAGTTGCCATCTTAGCAACTGGGCTAAAAGTTTCCTCATAATCAATGCCATATGTCTGCGCATATCCTTTAGCTACCAATCTAGCCTTGTACCTTCTTATGCTTCCATCACTGTTATGTTTTACTTTGTACACCCACTTGCATCCAATGGCTTTTGTGCCTTCAGGCAATTGCACTAAATCTCAAGTCTCATTTCCACGTAGTGCATCCATCTCCGCATCCATAGCTTTCTCCCAACACACATTTCCAATAGCCTCATCAATGCATGTGGGCTCTACAACCTGTACAACTTTTTCCATGTATGCCAAGTGATGTGCCACATAACTATCATAGGTAAACTTCTGCACAGGATTCTTCACTCTCCCAGATCTTTGCAGCTTTGCATTTATGGCTTCCATAGCCTTCTTTACACCAGGTGTTCTCATAGCCGGTATCCCAAGATCCTCATCAAGGCTCATCTCTGAGCCACTAGACTCTCCATCAACATGAGAATGCCCTACAGAAATGTCAGGCATACTAAGGAGCTCAACCACTTTCTCTTTGCCTTTATGTGATGTACTAATCACATTTGTAGGACTGGTATTATCATGCAGCCTGCCACTCCATGCTCCCACTCCATGGTCTATCAACTGAACCACTAGATGAGGACTCTCCTGGTCCACTCAAAGACTGTGATTGCTGACTTGCATTTTGTGCAGCCACATTTTCACTCACATCAGCCCCAACAGCTTCTTTTTCAGCAGCATACCAGCTGATCATCTCATCAAAAACATCCCTACTTAACCTTAACTCATGTGTAGCAGGGTTATAACACCTGTATCCCTTTTGCTCAAGGGAATACCCAATAAACACACATTTTTTGGCTTTTGGATCCATCTTAGTTCTCAGCTCATCTCGCACATGCACATATGCAATGCATCCAAAGACTTTCAGATGAGACAAATTAGGTTTTCTGCCAGTAAACCTCTCCTCTGGAGTTACATCATGTATGGTTGCAGTTGGAGTCATGTTCATGATCTAAATTGTTGTAGAAACAGCCTCAGCCCAATAGCTATGCGGCATATTCTTCTCTCCCATCAATGCTCGCACAATCTCAGCAATGTGCCTATTTTCTACTCAAGCAACTCCATTTTGCTGCGGAGTGTATCTGCATGTAAACTGTCTCTCAATACCATTCTTTTGTAAAAATTCAGAGAACTCATTGGAGAAGTACTCTCCCTGTAAGATTCCTCCCTCCACCTTTTGAGGTGTACACGTGTAAGAACCTCCCCTTTTGATCTTATAATTATTCCTGTAACGCCTCCGCTACGGCTGCGTCTTCCTCAAGCCGCCATAGCCTAGGCGTGGAGAAGAAGAGAGGGTGGAAGTCGGTTCACCTCCCAACCATATAATGACGAGTTAGGGTTTCTCGTTGGGTTTTATACCAAAACCCTGGCCTGTGTCCACACCTCCTAGCCCGGCCGCCCATCTTACTTAAGAGCCGTGCTAACTTAGATGTGTACACACATGGACCAAACCCTAACGCCCATTAACCCCTGAACCCCGCTAGCACTAATAATACTCTTGAGACTCCGAAAGCTATTAACTTATGCTAGGGTTCGACTTCCGTAGGACCATAGTCCTGACATTACTCCCCCCTTCGAAAAGAGTTTTCGTCCTCGAAAACAAAAGTGGGGAAACGTTTCCTCATCACACTAATGTTTTCCCAAGTGGAGCCTTCCTCTGGACGGTCCTTCCACTTGATAAGAGCTTGTTTCCAAACTTGGTGGCGAGTACGTAACATGTGATAATCCAATACTCTTTCTGGTTCATGAGGCAGTATTGGGGGTTCCACATATTCTACCAAGAAAGAATCATCCACCGGCCTTTCATGACCCATAAGGCGTTTCCTCAAACGGCTTACGTGAAAGATGGGATGAACCTTGGAATGTGCTGGTAACTCAAGTTTATAGGCTACTGGGCCCACCTTCTTGAGTATCTTAAACGGTCCACAAAATCGGGGCGACAATTTTGGTACGGGACCCGTTTTTAAACTGATGGAGTTTTCTGGTACCTTCAGAAACACCCAATCACCTTCTTGAAAGTGAAGTGGCCTACGTTTCTGGTCCGCAAACTTCTTGTAACGATCTTGCGCTTGACGAACATTTAATCGTGCAAGGCGCAACATATCCATATGGTCTTGGATAAAATCCTTAACTTGACTGATTTTCTCATTCGCCAGTCCCACCGACACTGGTGAACGTGGCTGAAAACCATACATCAACATGAAAGGGCTAAAGCCTGTCGAGACATGCTTTGCACTATTGTAAGCAAACTCAAGAATAGGCAAATAAGACTCCCAATCAGATTGTTTTTTGCTGACATATGCCCGAAGCATATCTTCCAGCACTTGATTAACCCGTTCAGTCTGACCATCTGTCTGTGGATGATCAGCTGTACTAAGGTTCAACATAGTACCCAACTTACTGAATACTGCTCGCCAAAAATGGCTGTTAAACTTGCGATCGCGATCACTGACAATATTGGATGGTAAGCCATAAAGTCGGTAAACATTCTCCACGAAAAGGCGTCCCAATTCTGGAGTTGTAACTGTTTTCTTAGTAGGCACAAACCGACAAAGCTTGGTTAATCGATCCACGATTACCCAAATGGCATCATGTCCACGATTCGTTGTGGGCAAGCCCGTTATAAAATCCATAGAGATACTTTCCCACTTTCCGTCAGGAATCTCTAATGGATGCAGTAACCCGCCAGCTTTAAGACGTTCTGCTTTGTTCACTTGACACTTCTGACACTGCAGAACATAGTCAGTAACATCCTTGTGAAGTCCAGGCCAATAGAAATGCTTTCTTACGAGAGCATACGTTTTGCGAATGCCCGCATGACCTGCACTTGGACTATCATGACACTCAAAAAGAATTTGGCGCCTAGTGTCTAAGTCCAATGGAACACAAACTCTCCCCTTATGGAGTAAGTATCCATCATCGATGGAAAAGTTTTTCCATCGCTGTAGTTCATCTTGTGATAAAGAAGAACCATGTGTGGAAGAACTGGAAACACTACCGTTTGAGTGAGAGGGACCCCTCATTTGAACATGATTCCACACCTTTGAGTATGTTGAATCCTGCTTGCATTTGCCTCGTAAAGATTCTAACAATTCGCTTTTCAACTCTGTGAATAGCAGCAAATTAATCTCCGGCATACGACTCAAGGCATCAGCTACAATATTGTAACGTCCTTTGCGATAGCGTAGTTTGCAATCATACTCCTGAAGGATCTCATCCCATCTGGCCTTTCGACCCTGCAAATCTGTTTGGTTCATAAACCACTTTATGCTTTCGTGATCAAAAACAAGCTCGAATTGTGCACCATATAAGTAATGTCGCCATTTTCGTAAGGCATATATGATGGCAAAGAGCTCACGCTCGTAAGCTGAGTAGTTTTGTTGAGCACGATTGAGCTTCTTGCTCTCATAGGCAACAAGATGACCATCTTGAATGAGAACCACACCCACTACCTTAGCACTGGCATCCGTTTCAATCACAAATGGTTTTTGAGGATCCACAATTGCCAAGATGGGAGCTGTAGCCAAAGCAACTTTAAGCTTATCAAAGCTACGTTGTTGCTCCTCACGCCATTGAAAGGTAATTGCCGCACCTTTCAATTGATCAGTCATGGGAGCGGCAATCTTTGCATAACCGTTCACATATTTGCGATAAAATCCTGCCATTCCCAAGAAGATTTGAAGTTCTTCCTTACTTCGAGGTGTTGGCCATCGCATAATAGCATCAACCTTACTAGCATCCATAGAAATTCCGTCTGCAGAAATTACATGACCTAGGTATTGTATGCTATCCTTGAGAAATTCACACTTACTTTCTTTCGCGTAAAGTGCATTCTCGCGTAGTAACTGAAAAACTTTTCGTAAGTGTTCCAAATGCTCTTCTAAAGTCGAACTATAGACCAAAATGTCATCAAGAAAGACAATGACAAATTTGCCTAAGTACGGCCTTAGTACGCTATCCATAAGCGTCATAAACGTTGCCGAGGCATTAGTAAGCCCAAACGGCATAACCAAAAACTCATAGTGTCCAAAGCGAGTTCGGAACGCAGTCTTGGTTATATCATCAGCGTTAATACGCACTTGATGATATCCTGAACGTAAATCAATTTTAGAAAAATACTTCGCACCGTTGAGTTGATCAAACAACTCATCTATCTTAGGTAGCGGGTATTTGTTCTTAATGGTTACCGCATTCAAGGAGCGATAATCCACACACATGCGCATGGATCCATCCTTTTTCTTCACCAAAAGAATGGGTGATGCCCATGGTGAAGCACTATGGCGAATGAAGCCCTTACTAAGGTAGTCAGCAAGCTGACGTTCCACCTCAGCTGCTTCAGTCGCACTAAGCCTGTACGACGGCTTACTAATTGGTTTGGTGCCCGGAACGACATCAATGCGATGAGGCAAAGCTCGTTCGGGTGGCAAACCCTCTGGTAATTCATTAGGAAAAATATCTTTAAATTCTTGTAACAGTTGTTGCAAAGACAAAGCATTAACTGGTTGCTTAAGATTATTTAAAGAGATTTTAGAAGAAGGTAAAGAGAAAGAAGGCATCGCTGAGGAAGATTCATTTGAAGAAGAAACATCATGCACATCAAACCCACTAGTTTGAGACACAGAATAACAAAAATAGACTTCTTCTATTTGATTACTATGCTCCAAAAAAGAGAGTTCGGCATTACATATGAGTGGTGTTGGGGGTACATCACGTTCCCCAATAAGTAAAACATGCTTACCATTGGCCTCAAACGTAAACGTATTATGTTCATAACTCCTTTTGAGTGATGACCCTAACCCATATAACCACTCCCGTCCTAAGATGACATCCGCACGAGACATATTCATCACTTGGAAGTCAAGAACCATAGTGTGTTCTTGCACAAACACAGGCACTTGCCGTACTAGAGTATCCCACACATCGTGATCATCCCCCTGAATGGTGGACACCACATAACGATGAGAACTCTTTGTCTCCGGCAACTTTAATTTCTTAACTAATGCATAGTTCAAAAAATTGTGCGTGGCACCATCATCAATGAGAATATGTACTCGATGACCCAATTCGGCCGGTCTATCCATGCCCTTCTTATCCATGGTGTCATCAAAGATAAGGGCACTTTGGATAGCCGCTTCCAAAGTTTTAGGATATTGGGTTTTAACCTTTGCCTGATATTCTTTATCAAGGCCTCTAACAAACCCACGAACCTTTTGAAAGTCGTCCAAACCATCTAGCTTGAGAATGACTTCACGGTATTTGGACACATACTGATTAAGTGTAAGACCTTCCATCTTGCACTTGTCCCAGGCTGTCCAACTCCGATCTTTCTCGTTTTGTGGTAAGAACTCCTTTTTAAATGCTGTCGCAAACTCCTCCCAAGTCTTAGGGCGAGTTTCAATAGGTAGACTCATCCACCACTTGTAGGCTTTACCTTCAAGTGTGAGACTCGTCTCAGTGACCATAACAACAGTGGGAGTGCGGCGTAAGCGATGCAAGTCCGTCCACTTGTGTAAAAATGTATGGACTGCATCCTTGTTACGATCGCGCTCCTCTCCCTTAAACACAGGCGGCTTCACGTTTTTCAACATAGCCCCTTCCTGCGTTGCAGATGGTGCAATAGATTCTACTATAGGATTTGGAACAAGAGGAGGCATAACTATCGGAATAGGCCCTCCACTTGCCGCCGATCCACTTGCAAAACGTGCCATAAATTCAGTAAAAAGCGTGCTCATGTTTGTGAGATTGGTATTGACATTTGTTATAGTGCGCTCAAGTGCAACTACCCTTGAAGTGAGACGCCCAAACTCTACCGTGTCTACCAAACCATAATCATCTATTGGACTCGCACCCCCTTCGGCATCGGTCATGTTGTCATCCCGATCAGGCGCAACGACCTGTCGCGAATCACCCACACCACCACCCAAAGGGTGTGCCTCACTAACATCATGCATATCATTCTCAAAATCGAAGTGAACATGAGACGGTTCCGCTGAGGCCATGGTATGCACGTGCTTACAAATAGAGAACGGATTACCTTCAAAAGCGAACTCCAATTGAAGCGTCGTAGAAGAATTCCTCTTGCATGCACGGAAATCGAGAAGAAATCACCACTTGAGTCGTCAATCAACACATGCATGCAAAAAAGTGTGTTGCATGTAGCATGTCGTTGAAGATCCGTCCACCAAAAACTTTCAAACTTGGAGCATAGAAAACTCCTCTCACAAACTGAAAGAAGGAAAGTTGAAGGTGAAAAGGTCACTTTCCTTGTAGTTTGTGTCCTCCCTTGAAAGAATAAGTAAAGTTCTTTTGAAGAGAAGAACAACACAAGTGAAAAGGTGAAGTGGCTAGCACACTTGCCTTGGAGCTTGAGGTTGTGGGTTCAAAACCCCACTCCTTGGATGGTGAAGCCTCCCCCTTGTGCCACTCAAGTAAGGGAGAATTCTCGCGCGCTCGCCAACGGCGCGCCAATGATCACTCACCGATCGCCTTCGAGGACTGCCGGTCTGCCTTGGTCGCCGCCTTAGGCGTCCGATGTGGTGGCCGTCTGCTAAGGCCGTACGGACGACGGGTAGGTGGCGACGTTCGCTGTGTGCTGTTCACGCGGACGCGTGTAGGCTGTGCTCGTGCAGGTCACCGTACGGGCGGCGGCGCTCGTTTCTTTTGCTGCAGCGTTGAGCTCTTTTTCTCGTGCAGGTCACGCCGGTCGCCGCTAGCTCTGATACCAGTGTAACGCCTCCGCTACGGCTGCGTCTTCCTCAAGCCGCCATAGCCTAGGCGTGGAGAAGAAGAGAGGGTGGAAGTCGGTTCACCTCCCAACCATATAATGACGAGTTAGGGTTTCTCGTTGGGTTTTATACCAAAACCCTGGCCTGTGTCCACACCTCCTAGCCCGGCCGCCCATCTTACTTAAGAGCCGTGCTAACTTAGATGTGTACACACATGGACCAAACCCTAACGCCCATTAACCCCTGAACCCCGCTAGCACTAATAATACTCTCGAGACTCCGAAAGCTATTAACTTATGCTAGGGTTCGACTTCCGTAGGACCATAGTCCTGACAATTCCCCTCTCTGAAATAAAAGAAAGATCCTGTTTTACCCTGTTTTGGCCTAAAGAGAAAAAATATCTAGAGGGAGGTAATTCAAAATTGAGATATTTTTGGATATAAAATCCTCCTAGTGTTTAAAATGATTTCCCTTGAAACAAAAATTCAAAAAGAACTTTCCAATGTGCAATTGGAATTAATTGAAAATAGGCCAAAAGAACCTTATCCTGAGGGTCCAGATTTTTTAAAAATTTTGGATTAAGGTTCCTATGGACCAATAAGATTAATCCAAATGCAGCGAGGAGATAAATTGAAGAATTAAAAGAAAATCTTCCAAAAATGAGTAAATACTCACATAAGATGAAGAGTTGACTAAGGACAAGGTTATTAGTTAAAAAAGAAAAGATATTTAGAGAAAATGATGCATTTTTGACACCTCACTGTGGGAAATTTCCCTCATGAAGGAAACGCCTATTTCACATGTGTGGATGAGTTTTAAACTCATAAATAATGAGATATTTTCATCTCTCCTCTCTCCTGATTCAACTAGATCCAAAAAGTAAGCTAAACTGAACTAAAAATGGTCAAAAAGTTACCTTGAAACTAGAATCAGTTGCTTGGTTAGAGGCTCACTTTTTCCTATAAATAAAAGCCTCCCCATTTGTAAAGGTTAATAGTGTTTTATGCACTGTTACTCTACTCCTCCCTAGAGCCAAAGACATTGAATTCTTTGATAATTTAATTGTTTTTGACTAATTCCTCTAAAAAGAATTGATAGCCACTCTTGATCCAAGCAAGAGTAGAACCCTCAATCCTTCAAGCCAAAGGAAAGCTCACAAAACTACATGTAGGTTAGAAATTCTACTTTTTTTAAAAATTCTATTCTATGGTTTTCTGATTTCTTGTTTTTTTAATGTGAAATTGGATGTTATGCCTTGATGGAAAGGCTTTCCCTGCCTCTTCATTAAGATTTTCAGCCCTTCTTTATCCTAAAATGTGAAACAAACAAAATAAGTTAAATTTTTCCTATTCATTGCAGTTTAGAAGTGAAAACTAGAAAGATTAGAGTTTTTAATTCATCTTGGGGTAAATTCTAAGTAGATTTAGGATGTGAAAATTGAGAAATGGTCAGCCATACAAAGGAGGTTATGGCAAAATTTTCCTAAATTTTGTGGAAATAGGTTTTATCTTTATGTTATTCAAAAAGAGTAATCCCTCCGTTTGTGTATTCTAAAAGTGTTATTTTCTTTCTATGCATAAAAGATTTTATTTTTATTTCAAAAGAGTTATTCTTATTAATTTTAATTTTATGCATAGAAAGATGCATAAAGGAATTTATTTTTATTTCAAAAGAGTTATTCTCATTAAAACTGAATTTATGCATAGAAAGATGCATAAAGGAATTTATTTTTATTTCAAAAGAGTTATTCTCATTAAAACTGAATTTATGCATAGAAAGATGCATTTATTTTTATTTCAAAAGTGTTATTCTCATTAAAATTTAATTTATGCATAGAAAGATGCATAAAAGATTTATTTTTTATTTCAAAAGTGTAATTCTCACATTAAAACTGAATTTATGCATAAGAAGATACATAAAAGATTTAATTTTATTTCAAAAGTGTTATTCTCATTAAAATTAAATTTATGCATAGGAAGGATGCATAAAAGATTTATTTTTATTTCAAAAGAATTATTCTCATTAAAATTAAGTTTATGCACAGGAAGATGAATAAAAGATTTATTTTTATTTTGAAAGTGTTATTCTCATTAAAATTGAATTTATGCATAGAAAGATGCATTATAAAAGATTTATTTTTATTTCGGAAGTGTTATTCTTTTTAAAATTGAATTTATGCATAGAAAGAATGCATAAAAGATTTTTTTTTATTTCAAAAGTGTTATTCTCATTAAAATTGAATTTATGCATAGCAAGATGCATAAAAGATTTATTTTTATTTCAAAAGTGTTGAATATGAGGTGAATATATGTGATGAGAATATGAGGTGAATACATGTGATGAGATAAGATGTGAATCAGATAGATGTGATGAGATATAAGATGTGCATCAGATAGATTATTGGATAGATGTGATGTGAATAGAAGTGATCAGAATATGAGGTGAAGAGATGTGATAAGATAAGATGTGAATAAGATAGATGATTGGATAGATGTGATAAGATAAGATGTGAATAAGATAGATGATTGGATAGATGTGATGTGAATAGAAGTGATGAGAATATGAGGTGAATAGATTTGATAAGATAAGATGTGAATTAGATGGATGATTGGATAGATGTGATGTGAGTAGAAGTGATGAGAATATGAGGTGAATAGATGTGATGAGATAAGATGTGAATCAGATAGATGATGATTGGTGGATGGATGTGATGTGAATTAGATAGATGTGAATGGATGGATGGATGTGATGTGAATAGAGGTGATGAGATGTGAGGTGAATAAATGTGAGATGTGATGTGAATCAGATAGATGGGAATGAATGAATGGATGGGTGTGATGTGAATAGAGATGATGAGAATGTGAGGTGAATAGATGTGATAAGATAAGATGTGAATTAGATAGATGATGATTGGATGGATAGATTTGATGTGAATGAGATAGATGCGAATGGATGGATGGATGTGATGTGAATAGAGGTGAATAGATGTGATGAGATAAGATGTGAATCAGATAGATGATGAATTAATAGATGAGATGTGATGTCATGTGAATCAGAATGTAATGAATGATATGGGATGTGAGTGAATGTATGGGATGATAATGAATGTGAATGTGTATGTGAGGAATGGATGTGAATGAGTATGTGAAAGAATGGATTAGGATATGTATGAGAAGAATGGATGTGAATGAGTATGTGAAAGAATGGATAAGGATGTGTAGGAGAAGAATGGATGTGAATGTGTATATGAGAAGAATGAGATAGATGCAAATGGATGGATGGATGTGATGTGAATGGAGGTGAATAGATGTGATGAGATAAGATGTGAATCAGATAGATGATGAATGAATAGATGAGATGTGATGTCATGTGAATCAGAATGTAATGAATGATATGGGATGTGAGTGAATGTATGGGATGATAATGAATGTGAATGTGTATGTGAGGAATGGATGTGAATGAGTATGTGAAAGAATGGATTAGGATATGTATGAGAAGAATGGATGTGAATGAGTATGTGAAGAATGGATAAGGATGTGTATGAGAAGAATGGATGTGAATGTGTATATGAGAAGAATGGATGTGAATGTGTATGTGAGGAATGGATGTGAATGAGTATATGAAAGAATGGATAAGGATGTGTATGAGAAGAATGGATAAGGATGTGTATGAGAAGAATGGATGTGAATGTGTATGTGAAGAATGGATATGGATGTGTATGTGAAGAATGGATATGAATGTGTATATGAGGAATGGATGTGAATGTGTATGTGAAAGAATGTGATGTGATACAGAGAGATGAGATGTGACATGAATATATGTGGATGTGAAGTGATAGATATGAATGTATGGATGGATGTGAGTACAGTCGTACATGAGAACGATTGGATGGATTTGGATGAATGAGATGAGATGTGTATGAATGAGATATGATGTGGATAGAAGTGATGTGATATAATGGTGATGAGAATGAATGTAATGGATATGAATGAAAGTGAATGTGATGGATATGAATGACTATGATGTGATGGGATGTGAATCGGGATAGATGTGAATGAATGAGATGTAAGGTAAAATGAATGAGATGTGATGTGAGTGAATGTGATGTGGTGTGAGTGAATGTGATGTGGTGTGAATAGATGAGATGTGAATGAATGTGATGTGATGAGATGTGAATATGGGTAGATGTGAGTGGATGAGATGTGAATATGGGTAGATGTGTGTGGATGAGATCTGATGAGGTTAAATTGAGGAAAGATGAGATGAGATAAAAATGATGAGATTGGATGAGAATAAGAATACTTATGAAATGGTTGTGGAATTAATTAATGTGGTTTGATGTGGAGCAATGTGGAAAGACGAGAGTTCGTTATAGAAACTATATTTTTGAACTATTTTTAAATGACTATTTTATGTCAAGAATGCTGGAGAAGCATTTTGACCATCTTGTGAATGAGGTCGTGGAGACCTAATCTGATAAAGTTGCAACACCTGACGGAGAGTCATTGGAGGACGTCTCGTGTAGCAAGGTCTCGGTCAACGAGGTCTTGACCAGCCTTGGTTCGATTAAAATGGTGAGCTTCTAGTACGGTGGATGAGGGACCAAAGAAGCGGCCTATGAGTGAAGCTCTAGGTCACCTGCAAAAGGTCCTAGAGGGTGCTGACCATACGGTGCTCGGGCTCGGGTCGCCAGACGATACCCACACATGCATCGTGGAAGATCTTGGAACAAGGAGTAAGAGTTGTTTTCTGAATTCGGGCATGGATCTGGTTGATTGACCTTGCTGGTCCTCAACGGATGAGTCCATGGCTCTTTTATATGGATCCGTTGGTTGATCTTGCTGATCTTCAAGGGAGATTCCATTTTGTTATGTGAATATATTGCTCGTTACCTAGAGCTAGGAACTATCAAAAAAGCCCCTGAGACAGGTGGTGAGCATTCTGGTTGCCAATGATGCCATAGGTACACCGATGAAGGAATGATTAGAAATAAGGATTCAACTGGAGATTTTGAGGATTATGATCAGTGACACAATGGTTTCAATAAAGATTGTTTTTTTTAAAGATAGCTGATTCTGTGAAAAAGGCAATTTCATATTGGGTGTGTAAGTGGTGTGACTAGTTTTAAGTTTGCATGAATATCTGGCTAGGGGGCCTAGGAACTCTTTTCCCTAGTACCCGGGAAAAAACCTAACCAAATTCTTAATTGGATCCCATCACTACAGTGGTTGGGCGGTTGGCTAACCCACGGGATTGAGACTGGACTGATGGACCCCTAAATTGAGACTCAATTCTGTTATGGTATGATAGATGAAGTAAATCCCGGACAAAAATTGTTCTATCGAAAAGAATCAATGGTTGTGCCTCTCAATGAGGAAAAAAGCGTTGGTCTCTATGATCCAAGTGTAATCTTTTCCTTCATCTGACTATGGGACTTAGGGGTTTGGTCAGATCAGTTCAATTAGTTAAGGATTTTGACTACATTAGAGAAAAGTTATCCTAGAGGAATTTCCCATGCTTTCCAGGCAAGGGAAGTTTTTTTCAGGTCAGTTTTGGAAGAACCGATGGATTAGTCTCTTGTCCAGATATCCATGGGTAAGGCCCCGAGTGTGGGACCCTGGCCCACGCACGAAGTGCTACTTTTGATGCTAGCAACCCTGAATTCGTTGTGTGGTGGGAAAAGGGATCTTACAACTCTATTAGAGCGATTTTGGCTAAAGTGGATCAACCGAGAAGCCAAGAATGTTATAAATTCAGGAAGGAGCAGTAAAAGGTTGGAATTGTGTGATGAAACTCATATAAATTGATATTTAGAATGAAATTCCTAAATTGATAATTGGGTCTTTAGATGGAAGTACTGCAATTATATGGAATCTCTGACTTGCTTGAGGCCTAGACATGATGGTATTTACCTTATAGTTCCAAGGACCGTGACTACCCGTATATATCGGCGGGGGTATAACTATAGCTCTTTACTGGCAGTATATACGAGTAAATCTAAGATCTTGAAATTATAAGCTAAAATGCTATCCAGATGATGAATTCGAATGTGGTTGATATGATTTTAAAATTCTGATTGAGAATTGATGAGTTGAATTGGATTCTGATTGAAAAAATGATGATTCTTGAATTTTTGGTTGATAAGCGATAAACTTAGCAAAACCACAATGAGGATGAATGGGACACGTCCCTATGTTGATATTCGTAATAACTGGAATAACGATAATGACTTCACCAAATCACTTTCTATGAGATTAGTGGACTGTACTGTGTGACAGATTGCTACTGTTAACTGCTTACCCAGTGGATCAAGTTAAGGGATGTCAAATTAAAAATCTGTATAATTGAAAATTCCCATGGAGGACTGCTCAGATAGAAAGTTCGATCTAATGGACCATTATTGTGATAAGGATTTGAATGATATAATCTAAGTGAGTTGTTATCTAATGATGAGTTCTATATAAGGGATCTTTATCCTAGGATTCTGTTGGATTCACCAGACTATAAGGAACCCCGTAATCAGTTGGATCTTAAGGAAAAGAGTTATCCTCTAATTTTGTGAGATGAGGACATCTCGCATTTTTTAAGTGGGGTAGGCTGTAAGATTCCTCCCTCCAGCTTTTGAGGTATACAGGTGTAAGAACCTCCCCTTTTGATCTTATAATTATTCCCCTCTCTGAAATAAAAGAAAGATCCTGTTTTACCTTGTTTTGGCCTAAATAGAGAAAATGTATAGAGGGAGGTAATTCAAAATTGAGATATTTTTGGATACAAAAATCCTCCTAGTGTTTAAAATGATTTCCCCTGAAATAGAAATTCAAAAAGAGCTTTCCAATGTGCAATTGGAAGTAATTGAAAATAGGTAAAAAGGACCTTATCGTGAGGGTCCAGATTTTCTGAAAATTTTGGATTAAGGTTCCTATGGACCAATAAGATTAATCCAAATGTAGGGAGGAGCAGATAAATTGAATAATTAAAAGAAAATCCCCCAAAAATAAGTAAATACTCACATAGGATGAAGAGTTGACTAAGGACAAGGTTATTAGTTAAAAAAGAAGAGATATTTAGAGGAAATGATGCATTTTTGACACCTCAGTGTGGGGACTTCCCCTCATGAAGGAAGCTCCTATTTCACATGTGTGGATGTGTTTTAAACTCACAAATAATGAGATATTTTGATCTCTCCTCTCTCCTGTTTAAACTAGATCCAAAAAGTAAGCTAAACTGACCTAAAAATGGTCAAAAAGTGACCAAACTGATCTGGCAAAATTCTAGAATCAGTTGCTTGGTTAGAGGCTCACTTTCTCCTATAAAGCGAAGCCTCCCCCTTTGTAAAGGTTAATAGTGTTTTATGCACTATTACTCTACTCCTCCCTAGAGCTAAAAACATTGAGTTCTTTGATAATTCACTTGTTTTTGACTCATTCCTCTACAAAGAACTGGTGGCCATTCTTGATCCAAGCAAGAGTAGAACCCTCAATCCCTCAAGCCCTTGTTTTTTTTCATGTGAAATTGGATGTTATGCCTTGATGGAAAGGCTTCCCCCTTCTCTTCATTAAGAATTTCAGCCCTTCTTTATCCTAAAATGTAAAACAAACAAAATAAGTTAAATTTTTCCTATTGATTGCTATTTAGAAGTGAAAATTGATTAGATTAGAGTGTTTTAATTTATCTTGGGGTAAATTCTAAGTAGATTTAGGATGTAAAAATTGAGAAATGGTCAGCCATACAAAGGAGGTTATGGCAAAAATGTTTAATTTTTTTTGGAAATAAGTTTTATCTTTATGTTATTCAAAAAGAGTAATCCCCTCCGTTTGTGTATTCTAAAAGTGTTATTTTCTTTCTATGCATAAAGAAAATTATTTTTATTTCAAAAGAGTTATTCTCATTAATTTTGATTTTATGCATAGAAAGATGTATAAAGGAATTTATTTTTATTTCAAAAGAGTTATTCTCATTAAAATTGAATTTCTACATAGGAAGATGAATAAAAGATTTATTTTTATTTCAAAAGTGTTATCCTCATTAAAATTTAATTTATGCATAGGAAGATGCATAAAAGATTTATTTTTATTTCAAAAGTGTTATTCTCATTAAAATTGAATTTATGCATAAGAAGGATGCATATAAGATTTATTTTTATTTCAAAAGTGTTAGTCTCATTAAAATTGAATTTATGCATAGGAAGGATGCATAAAAGATTTTTTTTATTTCAAAAGTGTTATTCTCATTAAAATTGAATTTATGCATAGGAAGGATGCATAAACGAATTTATTTTTATTTCAAAAGTGTTATTCTCATTAAAATTGAATTTATGCATAGGAAGACACATAAAAGATTTATTTTTATTTCAAAAGTGTTATTCTCATTAAAATTGAATTTATGCATAGGAAGACGCATAAAAGATTTATTTTTATTTCAAAAGTGTTATTCTCATTAAAATTGAATTTATGCATAGAAAGATGCATAAAAGATTTATTTTTATTTCAAAAGTGTTATTCTCATCAAAATTGAATTTATGCATAGGAAGGATACATAAAAGTTTTATTTTTATTTCAAAAGTGTTATTCTCATTAAAATTGAATTTATGCATAGAAAGATGCATAAAGGATTTAATTTTATTTCAAAAGTGTTATTTTCCTTGAAATTGAATTATGCATAAATAGATGCGTATAGAATCTTTATATCAAAAATTAGATTTCTCTTAAATTCTATGTTTAAATTCTATGAATAGATGTGATGAGATAAGGTGTGAATTAGATAGATGTGAATGAATGGATGGATGGATATGATGTGAATTAGATAGATGGGAATGAATGGATGGATGGATATAATGTGAATTAGATAGATGGGAATGAATGATTGAATAGATGTGATGTGAATAGAAGTGATTAGAATATGAGGTGAATAGATGTGATGAGATAAGATGTGAATCAAATAGATGGTTGGATAGATTTGATGTGAATAGAAGTGATGAGAATATGAGGTGAATAGATGTGATGAGATAAGATGTGAATCAGATAGATGGTTGGATAGATGTGATGTGAATAGAAGTGATGAGAATATGAGGTGAATAGATGTGATGAGATAAGATGTGAATCAGATAGATGATGATTGGATGGATGGATGTGATGTGAATCAGATAGATGATGATTGGATGGATGGATGTGATGTGAATTAGATAGACATGAATGGATGGATGGATGTGATGTGAATAGAGGTGATGAGATGTGAGGTGAATAGATGTGAGATGTGATGTGAGTCAGATAGATGGGAATGAATGAATGGATGGATGGATGTGATGTGAATAGAGATGATGAGAATGTGAGGTGAATAGATGCGATGAGATAAGATGTGAATTAGATAGATGATGATTGTATGGATAGATGTGATGTGAACTAGATATATGCAAATGGATGGATAGATGTGATGTGAAAAGAGGTGACTAGATGTGATGAGATAAGATGTGAATCAGATAGATGATGAATGAATAGATGAGATGTGATGTCATGTGAATCAGAATGTAATGAATGATATGGGATGTGAGTGAATGTTTGTGATGATAATGAATGTGAATCTATATGTGAGGAATGGATGTGAATGAGTATGTGAAATAATGGATAAAGATGTGTATGAGAAGAATGGATGTGAATGTGTATGTGAGGAATGGATGTGAAATAATGGATAAGGATGTGTATGAGAAGAATGGATGTGAATGTGTATGTAAAGAATGGACATAGATGTGTATGTGAAAGAATGGATGTGAATGTGTATGTAAAGAATGGACATAGATGTGTATGTTAAAGAATGGATGTGAATGTGTATGTAAAGAATGGACTTAGATGTGTATGTTAAAGAATGTGATGTGATGTAAAAAGATGAGATGTGACATGAATATATGTGGATGTGAATGTGTATGTAAATAATTGACATAGATGTGTATGTGAAAGAATGTGATGTGATGTAAAAAGATGAGATGTGACATGAATATATGTGGATGTGAAGTGATAGATTTAAATGTATGGATAGATGCAAGTAGTCGTACATGATGATTGGATGGATGTGGATGAAGGAGATGATATGTGTATGAATGAGATATGACGTGGATAGAAGTGATGTGATATAATGGTGATGAGAATGAATGTGATGGATATGAATGAATGTGATGTGATGGGATGTGAATCGCGAAAGATGTGAATGAATGAGATGTGAGGTAAAATGAATGAGATGTGGTGTGAGTGAATGTGATGTGGTTTGAATGGATGAGATGTGAATGAATGTGATGTGGTTTGAATGGATGAGATGTGAATGAATGTGATGTGATGAGATGTGAATATGGGTAGATGTGAGTGGATGAGATGTGAATATGGGTAGATGTGAGTGGATGAGATTTGATGAGGTTAAATTGAGGAAAGATGAGATGAGATGAAAATGATGAGATTGGATGAGAATAAGAATACTTATGAAATGGTTGTCGAATTAATTAATGTGGTTTGATGTGGAGCAATGTGGAAAGACGAGAGTTCGTTATAGAAATTGTAATTTTGAATTGTTTTTAAATGACTGTTTTATGTCAAGAATGTTGGAGAAGCATTTTGACCGTCTTGTGAATGAGGTCATGGACACCTAATCTGATAAAGTTGCAACAACTGTTGAGATAGAGAGTCATTGGAGGACGTCTCGCGTAGCAAGGTCGGCCGAGGTCTTTACCAGCCTCGGTTCGATTAAAATGGTGAGCTTCCGGTACGGTGAATGAGGGACCAAGGAAGCAGCCTATGAGTGAAGCACTAGGTCACCTACGAAGGATCGTAGAGGGTGCTGACCATACAGTGCTCAGGCTCTGGGTCGCCACCGACAATACCCACACGTGCATAATGGAAGATCTTGGAACAAGGAGTAAGAGTTGTTTTCTAAATTCGGGCATGGATCTGGTTGATTGACCTTGCTGATCCTCAACGGATGAGTCCATGGCTCTTTTATATATGGATCCGTTGGTTGATCTTGCTAATGTTCAAGCAAGATTCCATTTTGTTATGTGAGTTACTATGAGCTAGGAACTATCGAAAAGGCCCTTGGGTGGATAGGTGGTGAGCGTTCTGGTTGCCAATGATGCCATAGGTACATCGATGAGGGAATGATTGGAAATAAGGATTCAACCGGAGATTTTGAGGGTTATGATCCGTGACACAATGATTTCATTAAAGATTGTTTTTTTTTAAGATAGGTGATTTTTCGAAAAAGGCAATTTCATATTGGCTGTGTAAGTGGTGTGACTAGTTTTAAGTTTGCATGAATATCTGGCTAGGGGGCATGGGAACTCTTTTCCCTAGTACCTGAGAAAAAACCTAACCAAATTCTTAATTGGATACACTACACTGGTTGGGTGGTTGGGGCTAACCCACGGGATTGGACTGATGGATCCCTAAATTGAGACTCAATTCTGTTATGGTACGATAGATGAAGTAAATCCCAGACAAAAATTGTTCTATCGAAAAGAATCAGCGGTTGTTCCTCTCAATGAGGAAAAAAGCGTTGGTCTCTATGATCCAAGTGTAATCTTTTCCTTGATCTGACTATGGGACTTACGAGTTTGGTCAGATCAGTTCAGTTAGTTAAGGCTATTGACTACGTTAGAGAAAAGTTATCCTAGAGGAATTGCCCATGCTTTCCGGGCAAGGGAAGTTTTATCCGGGTCAGTTTTGGAAGAATCGATGGATTAGTCTCTTTTCGGATATCCATGGGTGAGGCCCCGAGTGTGGGACCCTGGCCCATGCAAGAAGTGGTACTTTTGCTACTAGCACCCCTGAATTCGTTGTACGCTGGGGATAGGGATCTTACACTCCTCCTCCATCTAACCTTAGGCACTTTACGTGTTTGCTTTGCAACTAAAATTCTGAAAATGAGTCCTTCATGAAATATACCCACACTTTCCTTGTGTGGTCATCAATAATACCTGTAGCCTCCCATAGACATGGTCTTCATAGGACCCCATACATCTGAATGCACAACATGTAGTGCATTTTTGCTTACATTTTTGTCAGGTGGAAATACATGTTTTGTTTGCTTTCCAAATTAGCATGCTTCACATATTTTCTGCATACCTTCAACTTTAAACTTTGGCAGCTCTGTCACAATTCCTTTAGTCTGCATAGACTTCATTCTCTGCACATTCACATGTCCAATTCTTTTATGCCAAATGCCTATGTCTGCAACAACTCCTGACTGCCTCTGAATTGACCTCTTCCGCCTGCATGTTGTTGTTGTAAATTTTGGGACTGTTATTGTTGCTAGTGCTGGCCATAATTCTGATTACCTGTTCGGCCACCTTCTTGGCTGCATCCACAGCCTCCTCTACCTCATCCTCTTCCTAAACTTGTGTATTAGGCCTATTGCTCTAAACTGTTTTTGTTTTGTGGAGATTGTTGGTCTTCACCCAATCTCTTCTCTTCTATAATCAACATAGACACAAAATCTTTGAAATCGGGAATGTTTTCCCGAGTCTGAATAGATGTCTTGAATGCCTTGTATTGTGACGAGACCACGTAGACAGACTTCCACCTTATCGTCATCATCTACTAAAACGCCAATAGATGCAAGGGATTCCAGAATACCCTTGATCTTCAATGCATAGTCATTCACAGACATACTCTTTTTCTCCACAGTATGAAGTTCATTCTTCAAGTGTATCTTTCGTGCTTTGGTATTTGTTTCATAGAGTTTTACCAAGGTGTCCCACGCCTCCTTAGGGGACTTGGCATCCTGTATGTGCCCAATCATGGTGTCTTGTATACTGATAGAGAGCCAATACATAACTTTTCTGGCTCCTTGGTTCCAATCCTTGAACTCTTTCACATCTCCAGTAGTCGGATTGATCTCTGGTATCTCCGGTGCCTCTTCATGCTCACCTTCTATGTAATCCCAGTAACACTTTCCCATCAGGAAATTTGTCAACCTGAACCTCCAAGCATGGAAGTTGTTCTTGTCAAGCTGCTTAGCAACAATCTGGTTTATGCCATCATTTGACATCTTGCCAGACAAAAATTTACCAGAACAACACTCAGCCCTTAGCATGAACCAAGCTCAGCCCTTAGCATGAACCAAGCTCAGCCCTTAGTAATGAACCAAGCTTTGATACCATGAAAAGATGCAGGGGAGAAGAGAGCTTAAGCTCTTGCAAGTACACACACACACAAAACCCTAAAAGAGAACACACAAGGTGAGAGGCTAAAAATCTTCTTCTTCTTCACACACAACACTCAACACACCATATACAAAGATAAGAGTAAACACAATACGAAAAGGTACTCAACCAGATACATACTAGGGTTCTCTATAATATGAACCCAACTAAATGAGCTGGCGCTATAACTATGCCAGTCTCTAGAATGGCTGTCACACAGCTTGTTATCCCACTGGCCGCATATCACGCATGATCTCACTAACCATGCCAGTGGTGTAAGTGTGGAGCCTATCCCCTAGGAGGGTCATCAGTGTCCATTGCCTCACTAGATGAGCTCGATATCTCAACAATGTGGGCATTTACTAATTTTTGGGTATTTTTCTTTTATTCATTGGATTTATCTCCTCCCCACACTTGGATTAATCCTATTGGCCCATAGGGACCATAATCCAAAAATTTCTGAAAATCTAGACCCTTAGGCTAAGGAAAACCATATTGGGGAATATGGGAATTTCCTACAAGTTTGAGACACGTGGTCAAAAGTTTGGATTAACCATAACTTGAACACCACTAATCCAAAATGAGCGCTTTATAGCTCTTTAGATTCCATTTTTCAAGTGCTTTCCAACGATAGGTCATATGATAGGGTTTTGAGAAACTTACAAACATGTTATCCATGTCCCCTTTTTTAAGTATTAAAAAATGGGAATTGGGAAATTCACTAATATGGTGTTAAGGTCCTTTATACACACTTTCAATTAATTCCGATTGCACATTAGAAAGTTCTTTTTGAATTTTTATTTTAGGGGAAACCATTTTAGACACTAAGAGGATTCTTATATCCAAAAATATCTCAATTTTGGATTACCTCTCTCTAGACATTTTCTCTCTCCAAGCCAAGACAGGGTAAAATAGGATCTTTCTTCTATTTTAGAGAGGAGAATAATTACAAGATCACAAGGGGAGGTTCTTACTCCTTTACACCTTAAAATCTGGAGGGAGGAATCTTACACAGTGTGACATGAATTTGCAGACGTGAACAGTGGGACGTGAATCTGTAGACATGAAACACCATGACGTGAAAACCTTGGACGTGAGATTGTGCGATGTGAAACACATCCACGTGAATCAGTGTGACGTGAATCTACAGACGTGAAATTGCAAGGAGTGACATGGGCCATGAATTTACAACTCTGTTTGCAAATCTTAGGATGGAGTTTTTCATATATTGAAAGATTACATGTTTTGATGCATACAATTGATTCATATCAAACACAAGATGACAATCAGCATTCATTAAATTGATTCCTTTCAGACACAAGAGGACATGTGATTCATACAATCAATATAGTTGCCCTATAGCTTTACTCCCGCGAAGAAAACTCCTCAATCAGAGATCGTTTGACGGTGCCTCTCGTAGAGCTCCCGACAAGGGTGTAGTCGCCAACACAAATAGGAAAGAGTAGATGAAGCTCTTACCCTCGTACCACATCGTGTGCTTCTCTTGCTTGTAGCTCAGTCCTTAGCATGAACCAGGCTTTGATACCCTCGTACCGCTTCGTGTGCTTCTCTTACTTGTAGCTCAGCCCTTAGCATGAACTAGGCTCTGATACCATGAAAAGATGCAGGGGAGAAGAGAGCCTGAGCTCTTGCAAGCACACACACACTCACAAAACCCTAAAAGAGAACACACAAGGTGAGAGGCAACACACCATATAACAAAGATAAGAGTACACACAATATGAAAAGGTACTCAACCAAATACATACTAGGGTTCTCTATAGTATGAACCCAACTAGATGAGCTGGCACTATAACTATGCCAGTCTCTAGAATGGCTGTCACACAGCCTATCATCCCACTGGCTACATATCACCCATGATCTCACCAACTAGGCCAGTGGTTTAAGTGTGGGGCCTATCTCCCACGCGGGTCATCAGTGTCCACCACCTCACTAGATGAGCTCCATATCTCAATAGGTCCCATCCCGAAAACGTCATAATATTGCCTCGGGAGGAGCGCGCAACAATGAGATTCAACAATGAGATTAGAGAAGAGGCTCCCAATGCGGCCCCGGCCCTCTAGTCAAGCTCCTCAAGTAAATGGTGGCCAGGTTATCTTGGTTATCTTTTAAAGAAGAGTTTTTTTTATATTAGTGTTAATAAATGTGTATCTTTTCCTTTTAAAATAAACTTTCTTTAAACTTTCTTGATTCATGTATAAACTTTCTTTCATAAATCTTGTCTTTGGCATTATTGTATTGTGAAAAAAGGCTGTTTTAACAACCCTTTATTCGTTTATTCGTTTATGCGTTTCCTTTCTACCGTCGATGATCTAGAATATCTTTGACCTTGGCGGGGTCTACTGAGATGCCATGTTTGGAGATGACAAACCCAAGGTACTCAATTTGATGAGTAAAGAAAGTACATTTGCTCTTCTTGGCATAGAGTTTGTGTTTGCACAGTAATTGCAGAACTCTACGCACATGCTCCTCATGCTCTTCCATTGATTTGGAGTAGATTAAGATGTCATAAAAAAAACAAGCACAAATTCATGATTCCAAGTAAGGACGGAATATATCTTGCATTAGGTGGTTGAAGGTTGCAGGAGCATTGGTTAACCCAAATGACATTATAGTAAACTCATAGTGACTATAACGGGTATTGAAGGCTATCTTGGGTATATCTGCTTCCTTGACTCTGATCTGATATAACCAGACCTCAAATCTATTTTTGAGAAGACTTTGGTCCCATGAAGCCTGTTAACCGATACGACGAATAGGATACTTATTCTTAACAGTGAATTGATTTAGCCCTTGATAATCTATGCAGAGGCGGAGAGTTCCATCCTTCTTTTTTTGGAAAAGAACAGGTGCCCCCCAAGAAGAGCTACTAGGGTGTACGAATCCTTGCTCAATGAGTTGGGAAAGTTGCTCTTTAAGTTCAATGGCTTCAGGAAGGGACATTTTATAGAGCGTTTTTGAGACAGGTTGAGCTCCAAGGATCACCTCAATTTCATGATCGACTTCTCAAGGAGGCAGTAGCCCTGTAAGCTCGTTAGGGAAGATGTCAGAGAATTCTTGGAGCCAAGAGGGTTCTATCTCCTTACTAGGTTCAATGGCCTTGTTGAGCTTGACTAAGAAAACTTGTTGACCCTTACGTGTTCCCTTGAGAAGACGTTTTATTTTGCCTTGACTACCCTATATTTAGGTTTTTCTTATTACTTGGCCATGCTCATTTTCAAAAGTGATACTCCCCTGGTTATAATGAATGCTAGCTTTGTTCGCAATTAACCAATCCATCCCAGGGATTCCATCATAAATTCCTAATGGCAAGACTAAAGTGGCCAGAGTTTGCTCATTACCTAGCTCAAAATCAAGGTTTCCTACAGAGTGGCGAGATACTACTTCTTTCCCACTGGCTAACTCCATAGTCATTCTTCTAGCTATTTTTTTGACTCAAGTTTAGTTTTTGCAAACACCTAGGAGAAAGAAATGAATGGGTATTGCCACAATTAATAAAAAGCTATAATGGCTTACCGTGATGAGTGGCTGGGTTTTGGACTACACCAAATTTTTTATTCGAACCTTGGTGCTCTACTACCGCATGGACGATGGCGCGCTCTTCTTCAACCATTTCCAAGGTCGATTCTTCACTTATAATACAGGCGGTCCTACAACTCCTCCTCCGCGGCCTTTGCCACGTCCACTACCTCTTGCACCTTGGTGAATAGGGGTTCCATGGCCTTGATTTCCTCTTACACCTTGGGAAAATGATGTTGCCATCTTGGGATAGTTGGCCCTAAAGTGTCCTAGCTCATTGCACTCAAAACACAGAGGGCCTTCTTTGGAAGAAGCAGCATACAAGCGGGGGAAAAAAGAGTTGCTTTTTGGCCCTCTGTTGTAGTAGGGGAAATTTTATTGGGGTTTCTTGTAGGGTTGATCTTTAGGATTTGCTCAGATCTCTTTTGAGGCTTAGGTTTGTCAGTCCTCATTTCTTTCACAAGGGGCTTTGCTTGTATGAGAGCATCCTGTAATGTGCTTGGCCTCATTACTTCAAGGTGGGAATCTAAGGGTTCATTTAACCCTTTATAGCAAAAATGAGCCACTTGCGGGGAAGTAGTCATAGCTGGGGCATACTTCCGAAGAGTGATAAATTTGGAATAGTAATCCTCAAGAGTTAAGCTGCAGTGCCTAAGACTAAAAAACGCATTCATCTTTATGGATTCATGGGATGGGGGAAGATATATTTCCTTCACGGCCTGCTTGATGTCTTCCCATGTTTGAGCCTGCTTGATGTCTTCCCATGTTTGAGAATACTCGGTGACTTCCTTGTCATGGCACCACTGTTTCCACCAGAGTTTAGCATCTCCAATGAGGCAAAACTGTGCAAGCATAGACTGATTTGCTACTCTAGTACCGGTGGCAGTAGTGAAATAATCGTCCATCGCTTCAATCTAGACTTCGGCATCCTTCTCAATCTTTGAGCCTTCTCCTTTAAAGGAGGGAGGTTGCATTTGCTTGAGCAGGAGCTTCTTCTCCTGGATATCAGTGTAAAGCGCATTGGAAAGTGGAGGCTGATCATCCTGGCCCATCATTGTAAAAACAATTTTAAGATTACAAGATTCTTACTTGCACAACGCTTATTTTGGAGAGTAAAACATTGAAATCATTTTATTTCCAAATATTTACAAGGACAAGTTTTATTACAAAGATATGAGACTAATATAATTAGTCTTATTTGCCATCAAGGGAAATTCCTAAGCTTAACTATGACATAAGGGTAGAGCGGTCCACATAGGTGACGTATGGGGGTTTTGCTGTAGTTTCTAAGACTCTAAAAACTGATTGTAAGGGTGGTAGACTCTGGATTGGGGTAGGTCCCAACACAGCTACTCTTCTACAAGAGGTGCATCATTTGGTCATACACCTCTATAGTGATAGAGGTGTCAGCCCTGGGGGAACTGACAAACCAAAATAAATGGATCATCTTCAACTTTGCAATCCAACAAATCCGCTTTAGGTCGGTCCTGAGGTTCCCAATTCGATCTGCTTGGATGAAGAAATATCTTGGCCCATGACTCTAAAGATCTCTACCCCATCCTCTTTCAATACGAGAGAAATGGGGGAGGGACATCTTCTCTAGTATCTGCACCATGGTGTCATGGAACTCGAAATTTGAGGAGTGACTAGCAGCCTCGAAGATGCATTGGAAAACTAGAAACTTCCAGTAGGCATCGCCCCAATCCTGAAACTTCCTGATTTCACCAAGGAATTTGAAGTGGTTTTACTGATGTCAGTAGTCTAGCACTTGGTGGTGTCTTACCAAGCGATAGGGAGCTTGCATGTGTATATTCAAATATCCTTATCGTTAGGTATTGACCCTATGTATAATAAGCATGCATGTTCTAATTGACTAAATTTTTTTTTTTAAGGCATGTCTTCGAAAGAGTTGGACATTGTCTAAGAATCGGATGACAAGGTAGAAGAGTCTTGTGTAGAAAAGCTATTTATGTTCTTGTATAATGCACAAGCCCACGAGCCTATGTGTGAGTTGTCTTCAATGTTTAACAAGGAACTCTCTTGAGAACGTCATTAATTCTTGTAGGATTGTTCTCAGTGAACCGCCGTGAGCAGGAGTATGAAGACACTACTTTTGCCAATATCGTTATGTCTGATGGTGCACGATATGATCATACATCTAATTTTGCAATAGACAAAGTCATGAAGAGGAGGCTTAGCCGTTGTCTTGAAAAGATTCCCAGTTTGCAGCAATAGAGTAGATGAGAAATTCCCAATACACTCAAAGAAGTGATGCCTGTTCCAATTTAGTTATGGTTTTCTTTGTTTTTTACATCGTCTTATTGAGGACTTAGAGCCCGAGACATTGACTTTGGCAAGCACTCAAGTGCCAATCCAAGATGATGGGGTTGAGGAAGAGACCTAGCACAGAATGCATCCCTTATTCCCTTCGATGCAGCACCTATTTCATTGGAAGACAGCCAATCTAATGAGAATGAATAGGGGGATTTGTCACTACCTTCCTTGCCTAGCTTTACTATGGTAGCCCAAGCTGATTATGTATTATTACAGACATTATGAAACATTTCAATATTCATGAAGACTATTGCTTGGCCACCTTAGCAAATTTTAGTGAAGCAGACATGGGCTGGATAAAGGAAGGAGTTGACAATTATCTACTAGTAGTTCTGCAATCCAAGACTCCGAGTACCTGCCTAGCAAGGAGATATTAAAGAAGATGTTTGATGAAGCTAGGCTATATGAAATCCAATTGCCATCTGAGGAGGAGGCTGCAACAATTGCCGACTGTCTTGGTTTGACAGATATGGGAAAATGTTTGGCACCTACTATGCATGAAGACAGTAAGTCCACGATCCCTTTGTGGACAAGATCCATGCTTGAGGGAATGATGCAGGTAATAGAGCCAAAGATTTTTCAAACTATAAGAATTTGATTCACGTGGACTTTGTCGATTGTGTCAATTAAACATATAACATTAATACCAGGTTTTTGTATATGATGATTTCTTGAAGAGGGCAAGAGGCTCAAGATCATCCAGAGCTTCCACTTCAAAGTCAACATGTCATCGAAAGGATGTTTCTCTTGCTCAATATATAAGACGTTTGAATCATCAAAGGTATGTGCAATTTACGACACTTGCTTAAAATTGACAACAGCAAAAGCAGTGACATGAGTCATGATGATTACAATTTTAATATGCATATCATTATATTCCACAGGAGTTCTAAAAAGATAATTCAGAATTTCCTTTAGTCGCATATTCAAAGTATTATCTAGGTTTTATGGTGGACACGAAGTGCCTTTAAATGCTGAGAAGGTTTGCACTGTGGGTGTTTGGTCAGGGGTATGGTTGCTAAGCACTAAGATGCCCCTTCTACTTGTCATATGCAATGCATGCTATTATAGCAAGAATTATAGACCCAGACACATTGCATCCATATGGAAAAAGATATCTAATAAGGACAAGAAAAAGCCACTCGGAAATGTTGCCTCCACAACGGTGCAAATGCCAAAAATAGATCTCTCGCAGATGAAGAGGAAGAAGAGGAAAAGGAAGATGAAGAAGGAAGACCACTGAAGAAGATCAAGCCCACTGAAGAAGATCAAGACCACCTCATCTAGACCACCTTCTCCCAACCCTGACTCTTGAGCGATGCCACAACTGATGGCGCTCTCTTGTTGCAGAGCAGTTGACTGATTCCAAGCGCATTGTTGTTTTTCTTTATTAATCAATTGTATTGCATGTGTCAATGATGAGGACTTGAATGTGACTTTTTGTTTTTCTTTGTGAATCAGTTTCATGCAAGTCCATTGATGTAACTCTAAAAGACTATTGGCTCAATTCTTGCCTCCACCATGTCTAGTGTGCTTAAAGTAACCTGTTCTTGCCATGTAATGTGACTTCTCCATGCCTTGAGTTGACCATATCAACAAAATGAACCGTATGTCTTTGTGAAATATGGTGTATGATTATATAGTATATGCTGCAATCAATGATGACAAAACAAAAAAAAAATCAGATGTATGAGTTGGTCTCCCAGTATTGAGATTGTAGCAGTTTTTAAAGTTCTTACCATGTAATGAGTTACATGTTGATCACTCCATCCTACAATGAATGCCTTCCTCCAAGTCTCTAATATGTTTTCAAAAAATTTTATCTCACTATTGCTCTAGCTCTTTTTCTCCATGAATGCAAAGATCTTGTCAAGTGAAATCCACACCTCTGCCTTCCGATTTTGGATTGAACCTTCATTTCCAATGTCCTTGACTACATTATGTAGATCTTTCCATCGATTAAACATCTTTTTCTTGTTTTTATCTCGATAGTCTTTGAGGCAGTATGACAAAAATCTTTTAGCTTCTTTTACACCACCTATTGATGGTTTTTTTGGTGCTTTGCTGCCCCCTTGTGTGACCGCTTGTCGTTCTCCTCAATTTTGACATACCCCCCATGTAAGCCAATGTCTAATAGCACTTTTTCTATTTCTTTGATTGCTTTTGAAGATTCTTTTTTAGGACTTAATGTCCATGAAAAGCATATGTACGAATACACCAGCTTCTCTACAATTCTACATAGTGTATGCAATGTGCATATGTGCACTCTGGATAGAGGAATATCAAGCACTGTTTTGAAATCTTTATCTTTTAAATGCATGTCAGGAGCTTTGTTCCATAGTACACGATCTAAAATCTTGGCACTTGACATGCAATATATACATAGACTCTTTGTGTATGTAGGAAAGCACCCTAGAGGTGCAAGATATTGTGGCAAGATAAGAATGCCACATGTAATATTGCATGGTCTATGAGAGTTGACCAAAAGAGTGGAAAAGGAGTTGCCACATGGATGATGATGTGTAAAGTGGGATAAGGCTAGAAAGCCTATATCATTATATGGTTCATTGTGATAGTGAATAGAATTGAGTGTTGAGTGTGCAATCTCTCTCTTTCTCTCTCATGGAGTTTTTAGTGTGGTTTAATCCACCTTATGTTGCTTAATCTTTGTCCTTCACCCCATGATGATCAATCCCATTTCTAGATTGTTAACATGGTATCGGAGCTTGGGTGGGCTCTTGGTCATGGGTGATTATTATGTATATTAGCTTGGTTGTGAGTTTCTTTGATTAAGCATTATTTTTAGCTTATTATGAAAAAAAAAATATGCACACTCATATCATCATTTGGATTTGCATTTGTGAGGATTTGAGAGGAGATTTGCAACAAGGAGGTTGCATAGAAGCTACCCAGGAGAGTTGCAAATGGGGGTTTGTAACATGGAGAGCTTGCTCATCATCAAGGAAGCTGAAAATGGAGATTTCAGCATAATGAAGGCTATGGAGTCTTCATCATAACTCGTCAAGGAGAAGCTGCCAAGAGAAGATATGCTGCTGATTATGCCTTAAGAAGGTTGGTTTTGTGAAGTTTTTGCCTTAAGTTTTGTATTTGAGCATGGAAGAATGCTCTATGAAGGGTTACTATGTATGGGATTTGTGTATCCCATGAATCTTGTGTGGAGGTGCATACTTGTCAAGATAATGGAAAGTGAGATGGTGAACTCAATGGAGTTCACATGTGTGGAGGTGCATACTTGTCAAGATAATGGAAAGTGAGATGGTGAACTCAATGGAGTTCACATGTGTGTGCATCAAGAAGAGGATGCACTTGTGAATGTTTGCTCAATGAAGGAGAGGAGAGAAGGGGATGGAAACCTTGGCAGTTTCCACATGTTTATGCACCTATGGTTTCATTTGAGAGACCATGTGAAGAAGCAACCCTTGAATGGATGCATGCATTGAAGGAAAAGCATGCTGATTTGAAGTTCATGGTAGCCATGTCAATGGCAATGAAAATCCCAATGAGGAGATTTTTTGGTTGAATCAAAGAAGAGATAGTTGGTGTGTGAAGCCAGTTGTGTCATGGAGGAGCTGCATATGGAGCTCATGAGGAGCTCAATGGTATTGTGGCCATGCTGATGGCCAAGTTCAAACTTCAGAGATGGCCAAGTTCAAACTTCAGAGAAAGTTGAGAGGCAAGTGATGGAAAGCCTGAGAACAATCCACAAGGAATCAAATCATTGCCAAGTGATGATGGAAGAAGAGGCTATGACTACAAGGTCAATGAGGAACTCAAAGCAAGTTCCAATAAGGCCATGAGCAGCAAGTCTATCGTCTGGTCGGGGGCTCTAGTAGCATGATGTCGGTGGTGTAAGGCCAAACCACCATGCGTGTGATAGAAAAACTAGAATGAGACGAGGTGACATCAACTATGGCAACCCTATGCAACATGACAGAAATGGAGTTGGTTGGCGAAGCGGGCATGCAAAGACGTAGTAGGCAGTAAGGCCGGTGGAATCTGTAGAGAAAGCAACCAGCGAGACGAACAGCAACACTTGCTCACAGACATCGTGAGAAGCGAAAACATGTGAAGATACTAGATGAGGCGCATCAGCAACACAATAGCAGGCAAGCAGCAAACAAGGCAGCAACAAGCTAAGCAAATAGTAGCAAAGGTGCAGAGGCAAGGGACTTACTATAGGAGAAGGAGGGCAGCATGGAGAGGATGTCAAGTGAAGGCAAAACTAGAGAAGAAAGGTGGTGGCCAGCGCAGGAAGCTGCATCAAACATCAACGATGGAGGAGACCGCCATAGCTGGCTGTTGTGTAGAATCAAGAGGAAAGAGAAGAAGACTGTCTATCAGGGATTCTGAGGACTGAAAAAGGCTCGGCGCACAGCAGCAATTTCAACGGATAGCCTGTAGTGTGCAGACCATAAAAAAACAAAAAGGCTTTATTTAAAAATTTAAAAAAATATATATCTAAGGTCCTTTAACCCTTAGAATTAAGGGTTGACTCACACACACAATCTAATGTGTTGATGCTTGTTGGCTAAGTACCCATCCATGCACACAAAGTTTGATAAGCTTTTGTTAACATGCATGAGAAACATAGTGAAAATATGCATTGTGAAGACTCAATTCCCACACAGAGTTTGTAATTGCCCCAAAATAACAAAAAAAAAGAGAGCCGTAATAAAAAGTTTTTTTTAATGGGCCTTGCCTTGCCAAAAAAAGGCATTGTATTTTTTACCCATGGTATGAGAGTCACCCTGCCCGAGATCACCTAGAAGCTCGAAATGGCTGTTGTGTGATGTGTGCAAGAGCGATGCACGTGTGAGGTGCATGCATATGGGTTGGTTCCCACCCGAACTTCCATGTTCAAATCGGACTCAGTGGTTCCGCTGTGAGCGAGTCGGCTCAAAATGGACTAGGTGTCTAAGATGGTAGACACGTGCACACATGATTGGTTGATGGACACTCCAATGTATCATTGAGGGGGAGTGTTGAGAGGTAGCGATTGCGGTTGTGCAATGCTACATTGATATGGGTGATGGATGATGGCTGAGTTGTGGAACACCTCGATTAAGAGGGGGTGTTGAGAGATGTAATCGTGGTGTTGTGTGTATGTGGGAAAGCACCCTAGAGGTGCAAGACATTGTGGCAAGATAAGAATGCCACGTGTAATATTGCATTGTGTGTGAGAGTTGACCAAAAGAGTGAAAAAGGAGTTGCCACATGGATGATGATGTGTAAAGTGGGATAAGGCTAGAAAGCCTATATCATTATACGGTTCATTTTAGTGAATAGAATTGAGTGTTGAGTGTGCAATCTCCCTCTCTCTCTCATGGAGTTTTTAGTGTGGTTTAATCCACCTTACATTAGGAACTCAATGGAGTCTTCTTGGGCCCTTTTATTTGGCAGTTTAAGGGAGTCAAACCTTTTCTCTTAAGAAGAAACGTTTTCTAATTAGAAGCTTCAAAACGGCTACTTTATTCGAATTTGAATTTTGGGGAGAAAATGGAATTTAAAATCTAGTGGATAAAACCATATCATGTAACATATCTATGGAAAGCTCTTGATGCGTAGATCACGGATCTATAATCTCCGCTCAAATCGGAGCTTGTATGTAGAAGTTATGGAGGTCCGAAAATTGTAAAATTGCCCCCTCCCCTTTTTGGGGGAAAAAGTGCACCCTTTGACCACTCTTACACCTCTCTTACAAACCATTGGTTTTTGCTTACATGGCGGGCTCCTATTTGTCAAAAAGTTAAACGTTTCCATAACCTCATGGCAAATTAAAGGGCCCAAAAAGACTCCATTGAGTTCCTAATGATTATGTTGCTTAATCTTTGTCTTCACCATGCATTTTAGAGTCTTCAAATCACCTGCCATGTGCCATTCCACTTTATAGTCACCAAACCCAGGCACATGAAAGGCCCTTCCATTTCTTTGCTCATCATTGGAATTGTAGTTTGATGAAATACCCAATGCAAAATTTCAAAGTCTTCTTTATCCACCTATGTCATTAGGAAGAAGCTCATGTTTAAGTTTAAATCATTTCAACGTAATACATAGTCATATTCAATGATAAAGAAGATACCTCAAAAGATCCAAGTGGCAATATGTTATTCTCCGATTGAACACTGAAATATCTTGCATCATCTTTTGTAATTGATGTGTCTAAGGCCCTATTCATTAGACTGATAGTAACCCTCTCCATTTTTTGTAATTGATGTGTCTAAGGCCCTATTCATTAGACTGATAGTAACCTTCTCCATTTTTCTATTATTTAAAATCTCACACTCATCCAATTTCAAAACAAATTTTAGAACTCCTTCACATTCTTCTTGACTAATCTCAAAGAAATAAACTCTATACCTTTGCAAAGCTTCGAGATCAAAGAAAATATTATTGTGCTGGTTAAAGAGTACGTCTATGTCTTTAAGCAACAAATGTTGCTTCAATATGTACTGGTGAACCAAGCTTCTCAAACACCTCTGAGTTCACATGTTGGCGTGCAGACTTTACTTGCATTGGTTTTGGAAGTATAACGAACCTTTATGCTTCTTACTTTGACATTTCTCTGCTAGTGCCTTAAATAGCATACTATATGCTTTCTGAGAGATGCTAGTCTCATCGAGCATTGCTTGCACTTGAGTTGCATCCCAATGATTTTATATTCACGTGATCACAAAATGTTTTTGTTAATAACATGTGTTAACATGTTATTAACATGTTATTAACATGTTAACATGTTAACATGTTAACATGTTAACATGTTCCCAAAAAAGCCGGTGGGAGGTTCCCTGATAACCGGCTAAAATCCCGCCGGGATTTTGCAATACCCGGCAGTCCCGACGGGGAAATTAAAAACCTGGCGGGTCCCGCCGGGGTCGTCATCTAGCCCGGCAGGCTACTATTTTCTATATATATGGGCCCCGGGGGGAGCTCATTGCTGACAGTATACACAGGTAATGAGAGTTGTGGGTGTGTGTATTTGTGTGGGTGTGTGTGGGTGTGTGTTCGTGCGGGCAGCCGCCCATTGTCGCAATGCGCGGCAGGATGTGGGTGGTCCGCCACACGAGGGGTGTGTGTGTAAGGCCATTCTTCGGAATGGTGCTTACCCTGGGGCACTTAGTCGGTAACGTGGCTAGTCTGTGTCCTATGGTAAGTATGGCACGTCGTAGCAGTACTAGTCGGTAACGCGGCAAGCATAGTATCGTTATGGCGATGTCACCTTCCCTTCCCTTCCCTTTGTCAAATGCGGGCATATGGTCGATAACGCGGCCAGTGTATGTCCGTATCCTATTCGTATTCCCATAGAATCGGGTGGCATTTTGTCGTTAACGTGGCAAGTTGGTGTCGTCCGCTAGTGCATATATTGTTTTTTGCATATTGCGGCATTTGAGATCGTTATTAATGCGGTCAAAAAAATGTCGTAAATTTGCTTGATTTGACTTGTATTGTTTTTATTATGTGTGATCCATGCGATACTTGGTTGGTAATGCGGCATGAGTATTTCATGGATCAAAGTTTACATCATATGGTCTTTACGTTTAATTTCATAATATCGTAACTCGAAAAAATAAATATCTCTCTCTCTCTTCCTCCCCCCTCTCTCTCTCTCATGATACACTTCACAACTCTTTCTCTCTCTCTCTCTCTCATGATACACTTCACAACACGATAGATGTGTAGATGAGGAGTTCTTTTTTTCTCTCTTAAAATATACATAATCTCTAATAAATTCTTTTTTCTCCCTCTATTTACTTAAAAAATAAAACAGTACATTATTTTCCTCTCTTTAGGAACTCACAAAACTATTGAAAATGTCATCTAATGTTTCTTCTCACAACTCTCTCTCTTCCTCCCCCTCTCTCTCTCTCTCTCATGATACACTTCACAATTCTCTCGCTCTCTCTCTCTCTCTCTCTCTCTCTCATGATACACTTCACAACTCTCTCTCTCTCGCTCTCTCTATCTCTCTGTCACGATAGGTGTGTAGATGAGGAGTGCTTTAGGAATACAAAACATTATTTTCCTCTCTTTAGGAACTCATAAATCTATTAAAAATGTCATCTAATGTCCCCTCTCTCTCTATTTGTCACACCTCTCTCTTCCTCCCCCCCCTCTCTCTCTCTCTCATGATACACTTCACAACTCTCTCTCTCTCTCTCTCTCACAGTAGGAGTGCAACATGTATACACTTGATAAGTAATGATAAGTAATGATGCACTTGTTGCGGTTGTCTCACGTTCGATAATGTTGAGTTCAGTAATATTGTTTAATATTCTGTTTTTGTTTGATCATTGATAAGTAATGATACACTTGTTGCGGTTGTCTCACGTTTGATGATGTATTGGATGATGTTGATTTTAGTAATATTATTTGATATTCCGTTTTTGTTTGATCATTGATAAGTAATGATACACTTGTTGCTGTTCTCTCATGTTTGATGATGTATTGCTTGATGTTGATATCAGTAATGTTGTTTAATATTTTGTTTTTGTTGTGTTTAGTGATATTTGCTAGATTTACGAAGACGACCAACATGCTTTCCCCTGAAGAGCGTAAAATTGTTCTACAAGCAATTCATTGAAGCAATCATCACAGTGTCACAATGTGCAGATGACGTCGTCAAAAAAGATCAATGAGTCTGAGATACTCATGCGAGATCTATTAGAGCAGATATGGGAAAATGCACAGCGTCGACTTCGAAGCGCAGGCAACGCTGAGTTGCTTGATAGACAAAAGATAGCAGACTTCAACCATCAACATATAACACGAACTATTTTGGGGAACATGCGTGTAGCATGCAATGATCTTAGAGATGCTGCCCCGCCTAAAGCTAATATGCATCGTCTACAGTTATGGGACGCTGTATGGAGCGAGCAAAGAGCCAAGAGCAAGAGCATGAAGGCGCTGGATGCAGAGTCACTCCCCAAAAGAGTGCGCATTGCCCAGGACGTCGTTGCAACGTCCAGCCCAGCAGGCAGATGTGAGTGGGACAGGTGCCATTAATCGTACAATCTACAATTCTATGTGCACACACCTCATTGGCATCCCGCACGAGGCTCTGCTCGAAGGGCAAACAATAGGCTCTGGTGTTTTTGGCACAGTAAAAGAGTATACAGTTAGAGGTATATCATTTTTGCCAGAGCACATTACTTTTTGCGGAAAGCACTACAAAGGAGAAGGCAGCACCAAGTTCGAGAGCTTCCAGGCAGAGCAGTGCATGCAGGTTCTACACCCATCAATTGTCAGGTGTATTGCCTTCACAAAAGAATCTCCTTGAATCACTATTTTTCCATACTATAATGGTGGCTCGCTTGGTGATACTCTTCTGAAGGTCCCCTTCAGATTCAATGAGTTCACCAGAGCAATTTTTCGTTTGGATCGAGGATGGAGAAAACGCCTACCCGATAATATTCCTTTAAGTCATCTAGAACTTTCTAGAATAAAACAAATAGTAATAACCATGCCTTATATTATGCATGCCCTGGTGGAAGGCCTAGTGGCAGTACATTTGGCAGGAATTGTACATACCGACCTACATCCATTCAATGTAGTGTTGGATTTTACAAAAGAGTTGAAGCCACGCATAGGTATTATCGATTGGGGATTACTGCTGAGAGTGCCCAAAAAATGGGTGTCTCTCAATTTTGTATTTGAAGTAGACAAGAACCTTGAGAAGGTGGCACAGGCGGTCTCCTACGACGCAGACAGAGAGTGAAATAAACGGCCGTGGATAGTCCTAGAAATTTATGATCCGTTTTTGGCAGATGCATACACTCCTGCATCTGATGTTTTTGCTTTAGGGTATTTATTACAAATTTTATATGACTTTTGGCAGAAAGTACAAGAGTTGTGGATGGACAATAGTTCCTATGACAAAGTGAAATAAACGGCCGTGGATAGCCCCAGAAATTTATGATCCGTTTTTGGCAGATGCATACACTCCTGCATCTGATGTTTTTGCTTTAGGGTATTTATTACAAATTTTATATGACTTTTGGCAGAAAGTACAAGAGTTGTGGATGGACAATAGTTCCTATGACAAAGTTACCATGGATACTATTATTTATAGAGTCAAAAATTGGATGTGTCTGCCTAATCGCGAGACGAGCAAAAATCTGTTTTGCAAGTAGTGGAATTTTTTAGATCACTAAATACTGACCCAACGAGGGCACAACATCCTCTTGTAGAGCTATCGGTGTCATTCACCCCAATCTTGTAATGATACAGTATCAGGAGATTAAGTTTCAAGAATGGCTCTCTATTTATCTCTCTTCAAAATTTAATATGTGCCCATTGTTTGAAATATTATCTCATTGATTCTTTGCAATATCTCTCTCCTCTTGTGGTGTTTAAGTTTATGTTTTCTCTTCAAAATTTGATGTGCATGCATTGTTTGAAGTATTTTTTGAGTCAAGTGGATATTTCTCATTGAGTCTTTGCAATACATATCTTATCTCGTGGTGTTAAACTTTAAGTTTTTTAGGGTAATGGTCAATTTATCTTACGTTGATCTTTACAGTTCATTAAAATCCTTAAGTCATTTACGTTCATGCAGATGTAGATATGGCAGAAGCGCAAGCAAACGAGCATCAAGAGTTAGCCAAGAAGGCATATGAGCGAATGAAGGCCCTTGCACATGGATTGACAGCCCGCGAAGCTACGAGAACAGCATGCAGGTTGTCGAAATGGACAAATCCTACTTATGTCCAATGGAAAGACATAAATAAACGCGTAACCCCACAGAGATGATAAAGGTAATATGGCCATGTCCAGATGGCAAGATTAAGAAGGGAAGATGGAAGGTTTCGCGTTGCACTCATAATGATATCAAAATTAATGCCGAGCGCATTTTCTTGGAGGTGTACGGTCGTCCTCTCCCTAATGCCGACGCTCCACTCTATTTTGCTAAGATGCTATATGCACAATTTATCCTAGAAACTCCAGTGGACTTCGCCTCCAGAGAGGCCACTGTCAACACCCACGACATACGTGAAGAGACAGTGACATTCACAAGGGAGGAACTTGCTCTCATGGTGGAAGGCGTTGGATTGGAGTTAAACAAGGTCAAAGAAATCTTAGGGGCATAGCTCTAGCAGAGAAGGAGAAAGAAGCTGTACGATTATCTCAAGCGTCAACTCCTCCCTTGGCCAATAGAGGGATTCAAGAGTAGCTCACAAAGATCAGCCAAGATGTACAGACCATCTCTTCACGTATAGCTCCTGTGCACCAAGGGAACCACATCTCTCATTTTTTGATACATCCTGATTTTGTGGGAGTTTCTGCTGAGGCTACTAGTTTCTCCACCCCCCAATGTCCTGTATGTTACAAAGTATTCGATGGGTGGAGCGGCCAGTATATACTACCCTGTGGACACTACTACCACTTAATATGTTTAGTGAGGCAAATGCAAAATATTTCCACATGTGCATTGTGTAGTGTCCCAATAAATCAAGGTATTTATACAGTGTTCGGCATGGCTAGCGAATATAAACCACCAGGACCTTTAGATGCAACTCCTAGTGCAATTCACAATTTATTTCAAGATGAAAGCTAAGAAAGACATAAATCCTACTTTTGTATTGATAATTTCTCCAAATACAATCATTTGTACAAGTACTTTTTATGAAATTAATGAAATGACTTCTTCCTCTATGTCAGTATCTTGCTCCAAAGTTCTTTCACCGTTTACCCTCTCATTTGCTAAATTAAGCTCATCTAAGTCAATGTCCAAATTGTCTTCTATCTCAAGGGTAGTGCACGACGTGCGTCCAACATCAAAGTTCTCGTCTACTACATCATCACAATCATACATCCATCTGGGCATATCTTCTTCATACTCTTCGCTTTCAATGTCTCGCAAGATCTTTTCATTGCAATACATGTAAACAAGTTTATCTGCTCGATCTGCAAGAAGTCGATTGCGAATAGTACTGTGAATATATTTGTACATGCTCCAGTTTCTTTCTGAGCCTGAGTTTGAAGAGCACTGACTTAGAACTTTCATCGCAAGGTTGCGCAATAAAGCATAATGCTCACCACCATTCATCATCCACCACTTCCATGCAGGTTGCTCTTTAGCCATTTGTTGAACAAGGGAGTTGGAAAATAAACCCTCTTTCAATCGAAATGAGGTCATCTCCTTTATGCACTTTACACGATCTCATCAACATTATTATAAAAAGTGTTTACCACTTTATAAAAATCTTGCACCACCTCAACGTTGGACATCAAATCCATATTCCAATATTCAGAATCTAACATGTAAGCAGCACTGTGTAGTGGTGAATGCGCTCCAATCCATCTAGCATGAAAGTACTTCAATTATAGGACTTTTCTTTGTCTATTGGAGAATGGTACATGCCATTGCTTTTCCACCACTGAATGCTCTAATTTCTCAGGACACTCCAAATTTCGCTGGACAGTCTACCATTGCATCCATGCTTTCCCGAGATTAGGCGCTCTTTGATCAAGACTTCGTACGGCATACATAACAGGCATCATTACATGGTATGCATCCATCACACTGTTCCACCAACTTCTTCTCGTAAGCGCTGCCTTCGAGACTTTGATTTTCTCTTTCACTTTTTCAAGTTGAGTGCTCTCCTAGTCATGAAATGCCATGCATGTAAATGTTTCGCAAACTGCATCTTTATTTCGAAGAAGAGACTCAAAAGTGTAAAAGTGAGTGCAAAACCTAGTCTCCGCTGGAAGCTTTAACATAACTGACATGCAAGGTCAAAAAATATCTAACACTCTCTGTCTCTCTTGAGCATGAATCTCACAAGCTCGCGAGCAGTGTCGACGATTGAGGCAAACCATTTGGTATCATCACTTTTATACCAATCTTTTAATACAAGATTCAAACTAAACACCATATTAGTGAATTTGGGAATTTCCCAATTCCCATTTTTGAATACTTAAAAAAGGGGACATGGATAACATGTTTGTAAGTTTCTCAAAACTCTATCATATGACCTATCGTTGGAAAGCGCTTGAAAAATGGAATCTAAAGAGCTATAAAGCTCTCATTTTGGATTAGTGGTGTTCAAGTTATGGTTAATCCAAACTTTTGACCACGTGTCCCAAACTTGTAGGAAATTCCCATATTCCCCAATATGGTGTTACTATGAGTATTACAGCCTACTGGAAAAACATGTGGATAGTGTCGCTTTAGGATTTTGGATGCATTCTTGCAATTCTTTGCATTGTCCATGATGATTTGGACTATATTTTTGGCACCCACTTCCTCACAAAGCCAATGACTTGAGCAATGTAAGCCTCAGTTTTGATTGAACCAGCAGAATCCACGGAACGGATGAAAGTCTCACCTCTAGGTGAAATAACCATTATATTAATTAATGATTTTCTTTGTACATTAGACCATCCATCACTTACTATACTACATCCAGAAAGCTCTATATTGCTAAGAATTATTCTTTATACACGTTCTTTTACTTGCGCATAACATTTCTCTAATAGATCATTTCGCATAGCATGGTACATAGGCAGTGAAAACCCTGGTCCAAACTCACCAATTTTCTTCCATGCTCTCTTCCAATGCTCACTGTCCACCATCATCATAGCACTCCCAGAAAAGTAAATCGCTTCAGCAAGGGCGAGTTGTGCATCATCGAGCCGACCTTGACGTAGGCTTTCTTGCAATGAAGTTGACGCATGGGTATATTTCCTACGTCAAAGTTCCGCAGGAAGATGCACTGGGTAGATTACTTTCTGGTTGCACATTGACGTTCGGAGTACAAGAAGGCGATGTAGCGGGAGTTTGATGATTAGAACAACAGTTTTCTTGTTTGCTACCTTCATACATTAACAGTAGGAGTGTAATGTTTTCTTGAATCTTTCTTTTGAATTTCTTCTCTTATGTGTTTGGCCACTGCAGGTGCAGAGGGGTGGGTACATGACTTTTTCTTCGGTCCGCCCCTAAAAAGTGTTCTCTTAGTCGAGGCACCCCACCTGATTTTACTGCGTGGCATAGCTTACACTCCCAATCTATGAATCGATCACCAACATTAATTGCATATTGCCACTCTATCCCAGGTGCCTTTTTTTTCCTACTATTTGGAATTTGGACTCTATTGGAGGTATCACTGGATCCAACATTGTCCTCCATCTCAACAAATAACCTATTCAACCAAGCATATAACAATGAATACACAAATGAAAAAACAACAAAGTCACTCACGTATTACAAAACATACATTAGCAGACAAACTACTTCGAAACTATCTTGACAAACACAAAAGATCATCACATAACAAAAAACTACTTCGAAACTATCTTACAAGGTCTGACTACAAAACTACTTCGAAACTATCATGCACATTGCACCCCCAATGAAGGATGCCTTTTGTACCCAATTAAGGATACTTTACACAATCAAAGATCTATGCTTGCCCAATACTCTAGTATAGGACAATAGACCTTCTCTAACATTCACAAAAAAAAAAATCAAAGATCTATGCTTGCCCAATACTCTAGTATAGGACAATAGACCTTCTCTAACATTCACAAAAAAAAAATCAAAGATCTATGCTTGCCCAATACTCTAGTATAGGACAATAGATCCTTGTCTACTCTAAACTATATCAAGTATCAAGAACCAATACAAGCCCCTAAGCAGGACTCTTGGCTCCATCAAACCATTCATAAAGTAGAATGAGGTAGATTACCTACGTAGCTCAAATGCAAAGCTGAATGACTCCAACTTTATCCCTAAATCTTCGCAAGTATTAGCTATGAACCACACCCTGCCCCCAATTCAAAGAACTAAGGACGAGTGGCTCAATAGCCTTAGGAGTGCCTACAAGGAAAGACGACAGCCCCTAAGATAAGGACGTTCTTCCCAAGAGGACACCTCTAGCAACTCGAGAGCTCTACAAGTACTTTGAGGAGAGATATCACGCCCCCAAAACAAGGACTATCTCCCCAAAAGTTCCACGATGGGTGTAATCTGTAGGCTGCCACGTTGTCTACAAGATAGAAAGATGAGGTTTTTTTCTAAGACTTATATTATTTAAAAAAATACTAAGTTCTTATCTCTTCTAAGTGGTTGTGTTCCTCTGGAGGAAATAAAAATCTTGTGGTGGGTGTTGATAAATTGTGAGTCTTGCACACCAATGCATTGTACAAGATGTGCTACAATGATTTCGTCATGGTGGTCATCATCATTCACAACAATTATTCAAGCTAGGGTTGCATGGAAGAGAAGGAAGAGGACAGTAGGCTTTGGTCCCCGTGCACTTAATTTGTAATAAGACATTATCTTGCATTAAAAATACATGTGATCCGCATGCATATTGCACATCCTAGTGACACATATTTTATTTCCATGTTTTGCATTGGGATTGGACATTGGCCATACAAGGGATAAGACCTTCTTGTAAAAATATTACATTTGTGTTTGCATTTTTTGGGTCTTAAACACTGCCATAGAGACTTAAGAAGCTCATGGTAAGACCACCCATTACATGACATAATGTCACCTCAGTGTGTAAGAAAAAGAACCAAAGGCACAATGAAGAGAGCAATTTCAAAATGAAAAAGAACAAAAGAATTCAAGGAGAAAAAGTCAAAGAGATGTAGAAAAGCATGAAGTCAGCAAAGAGGAAAACTCCAGCAACTCACTACCCAAGCCAACATTGTAAAGGTCACCAAATGAGTAGGCTCAAAATCATTTATTATGTGTATCTACCCGACCACCTGAGAGTAGCCAATTGAGCACCCAAATTGAGCACCCACGGGGGGTAATGATTGATGTAACCCTACTCTTAGAAGAGATGTATGATTCCTCCCCAGCCCTCAAGATTTCCAGTATCTTTCCCTGTAAAAATCAATCCCCTCTTCAGAATAATAAAAGATCTTGTTTCTACCTATTTTGGCTTAGAGAGAAAAAATATTCTAGATAGAAGTTATTCAATTTTTAGATATTTTTGGATGGGAAAATATCTCTTCTTATAAAAATAAATTCCCTCAAAATAGAAGTTTAAAAAGAATTTCAGAAGGTGCATTAGAATAAAATTATAATCTGTTGAGAAGGCCTTAGCCTAAGGGTCCAGATTTTCTAAAAATTTTAGATTAAGGTTCCTATGGACCAATAAGATTAATCCAAATGTAGGGAGGAGATAAATTGAAAAATAAAAGAAAAACCCCCCAAAAATGAGTTAATGTTCATATAAGATGAAGAGTGGACTAAGGACCAAGGAAAATAGTTAAAAAACTGATTTTTGACACCTCGGGATAGGGATTCCCCCTCATGAAGTAGGCACCTTTTTTTCATCATTGCTTTTAAATTTTAAATCATTAAAATTATATGTTTCATCTCTAATTCAAAACTGGATCCAAAAAGTGAACTAAACTAACCCAAAAATGGTCAAAAATTGGCCAAACTGATCTGGAAAATTTTAGAATCAGTTTGCTTGGTTAGAGGCTCATTTTTTCCTATAAATAAAAGCCTCTCCCTTTGTAGAAGCTTAATAGTGTTTTATGCACTATTACTCTACTCCTCCCCTCAGAGCCAAAAACATTGAATTCTTTGATAATTCACTTGTTTTTTACTAATTCCTCTACAAAGAATTGGTGGTGGTGGCCACTCTTGATCCAAGCAAGAGTAGAACCCTCAATCCCTCAAGCTGCCAAAGGAAAGCTCACAAAACTCCATGTAATTTAGAAATTCTACTTTTTTTAAATTCTATTCTATGGTTTTTTGATTTCTTATTTTTTTTAAAATGTGAAATTGGATGTTATGCCTTGATGGAAAGGGTTCCCCCTTCTCTTCATTAAGAATTTCAGCCTTTCTTTATCCTAAAATGAGAAACAAACAAATAAAGTTAAACTTTTTCTATTGATTGCTCTTTAGAAGTGAAAATTGATTAGATTAGAGTGTTTTAATTCATCTTGGGGTAAATTCTAAGTAGATTTAGAATGTAAGAATGAAGAAATGGTCAGCCATACAAAGGAGGTTATGGCAAAATTTTCTTAAATTTTGTGAAAATAAGTTTTATCTTTATGTTATTCAAAAAGAGTACTCCCCTCCGTTTGTGTATTCTAAAAGTGTTATTTTCATTCTATGCATTGAAAGATGCATATTGGAAATATTTTTATTATAAAAGCGTTATTTTCATTAAAAATAATTTCTATGCATAGAAAGATGCATATTGGAAATATTTTTATTATAAACGCCTTATTTTCATTAGAATTAATTTCTATGCATAGAAAGATGCATATTGGAAATATTTTTATTATAAAAGCGTTATTTTCATTAGAATTAATTTCTATGCATAGAAAGATGCATATTGGAAAAAAATTTATTACAAAAGTGTTATTTTCATTAAAATTAATTTCTATGCATGGAAAGAGGCATATTGAAATTTTTTTAATTATAAAAGCGTTATTTTCATTACAATTAATTTCTATGCATAGAAAGATGCATATTGGAAATATTTTTACTATAAAAGTGTTATTTTTATTATAATTAATTTCTATACATAGAAAGATGCATATTGGAAATAGTTTTATTATAAAAGCGTTATTTTCATTAGAATTAATTTCTATGCATAGAAAGATGCATATTGGAAATTTTTTATTATAAAACCGTTATTTTCATTACAATTAATTTCTATGCATAGAAAGATACATATTTAAATAATTTTAATATAAAAGTGTTATTTTCATTTGAATTAATTTCTATGCATAGAAATATGTATATTGGAAATATTCTTATTATAAAAGCGTGATTTTCATTAGAATTAATTTCTATGCATAGAAAGATGCATATTGGGAATATTTTTTTATAAAAGTGTTGCTTTCACCAATATTGATTTTTTATGCATAAAAGATTTTTTTATATTATAAAAGTGTTACTTTAATCAAAATTGATTTTTATGCATAAAATGATGCATAAAAGAATTTTTTTATTATAAAAGTGTTACTTTCACCAATATTGATTTTTATGCATAAAGTGATACATAAAAGAATTTTTTTATTTATAAAAGTGTTACTTTCATCAAAAATGATTTTTTTGCATAAAATGATGCGTAAAAGAATTTTTTTTATTATAAACGTGTTACTTTCACCAATATTGATTTTTATGCATAAAGTGATGCACAAAAGAATTTTTTTAATTATATCAGTGTTACTTTCATCAAAATTGATTTTTTTGCATAAAATGATGCATAAAAAAATATTTTTTTATTATAAAAGTGTTACTTTCATCAAAATTGAATTTATGCATAAATTGGTGCATAAATGATTTTTATATCAAAATTAGAGTTCTCTTTGATTCTATGTTTAATTTCCATGAATAATTGATAAACGAATAAGTAAATACTTTGTGAGAGAAAAATTTTATCGTTTCATATTCACTTGGATGGTAATGGGAAAACTCATGAAAAAAAAACTATGGAAGTCGGAATTTCAAATAAATGATTAATTTATTCTTCATAAGAATTCGTGATTAGTTTAGAAATCAGTTAAGCAAATATTTAATGAATGAAATTCAAAAAAATAGTAATTGAAATATCACCCCTTTTTGAGAAAGATAATTCAGGAAGAACCTTACCAGACTGTTGCGTGACGAGTGAAGATCAATGCAAGGATGCAACAAAAAAGACACTTAGGGCTCTTGTAAAGAGTTCCAAGTTGTAGATGAATGTGGAAGTGGGCTTGACAATAATCCCACATGGGAACTTTTGAGAGTTTTAGAGTTTTTGTATAAAAAGTGGCTCATTTGAGAGCTTAAGGGGCACTTTTGATCATTTGGTTGCATAGAGAGAGCTTGCTCCATAGCTCCTTCTCATGTGCTCTCCCAAGGCTCTCCATCTCCATTCTTGCTTCAATCTTGTACTCTCTATTCTCTATGTATTCAATGATATGAGGTTGTGGTCTACACACTTGCTAATCTAGGTGGATTAGGCATTTTTGCATTTTTGTGCATGAAATGATGTGTAGTTGAGGCTTGTGTGATAGCTCTTTGCATGTTAGATTCTTTGCATAAGTTGCATTTTTGTGCTTAAGTGTAGCCTAATCTTGATGCGTTGATTATGTTAGATTACACCTGCCCGACCGCCTTGCCAATGGATGACAAGAGGGGCAAGTACTCCCTGCGGAGTCCAGGAAAGCAGATAGTGATGGGGAAACCTGTCATGCCTGCTAGCGGGTCAGAAGCGGGGTCGAAACCGTGAGTCCATCGCGCCAGGAATGCTCGGGATGAGCGGAGGGAAATGGGGCTCCAAGCCAGCACCGTCTGAGCTGCCTGGGGGGACTCGAAATCCACCTCGTAGTAGCCACGTCCCAAAAGATCGACGCTGACGATCTTGGCAGGCATGCCAACGAGGCTGCCTTGCAGAAGGTCGCGAAGCTCTCTCCGCATCGAACGGCTACCCACTATCTTGCAGACCAAGGAGGAGGCCTCAAGAGCGGATACTCTGGAAACAAACAACTGATGAGCTGCATCTGTGAACTCCAGACGGAGACCGAAATCGGTAGGGGTAGTCGGAGCGGCTTCCATGGAGTCCTCCAGAGGGAAAAGGCCAGAGACCGGGGTCACCAATGGGAGGGACACAGCCCTACGAGGAAACGGCGAGGCGGAAGGAGAGATGATAGCGGGGGCGGAGCGGGGGGGGGAGGGGGGAGCTGAGGCGGGGGAGGAGAAGGGCTTGCACACCAGTTGTTCGCAAGGTATCAACGTTTATCTTCTTCCACATCGCATATTATCACATTCAATTCACATCACTTATCACATCCAATTCACATTCACATCACATCACATCTCATTCATTCACATCCCGATTCACATGCTAACACATTCATTCATGTCCCTTATCGTTCATTCACATCCTGATTCACATCACATCCATTCACATCCCTTATCATTCATTCACATCCCAATTCATATGCTATCACATTCATTCAAATCCCTTATCATTCATTCACATCCTATATCATTCATTCACATCCCTTATCATTCATGTTCACATCCCTTATCATTCATTCACATCCTATATCATTCATTCACATCCCTTATCATTCATGTCTATCCAATTTACATCACATCGCCTCAATTCTCGTTAACCATCACATTTACATCCACATATATTCTCCCACATACATTCACATCCATACTTATCACATACACATCCACATCTATCCTTTCACATACATCCACACCCATACTTATCACATACACATCCTCATCTATCCTTTCTCATACATCCACATCCATACTTATCACATACACATCCACATCTATCCTTTCACATTTATCTGATTCACATCACATCTATCAATCCATTCATTCACATTTATCTGCCAAAGTAGTTCTTTGTACAGCTTTGGTCCTACACTGTTTTACATCCAAGGGAGTATATTTGTTCATAATTATTTCATGTTCACAGAGAAAAGCTTTGTTAGGGACATTATAACTACGTTAGATTATGCAAGTCTACGTTACAAACATCACTTACATCAAGAATATCAAAACATTTCTTTATCAAAAGGTATGCATTTAGGGTCTTCCTCCATCCATAGCTAACATCTCTGGGCTGGACTGGCATCCTTATCCTATGATATGTCATGTTTTGTACAAGGTTCGGTTCCATTAAGAGATGTTCCAATCATATACAAATTTTTGAGCACATTTGAGAGGTTGAAAAAACAAACATTAGCTTATCCTACTTAAATAAATCTACACGCTTGTGGAAGAGGGAAATGTCAATAGGGACTTACTCTCTAACGCGGACATGATATAGTTGAACAAAGTTTGCAAAATAACACCTGTTTTGCTCAATGTCATACAAAACAAAACTCCAGTGTGTCAAGCTGAAAAAAACAAAGAGGTTATAGGTGTTATTAAAGAAAACACATATATATTACCAAATATTTGATGTCAATTTAAAACTTAACATGAGAATCGCTCTATGATGGTAAGTTGTGAAAATAAGTCTTACCAAATCGAGGTTCACTGGTTTTCAAACCAGGATATAAGGCTAAAAAATGATGAGCTATCATTTTGTAATGTTGCAAAAATGAGAGGATCCACAGTATATGTACAGTTTTGGACCTATTTTGGTAGTAGTAATATACAATACCTAAAGGCAACAATGAAAAGAACAAAGAATTAGTCCACTGGTACTTACAGCTCAGTCATGCATCATACTATATACATCATGCATTATATATACTATACATACCATATTAAAATACTAAAAATGTTATCTCTATGATTTCCATTGCATCATTCCTCAAAACACGTAAATGGAATCCATCTAGACGCTTGACTAGTCCCCCTGAAGTGAAAATGCCACTTCAATCGGTGTAGCAGCCTTCAAAACTCTCAATTCTCTGATATTCTCTGCTTCAATTAGACTAAATTCCCTCTCTATCCTATATGCATCTTCTTTTTCTGCAATAAATTCAACTTCAACTGCTGTAGTAGCCTCCGATTGTGGTTGTGCCTCCAGTTCTAGATGTGTGTGAGGTTCTACTTGAGGGGCATCATCAATGGGGTGTTCTAGTCGTAACCTACTCTATAAGCAGGTGTCCCTGTCGTGAGGAGCACAGGAGCTCTCAGATGCCCTTGTATGAGGATGGAGGGGGGCTATAAGGATTTGCCGCTTTGAGAATCACTTACAGAAATAGGAACAAGCATCTGGTCGTATCTACACCGCAATCGACGAAGGGTATCAAAATCCCTCGGTATTATTGTCAGCCTATGGGCATGAGCGGCGAGAAAGTAAGCTTCTTCAAAAAACTCAATGATCCAGTCCTCAGTGATTTTTTGAAGATATAATAATGCAGATGCTTGCCAATACTCCATTGCTCACAAATTTCATGCACAATCATCTAGAAAGGTAGCCTGGATATCGCAGGCTGCATGTGTCGCTCAATGCGACGAAGCTCCTACTGCCAGAACTGCCGTGTGAGTTGATACCTCGTAGTTTTGCCTTGTGTCTATAGTGACTCGGTAGGTCTTTCAAGCCTTCGAGCAGTTGCCTTGGTACGAGATATCTAAACAAATAAACAAAGCATGAGATGAGAAACGCATTTAAAAAAGTCAGTATCAAGCGATATAACACAAAAAGGATTCTAGAGTACATTGTATCGCTTGGTACTGACCCCATGACCAACGTCATCACAGTGGGGTTGATACCAAGCGATATAAAGCAGACAAGATTTGGAGGCGTTTGAATCGCTTGGTACTGACCCCATGACAAACATTATGATAATGGGGTCGCCACACCAAGCGATATAAAAGAAATAGGACTCCAGGGGGCTTTGAATCGCTTGGTACTCGCTTGGTACTGAACCTATGAAAAACATTATGACAATGGTATCGAAGCCAAGCGATATGAAACAAAAAAAAGTCCAGAGGGCTTATAATTTCTTGTTACTAACCCCATGACCAACATTATCACAGTGGGGTCAATACCAAGCAATATAAAGTACTGAATCGATTGGTACTACTGACCCCATGAAAAACATTATGACAATGGGTCGCTACCAAGCAATATAAAACAAATAGGACTCGAGAGGGCTTTGAATCGCTTTGGTATTGACCCCATGAGACCAAAGTTATCATAGTGGGGTCGGGGCTAGCGATATGAAACAAACAGGAGTCCAGAGGGCTTTGAATCGCTTGGTAGTACTAACCCCATGACCAATGTTATCTCATAGTGGGATTGGAACCAAGCGATATAAAGCAGACAGGATTTCGGAGGCCTTTGAACTGCTTGGTACTGACCCCATGAAAAACATTATGATAATGGGTCAGTACCAAGGTTATCATAGTGGGGTCGGGGCTAGGGGTCGGGGCTAGCGATATAAAACAAACAGGACTCTAGAGGGCTTTGAATCGCTGGTACTAACCCCATGACCAATGTTATCATAATGGGGTCGGTACCAAGCAATACATATGAAACAAACAAGAGTCCAGGGTGCTTAGAATCACTTGGTACTAACCCCATGACCAACGTTATCATAGTGGGGTTGGTACCAAGTGATATAAAGTAGACAGAATTTCAGAGGCCTTTGGATCACTTGGTATTGACCCCATGAAAAACATTATGACAATGGGGTCAGTACCAAGTGATATGAAACAAACAGGAGTCTAGAGGGCTTAGAATTGCTCGGTGTACTGACCCCATGACCAACTTTATCATAGTGGGGTCGGTACCAAGCAATATGCATAGACAAAAACCCATAGGCATCACCCACAAGATATCATAGTGGGGTCGATACCAAGCGAGAATCAATCTCAAAAAAAAATTCACAGGCCTATTAATCGCTTTAAATTGACCCCATGACCAACATTGTGTAGGATTTGTGCCTGTGAGGTTTGAACTCGTGGTGGGAAACGTTCCACAAGAGGGTTAGTACCAAGAGACTTGCTAATCGCTTTTGGTACTAGACCCGTGGGCAACATGAGCCAAGGAGATAAGTATAAAGTGATATTGGACGAGAAGGATCCCAATGAAACCCTGAGCACTTTGTACAGACACTATTATCAACATTCACAAAACAGATAGCAAAATGTTAATAGAGGGTCTAAAAGAACTCTGAAATACCTGCAATGGATGTAGAGGCCAATGGCGTTTGGCTCAGTTTGGGGGGCGTTGAGGAGGCTGATGTAGTCAGAGACTCGGAGGATGATGAATGTAGCAGCGATGGCATTTGGCTCTTGCTATTTTGTCAGAGACTCAAAGGTGAAAAAAATAAACACATGTAAGAAAGGAGAGGAGTTAGCACATAGTACCTTTTAAATGTCTACACGAGTGGTATGAGTCGAGTACATCCCAAATCTCCTCGTGTGGTACGAGTCGATAACGTCCCATATCTCCCTTGGAAGCAGTGTTCAAGGAAAATATTTTTGAGAAACGTACCCAAATTCCCATTCGACTCTTCGCAAACCAGCAAAGCAATTCGGGACATGCATTTTTAGAAAATTAAACTATTTCATAAATTTTCTTTGCAAGCTAAAATCCTTCTAGGTTTAAGTCATAGGAAATCCTCAAAGCTAACCGACTCTCTGATAAGCTGAGACACCCATTTGCATTGAGTTACCTATGTTGCCATCCCTATACATCGCCAACACCATCGCCCCTTCGTCTTGGAAAATTGAAGCTTTCAATTTTTTTTGCAGGTATGCCCATCTCTCTCTCTCTCTCTCTCTCTCCCTACCTCCCTCCCTCCCTCCTTCTCCCTCTCCCTACCTCCCTCCCTCCCTCCCTCCCTCCTCTCTCTCTCTCTCTCTCTCTCTCTCTCTCTCTCTCTCTCTCTCTCTCTCAAAAACACTCAAAAGGAACAAGCATATACACACACACAATGAGGTGGGGGGGCGAGCTGGTTTGAGCCCCCCTCCACAAAAGCAAAAACCTTTAGCCACTCGGATGGTTGGAGAAATAAAAATTGGTATTGGCCATGTGCAAGCCATGGCTTAGGTCACAGAAAAATTTAATTACAATCATCATATACTACAACCAAGCCACTAAATCACATGGTTTAGCCATCATGCATGGTTTATATTCAAAGAGCCCATCGATTAGCTTCTGGTATCAAGTATGGATTTCAAAGATTACACAATTTGGATAAATCGAATGTGTTCTTTGGAGGAGAGAGTGCCAAGATGTTTCGATATTTGGAGGAGAGAGTTGCTTGAGAAGGGAAGACAACAATACTAAGAGGAAGAGGAAGTCAGAAAGAGATAGGAAATGTAGGGCCATCATAACTCTTGGGCGACCGGGTAGTGTCACCATAACTCTTGGCCGATAGTGCGCACTCATTCTTGGGAGTTTTAGAGCGTTATTGCTTGCCCATCCTTTTCACGATTCAAATTCTGTACATTGGGGCCACATTCTCTTTATAGTAATTGGATCAATTTCATATTCTATTTTAGTCTAATTTCTTTGAATTTTTCGATCGCACTTTTTCATTTGAATGTCTATCATTCTCGAGATACTTAAAAAACTTTCCACCTTGATAAAGTTGTTTAAATATTTTAGATTTGAATATTTTTCCACTGTGTTATTATAATTTAAATATACATAAATAATGTGAAAGCATAAATGTAGAAATATAATTAGACATATATATTGAGTACATTAATTTAATGTAATTATGTAAACACATATTTATAAGGTTTATATATTGAACAAACATAATACCTATTAATTGAATATATAAATAAATAATACATTGATATTATATTATTTAAATATCTAATAGAGGTGGCTATCTAATATATACAATATTATCTTTATTGACAATTGTCATAATAAATTCTTTCTAACCCTTCTGATTAACGATGATTATTGTTGAAATGTCAAGCTCGTATACAGCTGGAGGATAGCACATGGGTGTGCTGACAGAGTGACAGTATGGTAGATGGATATCGTGTGGTGTGTTTATGACCGCGTCCAGCTGAATGATGCTAGAGGAGGACATACATCACACAAAACAAAGAACATACCCCCCGTGGAGGATCGATTGCAAATGCTAGAGGAAAAATTGAGTCAAACCCTTCAAGCACATGTTAGCTTAGGTCATTGCTAAGGTGCTGGTGAAGTAAATGTACAAATGCCCCATGCCTAGAGCCCTCTGGAGCAGGCGGCGCATTCTGGAGCAGGTTCTTGGACAGTTTGAAAAGTTTTTGGTCTAATTCACTCATTTGAACATCAAACTTGGTGCTTTAAAGCTTGGAGTGCTTAGCAAAAGTGTGATTGAGAGTTGTATTACATTTGGGGCAGCTCATGTGATGTATTTGGAGCTCATTGAAGTCATTTATCAGAGATTTGCAGGTTTGCAGAAGTTCTGTCCAGAAACAGAGCATTACTAATCAAGGCATTAATACTTGTCTATATCAAATTGGACTAATTCCTTTGGTACAAGCAAGGAGCTATGAGTTGCTAAACTTTTGATTCAAAAAGTTTTGAATTTGGATGAGATTTGAACAATCTATGAGCTTTTTAGTGAGAGGTGGTACCTGACATATGCAGAAAAAGGTAAACCAGAGAGCTACAAAAATTGGTGGTTCTCATTAACCTTGAAGAATTTGATCAAATGCTTCTAGGATATGTTGGAGCATTATGTAATGAAGCCAATGAATGTCTAAACATCAAATTTGGACAAGATTTGAAGCAATTAGAGCAAGATCTCTGACTGGTTCTCTAGCGAGAAAAAAACCAGAATTTTTTTTATGAAGAAGCATCTTATGTTTTCAACTTTGATCGAGTATACATTGTTGATGAACCATTGTGGGATGTAAATGCACAAAATTTGCAAGCATTTGATGTGATTTGGAGAGATTTGAAGCTTTACAGGTCCTGCATACAACTTGTCAAAGAGGTACATCTATATTTTGCAACAATGGGAGATGGTCCGGTCCAAATTGTTGGAGAGAAGCTTGACAGAACTAACTTTCAAGTGTGGAAGTGTAAGGACCCCGACCCGTAGGGCGGGGGAATCCTTTTGATAGGCGGTTAAGTCTCGTGTTATTTTCCGATTGACGACACCTCGATCTCGTAGAAATACAAGGTTATGAGCAAACGGACGGACCTAACTCTATCTCACAGGGGAAGCGTAGTCATCCTAAAGGAAATTCTAATCCCCAGCACGGAATGTGCTTGGAGATGGAACAAGACCCACACTTGGTTCAAGGAAGCCAACGCCTTTTTCCCCCGTATTTCATGAGGCCGCACGGTCGCTGGCTCGGTCCCCTAAAACAAGTCTTGTTCGGGACTCTACTATTCCCAAAGTATCGCAAGTTACGACTAGTAGAAAGCTACCCGACTGATCGGGTCCACCCATCCTTAGAATGGTACCGTCAGGGCATCCATTCTCCCACTTTCCACACACTCACCCATTCAATTGTTTTCTAATTAAGTCCTACCACATTGTGAAACACTTAAAAACAAATTCCTTTGTTAATTAATTACACTTGATTCCTTAAAGAAATCTTCCTTAGCACAACCTTGAAATCAACGAACATACTTACAGTGAAAAATATTTACAAAGACCCTGGAACCGGGCCAATATTCCAATCCAAACTTCCATGTCCAAACCATAACCACAACCATAACCACAATCCAATCACGACCACAACCACAACCACACCGATGATCTAGAATTTGATCTTCCAGCCCTCAACTAGCTGGGTAAACCTCACGGACCGTCTCCCCTCGTCGTCAGCCAGCCGATGAGGGCCAAGCCGTCCTGTCACCCCCTCAGGTACTGCCGCTTGTACCAAACCCTCTCGCCCTTCGGAGGGGACGTCTTGTCATGAGGTGGGGGTTAAGTCACCGCACTAGCGTGGACCCACAGAACTAGGCAGCATATATACATCACCCTGGTGGTGAAATCCAATTCCCAGTGGCATAGGAGGGGATTGCCCTGGGCCGACTCCCGGCCTCGCTATATCCTCCGCCCGGCTACACAGGCAAGCACGGAGTTAGCTAAGGGGGGGAGAAGCTGTACCTGCATGTTAGCAATAAACTAGTAGTGTATCAAAAGAGACATAGCCTTTATTCAATGAATTCACACATTAACAAAAAAACCATCGTTTCGGAAAGACAATGATTCAAAAGCAAGATTATTTTCTTATAACTTTACTTAAGAATAACCATAAGGTACTTTAGGCCATCTATACTAGGGGTTTAACCTTGGTTCCTTTCCTATTATTTCGAATCTTTGCATTAAGCTTCACAAGAGAGAATTTTACTTAAACTTGTTAAATGACCAACCTGGTTATCATTTTCGTGCCTATTCGCTTCAAGAGGGGAGAGGGTGTCCTTAACTTGGAGAGCTCTTGAGAAGAGTGTACGTCTAGGGAGGCCTAGGGAAAAGTAAGGCAAGGGGTGGAGGAGAAGCACACTTTAAGTCTATTCACACGGGGGGGGGAGAAGAGTGTAGGACATGTCCTAGAGCTTGAGGGAGGGCTTGCGTGTAGGGCCTTTCTGGGGGCTTGTCTGGAGAAGGGGGCTGGGAGGGTCCTTTTATAGGTGCTGGAGGGTGGACGTCCGGGTGCGGGAAGGTGACACCTGGGTGGTGTAGGTGTCCGGGAGAGAGTGTGGGCGTGAGACACCTGGGGGTGGAGGTGTCTCGAGGAGAGAGAAAGTGTGACACATGGGGGTGGAGGTGTCCCCAAGAGAGAGAGAGCGCGACACCTGCTGTGGATAGAGGGTTCTCGGAGGAGGGGGTACGTGTAGGGGTGTGCTGGAGGGTGCGTCTAGGTCGTGTACACGCTTGGGTGTCCCGAGTGGATTGTCAGTTTTTTTCACGGGCGGCGCCCGTGTGGTGGGGCCCACGCCGGCAGCCCGCCGCCGTCGTCCCGGGGGTCAAAAAAAATTTTTTGACGAAAATGTCCGGCCTTGCCCCGTGACCATGGGGGCGTGTTCCATTCGTTGATTAGCCGCTTGGATAGTTACTATTTTAGGTCGGAAATTCGCAGATTAAAGGCTTAAAAGCTTAATTAAACCCATTCCGGGTACCCATTTTTAGTTCAAAAAAAACTATTTTAAGCATAAAATTACGCGTAGATTCCAAATTTGGATTCAAAATTGTAAATTTCTAAGCAAAAATGGCTCATTTTCCAAAAATAGAAGTTTTCTGATCGTAAAAATGACAAACTAAATTATATTTTTCAACTCTGAAGCAAGTACATTGTTATTTACAATGGGTAGTTACATCCTTCCCTACTAAAAGAACTCAAGATGTCCTCATCTCGGCACGAACTCTGGGTAATTCTTTTGGAGGGTTGACTCTTCCTCCCAAGTGGCATCCTCCTCAGGGTAATCTTTCCATTCCACTAAATGTTCCCTAAGGATTCTATTGCGAAGCACTCTTTCTCTAGAGTCGATGATTCTATTAGGTCTCATTTCAAGGACTCCCTGAGTTGGCATTACAACTTGTTCATCATCAAGAACATGATCAGGATGAGGCACATATGGCTTTAGTAAGCTTACATGGAATACATCATGGATTTTGAGGTGGGTCGGGAGGCGAAGTTTGTAGAGATTGCACTTAGGAAGGATTTGCGATTGAGGGCATTTGCTACAACGTTATCCTTTCCAGGACGAAATTTGATATCAAAATCAAACTTGCAGAATCTCAATCCACCTCCTTTGCCTCATGTTGAGATTGGGCTGGGTGAAGATCCACTTTAAACTCTGGTGGTCAGTTACAAGCAGAAACTTACGGCCTAGGAGATAGTGTCTCCATAACTTGAAACAATGAACAATTGCAAGGAGTTTCAAATCATGGGTGGCATAATTGACTTCATAGAGTTTAAGCTTACAAGAAGTGTAAGCCACAGGCCTTCCTTCTTGAATTAAGACACCACCACTAGCATCAGTGACAACCTCAAACTCTTTAGTGAAGTCAAGGAGCTTTAGAACTGGTGCTGAGGATAGTCTTAAGTTGGCTAAAATTGCTTTGGTGGATTGGTAACCATACTATCTTACATTCCTTCTTGAGGAGATCAGTTAAGGGTGCGGCTATCTTGGCATAATCCTTGATGAAGATCCTATACCATCCTGTGATGCCTAGAAACCCACGGATTTCTTTGACTGTCCTAGTAGGGGGTGGCCATTCCAATATATCCTTGACTTTGGCAGGGTCTACTGAGATGCCCTTTAAGGAGACAATGAACCCTAGATATTCAATTTGGGAAGTGAAGAAGGTACATTTGCTTTTCTTGGCATAGAGTTTATGTTCGCGCAGTATTTGCAATACTTTGCGTACATGCTCCTCATGTTCCTCTTTTGACTGAGAATAGACCAAGATGTCATCAAAGAAGACAAGGACAAATTCATCCAAGTAGGGTTCCTGCATCAGGCGGTTGAAGGTGGCGGGAGCATTGGTTAATCCGAATGGCATGACTGTAAATTCATAGTGGCCATAGCAAGTATTGAAAGCAGTTTTGGAGATATCTGATTCCTTGATCCTAATTTGATAGTAGCCAGACCTTAAATCCATCTTGGAGAAAACTTTGGATCCATAAAGTCTATCAAGAAGTTCGTCGATGCGAGGAATGGGGTATTTGTTTTTGACAGTGACCTTGTTTAGACCTCGGTAGTCAATACAAAGACGAAGCGTGCCATCCTTCTTTCTCTGGAAAAGAACGGGCGCTCCCCATGGGGAATTACTAGGGCGAATGAATCCTTGCTCAATGAGCTGCCTAAGTTGTTCCTTGAGCTCTATGGCTTCAGGAAGAGACATTTTGTAAGGCCTCCTTGAAACTGATTCAGCCCCAGGGATTAACTCAATCCCATGATCTACTTCTCGAGATGGGGGTAGTTTTGTAAGTTCCTCTGGAAAGATATCTGAAAACTCCTGGAGCCAAGAGGGTTCTAAATCTGGGTTGCTTTCTTCTACCTTGTTGAGTTTGACAAGGAAGATCTGTTGGCCTTTGCGCACTCCCTTAAGAAGGTGATTAGCTTTGACCAAATAAAATTTGGGTTTACCTGTTTTTCCCTGGGCTGATACTACCTGTCCTTGACTATTCCTAAAGGTGATGCTTCCTTCATCAACACAGTGAATGTCAGCATTGTTTGCAATTAACCAGTCCATACCAAGGATTCCATCATAAATCCCTAATGGTAAGCTTCTGAAATACCCATGGGTCGATTCACCACCCAATTCAAATTCAAGATCTCCCACACAATGTCGGGATACAAGTTTCTTCTTTTCCACTAGCTAACTCAACAATCATTGCTTGGGCTGGTTTTTGATCTAACTGTAACTTACGCAAGCATTTTGGAGAAAGAAATGAATGCGTACTACCACAATCAATCAAGAGCTGGAAAGATCTACCTTGATAAGTAGCCGGAGCTTGAATAACAGAAAACTGCTGATTAGGTCCTTGATGTTCTATAGCTGCATGAATGGTGGCTTGCTCTTCTTCTTCCATCTTTAAAGTCGGTTCACCAATCATAGAGCAGACACGGGCAGTCACTCCACGACCTCTACCGTCCACCGCCACCTCGTCCAGCCTGGCGGTTATTAGGAATCCCACGACGTTGAACTACCCGGCCGCCTTGTGGAGCAGCAGTGACACTAGGATTGAGAGAGGGTCTTGCAAGTTTGGGGCATTCATTCCGGAAGTGGCCAACTTCATTGCAATAAAAGATTGGTCCCCATAGGATTCTGAAGTGGAATTAGCATAACTGCGGGGAATAAAATTTTGGGGTACTGACCAATACTGTTGTGGCGGAAATTTGATTGGTAATTCCTCTAAAGGCGCCCCCTTGGGTTAGGCTCTCTTCTTTGCTTGACCACTCTTTACTTCTTTAGCCAGAGGTTTGGCTCGGGTAAGAGCATCTTGCAAGGTAGTTGGCCTCATTGCTTCAAGGCGAGAATCCAAAGGTTCATTCAGCCCTTGGCAAAATCGGGCCACTTGTTGAGTGATCGACATAGGTGGAGCATATTTGCCAAGTGTGACAAATTTTGAGTAGTATTCCTCCAAGGTTAAGTTAAGCTGCTTAAGGCTGAAGAACTCGTTCATCTTAATAGATTCATGAGATGGGGGAAGATAACGGCCCTTCACAGCTTGCTTAATGTCACTCCAGGTTTGGGTATCTTCAGTGACGCCCTTATCTCGGCACCATTGCTTCCACCAAAGTTTGGCGTCCCCGGTAAGACAGAATCTGGCAAGCATGGATTGATTCCCAATTCCTGTACCAGCAGTCGAAAAGTAATCGTCCATGGCTTCTATCCAAACTTCTGCATCCCTTTCAATCTTTGAACCTGCCCCATTAAATGAGGGAGGTTGCATTTGTTTGAGGAGAAGCTTCTTCTCCTGTGTATCTGTATATAATGCATTGGGAGCAAGAAGTTGACGATCCTGGTTATCAATATGAAGCTAAATTTAGAATCACGTCACTTAAGCGGCTTAATACACATAAGACAATGAAAATCAAAACCTTTTATTCCAAGCTTTAATATTTACAAGTGAACCAAGCCATTTACAAGGATTGGACTAAATCCAATCTTATTTATTTACATGGTAGTCCTCTAGGGAACCTAATAAAGATCTGCGGTGGTAGCATTGAAAAAGTAGGGGGGTTCTCCCATGGTTTCAAGATAAGTCTCTGGTAGGGGAGGTAAACCACATCTAGAAAGACGGGTAACGGCTACTCTATCAGGGGATACAACTCGAGTCACACTATCATAAACCCATCGATTCTGCAACATGCGATTCCCATCGATAGTGACATAGGTATTACGAGGAGTGCCAATAAACCAGAACAGGTAACGGCTAGATTCGATAAGTCTCTGGTAGGGGAGGTAAACCACGTCTAGAAAGACGGGTAACGGCTACTCTATCAGGGGATACAACTCGAGTCACACTATCATAAACCCATCGATTCTGCAACATGCGATTCCCATCGATAGTGACATAGGTGTTACGAGGAGTGCCAATAAACCAGAACAGGCGAACCATCCGCAACATCTCGGCATATCGGATCCGCCTCAAGTCGTTGGTGAGATTGCCGACGTGCTCAGCTCGAATGATGAAATAGGTAGATCGACGATGCCAATACTCAGCTAGGGTTAGCTTGTCTACAATGTGCATCATAGTGTCACGGAACTCAAATTCGGAAGAGCGACAAGCAGTCATGAACATGCATTGGAATACCAGGAAGCGAGAATAGGGATCCATCTCGTCCTCCTGCGTCCAGCCGTAACTAGATTAGTTTAACAAGAATTCCTAGAGAAACAAGAGAATACAATATAAAATCTCCCAAGTCTAAACCTGCTCTGATACCACGTGTAAGGACCCCGACCCGTAGGGCGGGAGAATCCTTTTGATAGGCGGTTAAGTCTCGTGTTATTTTCCGATTGACGACACCTCGATCTCGTAGAAATACGAGGTTACGAGCAAACGGACGGACCTAACTCTATCTCGCAGGGGAAGCGTAGTCATCCTAAAGGAAATTCTAATCCCCAGCACAGAATGTGCTTGGAGATGGAACAAGACCCACACTTGGTTCAAGGAAGCCAACGCCTTTTTCCCCCGTATTTCATGAGGCACGGCCGCTGGCTCGGTCCCCTAAAACAAGTCTTGTTCGGGACTCTACTATTCCCTAAGTATCGCAAGTTACGACTAGTAGAAAGCTACCCGACTAATCGGGTCCACCCATCCTTAGAATGGTACCATCATGGCATCCATTCTCCCACTTTCCACACACTCACCCATTCAATTGTTTTCTAATTAAGTCCTACCACATTGTGAAACACTTAAAAACAAATTCCTTTGTTAATTAATTACACTTGATTCCTTAAAGAAATCTTCCTTAGCACAACCTTGAAATCAACGAACATACTTACAGTGAAAAATATTTACAAAGACCCTGGAACCGGGTCGATATTCCAATCCAAACTTCCATGTCCAAACCATAACCACAACCATAACCACAATCCAATCACAACCACAACCACAACCACACCAATGATCTAGAATTCGATCTTCCAGCCTCAACCAGCAGGGTAAACCTCACGGACCGTCTCCCCTCGTCATCAGCCAGCCGATGAGGGCCAAGCCGTCCTGTCACCCCCTCAGATACTGCCGCTTGTACCAAACCCTCTCGCTCTTCGGAGGGGACGTCTCCTCATGAGGTGGGGGTTAAGTCACTGCACTAGCCTGGACCCACAGAACTAGGCAGCATATATACATCACCCTGGTGGTGAAATCCAATTCCCAGTGGCATAGGAGGGGATTGCCCTGGGCCGACTCCCGGCCTTGCTCTATCCTCCGCCCGACTACACAGGCAAGCACGGAGTTAGCTAAGGGGGGGAGAAGCTGTACCTGCATGTTAGCAATAAACTAGTAGTGTATCCAATAAAAAAGAGACATAGCCTTTATTCAATGAATTCACACATTAACAAAAAAACCATCGTTTCGGAAAGACAATGATTCAAAAGCAAGATTACTTTCTTATAACTTTACTTAAGAATAACCATAAGGTACTTTAGGCCATCTATACTAGGGGTTTAACCTTGGTTCCTTTCCTATTATTTCGAATCTTTGCATTAAGCTTCACAAGAGAGAATTTTACTTAAACTTGTTAAATGACCAACCTGGTTATCGTTTTCGTGCCTATTCGCTTCAAGAGGGGTGAAGTCGGTTGCAGGGACGCGATTCGCTTCATTCCCTCCTTGGGCAGCGCGTGGTTCTTCACTTCGGTGGCATTTCGGCGCCATAGGAGCACTAGAGTTTTAAGAGGATAGAGAGAGAACGGGGTGAATATAAGAGGTTGGGAACGTGGAGAGAAAAGAGAGAATTCTACTGGTTCAAACGGATTCGAAAACGGAGTCCGTTTGGGGTAGGAAAAGCTTGTTGGGCTTATGGGTAGGAACGACCTCTTAGCCTAAGTTTAAGTCGCCGCATATGGGGGGGGGGAATTGAGAGGGTGTCCTTAACTTGGAGAGCTCTTGAGAAGAGTGTACGTCTAGGGAGGCCTAGGGAAGAGTAAGGCAAGGGGTGGAGGAGAAGCACACTTTAAGTCTATTCACACGGGGGGGAGAAGAGTGTAGAACATGTCCTAGAGCTTGAGGGAGGGCTTGCGCGTAGGGCCTTGCTGGGGGCTTGTCTGAAGGGGAGGGTCCTTTTTTAAAGGTGTTGGAGGGTGGACGTCCGGGTGCGGGAAGGTGATACCTGGGTGGTGTAGGTGTCCGGGAGAGAGTGTGGGCGTGAGACACCTGGGGGTGGAGGTGTCTCGAGGAGAGAGAAAGTGTGACACATGGGGGTGGAGGTGTCCCCAAGAGAGAGAGAGCACGACACCTGTGGATAGAGGGTTCTGGGAGGAGGGGGTACGTGTAGGGGTGTGCTGGAGGGTGTGTCTAGGTCGTGTACACGCTTGGGTGTCCCGGGTGGATTGTCGTTTTTTTTCACGGGCGGCGCCCGTGGTGGTGGGGCCCACGCCGGCAGCCCGCCGTCATCCGGGGGGTCAAAAATTTTTTTTTGACGAAAATGTCCGGCCTTGCCCCGTGACCATGGAGGCGTGTTCCGTTCGTTGATTAGACGCTTGGATAGTTACTATTTTAGGTTGGAAGTTCGCAGATTAAAGGCTTAAAAGCTTAATTAAACCCATTCCGGGTACCCGTTTAGTTCAAAAAAAACTATTTTAGGCATAAAATTACGCGTACATTCCAAATTTGGATTCAAAATTACAAATTTCTAAGCAAAAATGGCTCATTTTTCAAAAATAGAAGTTTTTTTATCGTAAAAATGACAAACTAAATTATATTTTTCAACTCTGAAGCAAGTACATTGTTATTTACAATGGGTATGTTACAGGAAGTTTCGAATGAAGAGTTTTTTGAAAGGCAAAGGTTTATGGAGTCTCGTGTCGGATGAAGACCCGGAGCCATTTCTACCTCCTCAACCAAATAATGCTCAGTTGGTGGCTCACAAGCAATGGGTAGAGCGGTCTTCGAAAGTGTTGCATTACTTTTCAATATGTGTAACAGATGCCTTGCTTATTCACATCCAAGATGCAAATACACCGAAAGAAGCATGGAATATATTGTGCCGAATGTATGAGACAGACACTGGTGCAAGGAAGATACAACTAAAGCAACAGATTCACAGTGTAACACGAAGGAATAGGAGTATACATGAGTATGTTCAGGAAATCAAGGGTTATGCAGATTCACTATCATCAATTCATGCCCCAATGGATGATGATGATTTGGTTGCTCTCACATTGCGTGGTTTAGGTCGGGAGTATAAATCTTTTGACACTTCCATCTAAGTAAGGTTGGGAGGAATGCCAGACTTTAATGAGCTTGTGTCATTGCTCATTGTGGAAGAATTAAAGCTTGGACTTGGTGGTATGAATCTTACAGGTGGTGCATCCTCATCCAGTAATGATGAGCATGCAAGGAATCAGGCTTTTTACTCATCTAGAGGCTCTCGAGGCAGGGGGAGATTTACCCCTCGAGGCCGTGGAGGACGTGGTTGGAATGACAAGTCTACTCAACCACAATCAAATCAGAATTTTCAGAATTCACAGTCATCATTTGGACCACGTGGAGGTCGTGGATTTCAATCCCATAGGGAGAGAGTTGGAACAGGTGCTCGTGGTAGAGAACGATGGCAAGGTCCTCAACAAAATTTTAATGGGATTGAATGTCACTATTGTGGCAAACTTGGACATATGGCAAAAGATTGTTACAAAAAGCAAAATGATGTCAGGAATGGAAGACCACAACATGGAAATTATGCATCTACTAGTAACAATGATGGGAGTTCAAATCATCTTTTTGCAATGAAGCACATTATGGGGACAATGGATTCTCACAATGCTGGAGGAGTCATGGTATATGGATTCAGGTGCCTCAAACCACATGACATGTCATGGTGAGTGGTTTGAGAAGATGCAACCATTGGGTACAAATGGTTATGTGGTCACAGGAGATGATACTCTGCATCTTATAACACATGTTGGCAGTGTGCCTTTGAGGATGCATGATGGAAATGTGAAGAATATGTCAGAAGTGCTATATGTACCATCCATTACAAAGAATTTGGCATCAGTAGGCCAAATGGTTGAGCAGGGACTACAAGTAAGATTCAATGAGAATGGCTGTTTTGTGGAAGACTTTAAGTATGGCTGTAGATTGATTGCCAAGGGCAAGAAGGAAGGAAGGTTGTTCAAATTGGATGTAGGCATACCAGAATTGAGCTCAGCCATGTTTTCAAAGAGCAATGGGATTGTGCAGGACATTGATATGTGGCACAAGAGGATTGGACATGTCAATATACAGAGATTAAAGAACATGCAAACAAGAGGCATTGTCAGTGGATTGCCTAGATTCAAATATGATGGACATGTCAATATACAGAGATTAAAGAACATGCAAACAAGAGGCATTGTCAGTGGATTGCCTAGATTCAAATATGATGGACATATGCATGTTTGTGAAGCCTGTCAGTTTGGAAAGCAGGCAAGGTTGAGGTTTCCTAGAGAAGGAAATATGAGTAACAGGCCACTTGAGATAGTACACAGTGATGTATGGGGTCCTGCACAAAACCCATCTATCAAAGGCAGTCTATACTATGTGACATTTATAGATGATTTCAGCAGGATGACATGGATATACTTTCTGAGAGAGAAGAGTGAAGTGTTGGAAAAGTTCATGGATTTCAAAGCTCTTGCAAAAAAGCAATATGGCTATTGGATTAAATGTTTGAGAACAGATGGAGGTGGTGAATACACCTCAAAAGCTTTTGAGCATTTCTTGAGGAAGCATGGAATAAGAAGACAGTTGACTTGCAGGTATACACCTCAGCAGAATGGTGTGGCGGCGGCTGAGAGAAAGAATAGAGTCATATGTGAAGTGGCAAGGGCAATGCTCAATGAAAAGAGCATGCCAGATTACTATTGGGCAGAAGCATGTGCTACTGTAGTGTATATACTGAACAAAACACCTACAACAGCCATTCATGGAAGCACGCCAGAGATGTGGCTTACAGGTTACAGGCCAGACATTGGACATCTCAAAGTTTTTGGATGCATAGCTTATGTACATGTGCCTGACGAAAGAAGAAGGAAGTTGGATCCTAAGGCAGAGAAATGTGTATTTGTTGGATATGCACAGGATCGAAAGGCATACATGTTATAACCCTCAAACTAGACAAGTAGTCATCTCACGAGATGTGGTGTTTGATGAGCTTGCTAGTTGGTACAAAGCAAAAGATGAGAGAGTCATTGAGTCACTTGAGGCAGATGTGCCTGTGAATTTGCCACAAGCAAGTTCTAGTTCTACTACTATGTCTGGGCCAGCAGAGCAGCAGAAGCTGAGAGTAGCAGTGTGCGTCCATGGTCAGCAAAAGATGAGGGAGTCATTGAGTCACTTGAGGCAGATGTGCCTGTGAATTTGCCACAAGCAAGTTCTAGTTCTACTACTATGTCTGGGCCAGCAAAGCAGAAGCTGAGAGTAGTAGTGTACGTCCATGGTCATGACGTTTGAGGCATGAGAGTGTGAGCACTAGGAGTAGTGCTATGGGTAAAGGAAAGAAGAAGGTAGAAGGAATTGGAATCACAGGTTATGAGTCATCTAGTTCAGAGAGTGGATGAGGAGCTTGGCATACCTGTTTTACGCACACCTGGTGCTAGGCAGGACAGATATGTGCCACCACATGCTAGAGTTACAGGTGTACAGACTGACCCGCATGCATTGCGGAGATCCCAGAGAGTCAGATATCCAGTTGAAAGATTGATATATCGAGATTTTGCTATGCACTATGCATACATGACATCTATGGTGAAGCATGTGGAACCTACGTGCTATATAGAGGCTATTGGAGAGCATGTATGGGAGAAAGCCATGGATGAAGAGATGGATTCTTTGGACAAAAATGATACATGGGAATTGGTTGAGTTACCACAAAGAAAGAATGCAATTGGTTGCAAATGGGTGTATAAGGTAAAGTGCAAGTTAGATGGCAGCCTAGAGAGACATAAAGCAAGGCTGGTCGCTAAAGGATATACACAAACTTATGGTCTTGATTATGATGAAACTTTCAGCCCAGTGGCTAAGATGGCTACTGTGAGGTCTATCATTGCACTAGCAACACAAAAAGGTTGGGCTTTACATCAAATGGATGTAAAAAATGCTTTCTTGAATGGTGAACTACAAGAAGAGGTGTACATGGAACAGCCAGAAGGATATGTACATCCAGAATATCCTACTTTTGTTTGCAGGTTAAAGAAAGCAATATATGGTTTGAAGCAAGCACCTCGTGCTTGGAGTGACAAGATCAGCAGATATCTTGTCAGTATTGGATTTGTGGTTGGAAATGCAGACTCTTCACTTTATGTGAAGAAGACACATGATGGTATCGTGATGATAGTCATTTATGTTGATGATTTGATTATCACAGGTGATTGTGGGACAGGCATTGATGAGGTTAAGGCCTCTTTATGCAAAGAGTTTGATATGAAAGACCTTGGTGATTTAAGGTTCTTTCTTGGCATTGAGGTGATAAGAACAAGCAAGGGTATATGGTTGGTGCAAAGGCAATATGCACTTGACATGCTGGCAAAGTATGGTATGACAGCATGCAAACCAATGTTGACACCATTAGAGCAAAATATGAAGCTTAGGGCTGATTTGGGTGATGAGCTTGATGATATCACCATGTACAGAAAAATGGTTGGTAGCCTTATCTACATGACCATTACGAGGCCAGGTCTCAGCTATGCAATTGGTTTGGTGAGTCAGTTTATGCAGAGTCCTCATAAACCTCACTTGGATGCTGTGAGACGTATTCTGAGATACGTCAAAACTACCGTGCATTATGGTCTTTTCTATGAGGCAAGAAAAGACATGCATGTCTATGGATATACAGATGTAGATTGGGTCGGTAGTGCATATGACAGGCGGTCTACCAGTGGCTATGTTTTCAGCCTTGGAAGTGGAGCTGTGAGTTGGAGCAGTAAAAAGCAACCTACAGTTGCTTTATCTACCACACAGGCAGAGTATCGTGGAGCAGCCATAGCTGCATGTGAGGCTATGTGGTTGAAAAAGTTGCTAGACGATGTCAGGTTACAGAGTGATATGAGAGTTGTCATTCATTGTGACAACATGAGTAGTATTCAGCTTGCTAGCAACCCAGTTTATCATGCGAGGACCAAACATATTGAGGTCCACTATCATTTCATCAGAGAGAAAGTGCTAGATGGGCATGTTGATTTGACATATGTACAGACAGATGAGTAGGTTGCAGATATCTTTACCAAAGCACTTGGTAAGGATAAGTTCGAGTATTTCCGTACTAGATTGGGAGTCCTAGAGATGGACATGTCGAGCTTGAGGGGGAGTGTTGAAATGTCAAGCTCGTATACAGCTGGAGGATAGCACATGGGTGCTGATGACAGAGTGACAATATGGTAGATGGATATCGTGTGGTGTGTTCATGACCGCGTCGAGCTGGTCATGTGTGGTGTGGACAGTACATTAGGTTTACTTTGTAGTGTGGACATGCTGGTCATGTGTGGTGTGGACAGTACATTAGGTTTACTTTGTAGTGTGGACATAACACTATGTTGTGTTCCCTTTTGTGTGTGTGAGAGAGATGATGACTATGGCTTCTCTCCTTCTTTATGATTGATGGATATGGATTAGGGTTTACTTCTCTTGTGTGTACTCCCTCCTTCTTCTGTTTTTTATCAGTTATTTCGCATGCCTTGAAAATCAAGAATTGATTATACAAAAATAGTGTATCTTGTGAGCTCAGTTATACACACTGTCTATGGGTGTACATGCATTTTCTTGCTCAGGTATACACATCATTTGGCCATTTTCTTTCCTGGTCTTGGTTTCACCCATGCCCTTTTGACATCTACAATGGCTAGGTGTGTAACCACTTATGGTCCACAGGTGGGAACAAAGCTTGTTATACGTTCAAGCCAAAGATATAATGAGATATCTCTGTCGGAAATACAAGAACACTTTACGCTCTCTTGCAAGAGGTTCACTCTGCACGCAATAACTTTGGGTGCAAAAAGGTATTAAGATTGAAGCTCAAACTCTTGTTTGATGGGACCGAGGGGGATGCAGATGTTCAAGCATTTTATAAGGTCAGGTTACATATTGTCAACTTGGTAGTGTTTGATGAAGAGGAAACTATGAAGAAAGATAATTTGGTGGATCAATAATCCTCTTTGCATTGCTCGAGTGTTTTTGATCTTATTTGTGTTCACCTTAGAGGGAGCAGTCTACATGTTGCTTTGAAAGTGTGCATCAAATAGTATTTGCTGATGAACTTCCTATGTCCTACAATGGATATAGTGCTTTTGAGCTCCCTTCTTCTGGGTGAAAATATACAATTCTAGGAATGGAGTATAAACATAATTGTCATGTATGGGGGGAAAACTATCTAACTTGTAGTAGTGATTTCTTAATAGGTACAATGAGATTGAGCAGGTGTGCTGGTCACTTACGTTCCTACAATCTAGAGTGCCCGCACATTGTGACCGCTTTAGTTGTGAATGAGACTCACTAGATTGGGAGAGTGCAGAAGGTGTCTCAAGTTGCGAGTCTGGGAGAAGAGACTGGAAATCTTGTATGTAGTCATTGTAGAATTCCACCTGAGTGTGTGAAGTAGTGTCTTGTTGTCATTGTAGACTTCCACCTCAAGGAACTTCTGACCATTGCTACATGTGCATTTAAGGTTAAGGATAGATACGCTTAGAAAGAGTTTTAGAAAATGTTAAATGCTATTGTGCAAGAATGTGGTTATGGTAAACCTGAGTTTAGAGGTTTTATGGGCTGATGAGGCCGGTGCAAATTGGATTGCAGTGCACTCTGTTTATTTTTGTGTGAAGCATAACCCAGAAAAACAATGATCATGTGATTTTCATTGGGAGCAGAGCATGGTGAATCATACAAAAAAGTGTATCAGACCACCTTTCCATCATGAGGAACACAAGTTCTTGTGTAGAAAGTGGAAGAATGCAAGCTCACATGTTGCGGCGGCAAATTGTAAACATGCTTTACATCAGTGGTGGTGGAGAAATGGACATGTTGTAGAGGGTGAGTTTATATCGATGGAAAAATGACTTGCATGGTGGGATCATGGTGAATCATACAAAAAAGTGTATCAGACCACCTTTCCATCATGAGGAACACAAGTTCTTGTGTAGAAAGTGGAAGAATGCAAGCTCACATGTTGCGGCGGCAAATTGTAAACATGCTTTACATCAGTGGTGGTGGAGAAATGGACATGTTGTAGAGGGTGAGTTTATATCGATGGAAAAATGACTTGCATGGTGGGATGTGCGTGCAATGCATTGGAGTTCTTTATTTTTGACACAACACAAAGATGGTCCTTTCTTGCTAACCACAAACCTTTCAAAAAACAAGAACTCTAACATGAGAGCAACTGTTGGTTATAAGAAGCAATTGTCTTTGTATTAGGCTACTGCTATTGACCTTTCAATGGTTGTGTTGTAGAGTGCACACAGTAATGCATACTTGGTTAGGTGGTTATACTAGGACTGGATCGGGACTTCCAAAAATGGAGTGCTTCCTTTGAAGAAATGATGGGGCATCAACAAGCAAAAGACTAATTGACTTGACCCATAGTGCAATGGCAGAGGCTAATCTAGATTTCCCAAAAGTGGACCAAGAGCATAAATATGTGTGACGTAAAAGACCTATCTTGGCATCTCCAGGTGTTATGCTAGAGAGAATGATAGCCATAGGCTAGAGTACATGACTATGTCAGTTAACAAAAAAGGACCAGCTATTCTTACTCCTTAAAAATCCATGTTGCCCACCATTCAAGAGAAGACACTTGGGAGAACACTATGGGGGATAAGAAAGACAAAACCTAAGTCTAAAGTTACATGCTTTGGATTTCTGCAAGATACAAAGCAGCATTGCGGTGCCGTGATTAATCCACAGGGTGGACCATAGCAAGGTGGTGTGTGTGCACCTTGTTTTTGGGGATGACATACTTACCCAGGACATGATGGTACCTTGGGTGGCATTCGGGAGGGATTTGTATGGTTCTGTGCTACTGTGTTGAATACACATTGCCTCACACATGGACACCAAAGTGGGTGATTGCACCACCTAGACCTGCCAGGTGTTTGGTTAGTTTTTACAGAAGGTACAAATCTTAAAACATAGGAGGTGGCCGATCTAGAGAGAGCAGGGTTTCTATTGGAGACATGTAGCACCATCCCATAGAATCCAACATCGATAGTAGGGTCATGCCTACCACAAATAGTTGCAAGCTCATGCATACCTACGTACCATGCTGGTAAGGTTGTCCGTTGGTGAAAGAGGCTCATCACTAAATAATTCCAAGCAAATGTATAGAAAGGTCATTCAATTTTAGCTTGCATTGTTCAAGAAGACATTATTGTCTGTAATGAATTGCACGTTTTATGTGAGCACATATAGGGGTCACATGGGGCTAGAATGAATTATGTGGTGAATGTGTCTAAGTACCCAAGCTGCTCTTGTTCGGATTTCCAAAAGAGAGAAACAAAGAATGAGATGTACCTTCCTTGAAAACATATGTATTATGTTTTTTTGCAAGTGCTTAATCTTGATGTGGTTCTGCATGAGTTTATGCACTAGCAAGCTTTGAAAGAAGTGGAGCTACCATGTAAATGTTGCAGAGTCATAGGGAATTTTTAGATGTCCGAATATGCATCGATAAATTTTGGGATGCTATCTACAAATGCATGGCAAACGTTTTTGTTCACTCGTAAATATTTTGGTCTTGGGAGGAGAATGTGTAGCATTGACTATTGGAGTTCTGTTTTTTGGGTTTTTGGTCAAGGTCACACTTTCTAAATCTGTAAAAAAAACATTTATTTTTGATCCCATGTTGCTCAATACTGTTTTTGGTAACCCAAAATGTGAAAAAAAAATTGTTGGGGATTTCCTAGTTTAAGGTTTCTTGTTGTCATCTAACTTTTTTCTTCAATAGAAGTTAAGATACACCGTTTGAGGTTTCTTGTTGTGGGCTTTGGAATAGTAGCTGCCATGTTAACAGTGGTAGCTACCTATTAAGAGTGAAAGCCACCATGTAGGTAAGGTAGCAATCATGTTAAGAGTGGAAGCTACCAGGTTGACAATAGTGGCTTCTTTTAAAGACAGAAAGGTAACTACCAGCTTTGGAATAGTAGCTGCCATGGTAGCTACCTGTATAGAGTGAGAGCCACTAGTTAGGTAAGGTAGCAACCATGTTAAGAGTGGAAGCTACCAGGTTGACAATGGTGGCTTTTAAAGACATAAAGGTAACTACCAGGTTTGGAACAGTAGCTACCATGTTAACAATGGTAGCTACCTGTATAGAGTGAGAGCCACCAGCTAGGTAAGGTAGCAACCATGTTAAGAGTGGAAGCTACCAGGTTGACAATGGTGGATTTTAAAGACAGAAAAGTAACTACCAGCTTTGGAACAGTAGCTGCCATGTTAACAGTGGTAGAGCTACCTATATAGAGTGAGAGCCACCAGCTAGGTAAGGTAGCAACCATGTTAAGAGTGGAAGCTACCAGGTTGACAATGGTGGCTTTTAAAGGCAGAAAGGTAACTACCAGGTTCTGAACAGTAGTTGCCATGTTAACAATTGTAGCTACCTATATAGAGTGAAAGCCAGTAGGTAGGTAAGGTAGCAACCATCTTAAGAGTGGAAGCTACCAGGTTGACAATGGTGGCTTTTAGGGATAGAAAGGTAACTATCAGCTTTGGAACAGTAGCTGCAATGTTAACTATGGTGGTTACCACCACTCTTAGCATAGTACCTATCATGAAGATACCACCTGAATCACTCCTAGCCTCATGCCTATGAGCTCCAAGCTTGGTAACTGAGCTCCAAGCCTGGGAGCCACCACTCTTAGAATAGTACCTACCATGAAGATACCACTCTTATCAGCTCCCAGGCTTGGAGTTCATTGGTATGACAGAAATCCTAACCTGATGTATGAATGCAGAAGTGGATGTATGAATGCAGATGTGGATGTGTATATATGGATGTGCATGTGGATGTATGAATGCAGATGTGGATGTGGATGTGTGGATGTGGATGTGGATGTGGATGTATGGATGTGGATGTGGATGTGGATGTATGGATGTGGATGTATGAATGTGGATGTGGATGTGGATTTATGGATGTGGATGTATGATTGTAGATGTGAAAATAGATGTATGGATGTAGATATGGATGTGGATGTATGGATGTGGATGTGGATGTGGATGTGGATGTAAGGATGTGGATGTGGATGTATGAATGTAGATGTGAAAATGGGTGTATGGATGTATGGATGTAGATATGGATGTGGATGTATGGATGTGGATGTGGGTGTGGATGTATGAATGCAGATGTGGATGTGTATGTATGGATGTGGATGTGGATGTGGATGTATGAATGCAGATGTGGATGTGTATGTATATGGATGTGGATGTGGATGTGGATGTATGGATGTGGATGTGGATGTGGATGTATGAATGTGGATGTGAAAATGGATGTATGGATGTAGATGTGAATGTGGATGTACGAATGTGGATGTGTATGTGGAATAATGAATGCGAATATGTATGTGAATGGATATGAAGTCGATATGAACGAATGAGATGTAATGAGAAATGGATGTGATGAGACGTAATGTAAATTAAGAAAGATAGGAATGGATGTGATGTGAAGTGAATGAATGTGATGTGATGGGATGGAAAATGATATAATCGGTCAAGACTGGATATACATATGATTTGGATTTGGGTTAAGTAATATGGATTGATGTGGAACAATCTGGAAAGATGTGAGTTCATTATAGAAACTGTATTTGTGAAGAACTGTTGTAAATGACTATTTTATGTCAAGAATGCTAGGGAAGCATTTTGACTATCTTGAGAATGTGGTTGTGGAGACCTACCTGATAAAGTTGCAACAGCTGATGGAGAGTCAACGGAGGACGTCTCGCATAGCAAGGTCGGCCAGCCTCGGTTTGATTTAAATGGTGAGCTTTCGGTACAGTGGTGGATGAGGGACCAAGGAAGCAGCCTATGAGTGAAGCGCTAGGTGACCTGCGAGACGAAGGATCCTAGAGGATGCTGACCATACGGTGCTCGGGCTCTGGGTCGCCGAAGATACCCACACATGCGTCGTGGAAGATATTGAAACAAGGAGTAAGAGTTGTTTTCTGAAACTGGGCATGGATCTGGTTGATTGACCTTGCTGGTCCTCAAAACGGATGAGTCCATGGCTCTCTTATATGGATCTGTTGATTGATCTTGCTGATCTTCAACGAGGATTCCATCTTGCTTTTTATATGTGAATATATTACCGGGTACTATGAGCTAGGAACTATTGAAAAGGCCCTTGAGTGAACAGGTGGTGAGCGTTCTAGTTGCCCATGATGCCATAAGTACACCGATGAAGGAATGATTGGAAATAAGGATTCAACCAGAGATTTTGAGGATTGTGATCAGTGACACAATGGTTTCATAAAGGATTGTTTTAAAGATAGCTGATGCTGAGAAAAAGGCAATTTCATATTGGGTGTGTAAGTGGTGTGACTAGTTTTATGTTTGCCTGAACATCCGGCTAGGGGCCTAGGAACTCTTTTCCCTGGTACCCGGGACAAAACCTAACCAAATTCCTAATTGGATCCCATCACTACAGTGGATGGGTGGTTGGCTAACCCATGGGACTGGATGGGGTTAGGCTAGACTGATGGATCCGTACATCGAGACTCAGTTTCTGTTTAGTTCGATAAATGAAGTAAATCTCGGATAAAAATTGTTCTATGGAAAAAGAATCAACGGTTGTGCCTCTCAATGAGGAAAAAAGCATTGGTCTCTATGATCCAAGTGCACTCTGTCCCTTAATCTGACTATGGAACTTACGAGTTTGGTCAGATCAGTAAGGCTTTTGACTACGTTAGGGAAAAGTTATCCTGGTGGAATCACCCATGTTTTCCAGGCAAAGGACATTTTTCTGGGTTCGATTTTGGAAAAACTAATGGATTAGTCTCTTATTTGGATATCCGTGGGTGAGGCCCCGAGTGTGGGATCCTGCCTCTCGTGCACAAGAAGTGCTACTTTTGCTCTACTAGCACCCCAGAATTCGTTGCACAGTGGGGTCAGGGATCTTACACTACCCGAGGAAAAGGTCTCAAAAGGAATGTATGGTGCTAAAAATGTAGCTAGGTTCCCAGCCTGTGCAAAAATGTAGCTAGGTTCCCAGCCTATGCAAAAATAGGTGCTCAAAGTGGAGGATCTAGTCCTACCTGAGTTGAGACGACTCAAAAGTGGATAGTGTGCATATTCCTACCCTAGCACAATGTAATGTAACACTTCGAGAGCATTGAGGTGGAGTGTTAAGAGACGCGTTGCATGAGGGAAATGCTAAATTGTATGGGTGATGGGTGAGTGAGAACACCTCGCTCAAGAGGTGGTTTTGAAATATGTAAGCTCGGTTTATGCGTGTGTGGGAAAGAACCCTAGAGGTGAACGATATTGTGGTAAGATAAGAATGCCACATATAATATTGTATCGTGTGTGAGTGTTACCAAAAGAGTGGGAAAGATTGTGCCACAAGGATGCACACATGTAAAGTGAGATGAGGGCTATCTATATTAGAAGGGTTGCTATTTTAGGATGTGTGAGTCACTTTGGCAAGGATGTGAGTTGCATTCTTGTTCATGTGAAAACAAGCAATCATGGGTTGGTTGGAAGCCATCTATGGTGGGGGAGCACAGTTGTGCAGCTGTGAGATCCCTCCGCCCCCTCCACACGCCGGACTCTCGGTAGCCGAACAGCGGAAGCAGCCCCCTCATGTGCGGGGCGGGGTTTCTCACTCGGGTCTCGCTCTCGAATGTCCGGACACGAGACTAAGCTGGTGGTCACTCCAAAAACCGAAACCGGGAAAAATTCCCATGCCCGGAAAGCGGGGGCGATTCCGCCATTATGAATTTTTTTTTAAACGAATTTTTCTAACGTGATCAATTCTAAGCTATCCTTCAACTGGATAAACCAGATAGAAGGAAACTATCACTGATATAATTTGATCATTTTAGTAAATTCAACACTTTTTTCCTGATCCAGGTCAGGCACAGCCGTTGATCTACTTATTGAAAAATTTATCAGGAGATTATCTAACTACTCGAATCTTAGCGTAATCCTAAGATTTTGCAATTTGATTATTAAAACTCCACTGATTCCAGCCTAACCCCATCCGGCCCATGGGTTAGCCACCACCCTACCACTGGAATCGGTGGAACCAATTAAGTACTCACCCACCCATAATTGAATTGCCTTTCTTAACTTTAGCTTTAGAAAACAGATACGCACGCACTCCTCTTTATTAAAACTTTAATAAAAACAATCCTTGATAAACAATTTACGATTTATACATGTCATACTTCAAAATTTTCATTGAGTCCTTGTTTCTCAACAAAACAGAATCACTCTGGACTCTCCGTTGAGACCAGCAAGTCAACAGCGAGATCCAGTGATAGATTATTAAAAAAAAAACATAGGTCCATCATATAATATCTTCCTCGACATACGCATGGATGTTCTCGGCACCGCGAGCCCGTGCATCGCCTAGTCAGAACCCTCCAGGATCCTCCTTAGGTGTCCTGGCACTTCACTCAGGGAAACCACTTCGTCGGCCCTCGTCCGTCGTACCGGAAGTGCACCATTTTAACCATACCGAGGCTGGTCAAGACCTCGGCAAGCCTTGCCGCGTGAGCTGTCCCTCGAACACTCCCCGCCAGCTGTTGCAACCGAACTTCCCTTAGATAAACATATATGCCAAATGCTCCCTCCAGCATTCTAGCGTAAGATAGTCTTTTAAGAAGGCAGGGTTTCTATGCAAGTTTACAGTTTTGATTTTTGTTTGAATACCATGAGTATATCATAAATCCCTAGATCCAATTTTCAATTCCAAACAGAATTCTTCAAATTCTATTAACTTGATTCTTAGATCAAAGTCACAAGTCTTAACTTAGTTTTTAATTCGATGTGATTGAATACATTTTCCCTGAACTGGGCACATCGTCATTGATTGAAACTCACGAAGGAATTAGGTCTTGATCAATAATCTGAGTCCGAGTTTAGGTCTGAAAGGTTCTCTCTAAATTTATCTTCTCGAAAGGTACTATCTCAGTTTCTCTTTTTCTAAAATTTCCTACGATGAATATTTGTTTACAATTTCAAAACATGGATTTCTCGAGGAATATTCATTTACGTGATCTCCGATTAAAATTTATCTTTTTTTTTATACCTCTATACATTAAAATCAATTTTTATAAAAGTAACACTTTCATAATAAAAATATATCTTTATACATACTCTTATGCATAAAAATGATAAAAGTAACACTTTTGATATAAAAATTTAACCATTATGCATACTTCTATGCATGAAATAAAAATGATAAAAGTAACACTTTTGATATAAAAATTTATCCTTTATGCATACTTCTATGCATGAAAATAAAAATGATAAAAATAACACTTTTGATATAAAAATTTATCCTTTATGCATACTTCTATGCATGAAAATAAAAATTGATAAAAATAACACTTTTGATATAAAAATTTATCCTTTATGCATATTTCTATGCATGAAAATAAAAATGGTAAAAGTAACACTTTTGATATAAAAATTTAACCATTATGCATACTTCTATGCATGAAATAAAAATGGTAAAAGTAACACTTTTGATATAAAAATTTAACCATTATGCATACTTCTATGCATGAAATAAAAATGGTAAAAATAACTCTTTTGATATAAAAATTTATCCTTTATGTATACTTCTATGCATGAAAATAAAAATTGATAAAAATAACACTTTTGATATAAAAATTTATCCTTTATGCATACTTCTATGTATGAAAATAAAAATGGTAAAAGTAACACTTTTGATATAAAAATTTAACCATTATGCATACTTCTATGCATGAAATAAAAATGGTAAAAATAACTCTTTTGATATAAAAATTTATCCTTTATGCATACTTCTATGCATGAAAATAAAAATTGATAAAAATAACACTTTTGATATAAAAATTTATCCTTTATGCATACTTCTACGCATGAAAATAAAAATTGATAAAAATAACACTTTTGATATAAAAATTTATCCATTATGCATACTTTTATGCATGAAAATAAAAATGGTAAAAGTAACACTTTTGATATAAAAATTTAACCATTATGCATACTTCTATGCATGAAATAAAAATGGTAATAATAACACTTTTGATATAAAAATTATCCTTTATGCATACTTCTATGCATGAAAATAAAAATTGATAAAAATAACACTTTTGATATAAAAATTTATCCTTTATGCATACTTCTATGCATGAAAATAAAAATTGATAAAAATAACACTTTTGATATAAAAATTTATCCTTTATGCATGATATTAAAATTCAATTTCTCCATGATTATAATGAAATTCTTTCAATTAATCTAGGATGATAATTCTTAGAATATGGTAGGAAGTCCTCTTTTTATGCTTTGAATGAAATTATTTTATGCATAATTTTTATAAAAATTTTGCCATAGCTCCGCTACTATGACTGATAAATCTCAAATTTTTCTAAGGGATAAAGCTTATCATTAAGGAAATAATTAAAATGATCTCTAATTGGATCATAAATCCATAATGGATTGAATCATCAATATACATAAACTAAAAGCATAGAAAAAAGCCATTAATTTGGCCTCAAGTATAGCTTAATCTTGGGTTAAGGAAAAGCTTTATGAAAAGCTTGGTTTGGTGAGAGAAAAATTACATAAAAATCATTAGAATTTAAACATAAATAGAAATTAACTTCAATAGCATTTATTAAATTATGTAACTCTTCACTACTATTCACCAATTAACTTCAATAGCATTTAAACAATCATACCAATTAAGCTTCTCAAGCTTGAGAGGGGTTGAGAAGAGAGAAACATTGAGAAATTATAGAAAAAATCAATATTCACTAATTACCTTACAAATTGCTTGATTCTTTGTTCACGGTAGAGGCCCCCAACCAATCAATTGGTTAAGTATGTTGATGGAGCCACTAATGGGGATTGAAGAAAGAGGGAAGCTCCAAAATGAATTCACAGTTCTTGGCTTAGGTGGAGTAGAGTAACGATGCATAAACACTATATATTTTTCAACAAGGGGGAGGCTTCTATTTATAGGAAAAATTGAGCTCCTAACCAAACAAACTGATTCTAGAATTTTCCAAATCAGTTTGGTCAATTTTTGACCATTTTTAGGTCAGTTAAACTAACTTTTTGGAACTAGACTTGAATTAGGAGAGAGGAGAGATGAAATATCTCAATTTTTTATGAGTTTAAAACTCATTCAAGCATGTGAAATATGCACCTCCTTTAAAGAACTCCCCTTCCTTACATATGTGTCATAATGGAATCATTTTAATATTGCTCATAATTTTTTTTTACTAATAAACCTTGTACATTTTCAACTCTTCATCTTATGTGAAATATGCACCTCCTTTAAAGAACTCCCCTTCCTTACATATGTGTCATAATGGAATCATTTTAATATTGCTCATAGTTTTTTTACTAATAAACCTTGTACATTTTCAACTCTTCATCTTATGTGAAATATGCACCTCCTTTAAAGAACTCCCCTTCCTTACATATGTGTCATAATGGAATCATTTTAATATTGCTCATAGTTTTTTACTAATAAACCTTGTACATTTTCAACTCTTCATCTTATGTGAGCATTTACTCATTTTTGGATACCCAAAATATCTCATATTTTTAATATTGCTCATAGTTTTTTACTAATAAACCTTGTACATTTTCAACTCTTCATCTTATGTGAGCATTTACTCATTTTTGGGTATCTTCTTTTGCAAATTGGATTTATCTCCTCCCTACACATGGATTGATGCTATTGGCCCATATGAACCTTAATTGGACCATAATCCAAAAATTTCTGAAAATCTAGACCCTTAGACTAAGGTCCTTTATACCTATTTCCAATTAATTCCAATTGTACATTGGAAAATTCTTTTTGAATTTCTGTTTCAGGGGAACTTATTTTAATAGGATGAGTTATTTTTCTATCCAAAAATATTCATAATCTGAATATTCTCTCTCTAGAATAATTTTCTCTCTCTAGGCTAAAACACTTAGAAATAAGATCTTTTATATTTCTGAAGAGGAATTTGATTACATGGGAAGATGCTGGACATCTTGAGAGGCTGGGGAGGAATCTTACATTCTCTCCCACTTGAAAAACGCGAGATGTCCTCATCTCGCAAACTGGGGATAATCCCTGAACAGATCGGCTTCATTCTCCCAGGTGGCATCTTCAAAAGGATAGAACTTCCATTTTACTAATAATTCTCTGAGAATTCTATTCTTGAGAATCTTTTCTCGAACATCGAGAATTTTTTCAGGTTGGAGTTCCATCTGTCCTTGGGTTGAAGAGGTTAGGATTTCATCATCAAGCATATGATTTGAGTTTGGCACATATTCCTTTAGAAGGCTTACATGAAATACATTATGAATTTTGAGATGAGGAGGCAGAAGAAGCTCGTAGGCTAAGTCACCTACTTTCTTTGTAATCAGATATGGCCCACAATATCTGGGTGATAACTTCTTGTACTTCCCAAGAGATAAGGAACTTCTTTTGGGCCGTACTCGAATGAAGACCATATCTGCTTCTTTGAATTCTCTATTTGTCCTCTTCTTATCTGCATATTGCTTCTGTCTATCCTGGGCAGCTTTAATATCTTTACGAATTGACTACATCTGTTGCTCCATGTCGTCAGTCTGGACATCTCGACCTTAATCAATGGGTCAGACCAAGTTAATGGAGTTAAGCAATCTTGTCCATACAGAGCTTTAAAAGGGCTCATCCCGATACTTCGGTGATAAGAAGCATTGTAGGCGAACTCGACTAGATGCAAATAGCTTAGCCACTTCTTGGGTTCCCTCCATAGCATGTCCGAAGTATATCTTCAATTACTTGGTTTACCCTTTCAGTTTGACCATCGGTCTCAGGGTGATAAGCTGTGCTGAGATCCAAGAAAGTTCCCACTGCTTCAAAAAATGCAGTCCAAAACCTTGAAGTAAATTTGGGATCTCGGTCACTTACTATTCTCCTCGGTAGGCCATGTAATCTGAAGATTTCTTTGAGGAACACTCTGGCCACATCCACTGCAGTGTAGGTTTCTTTTACTGGAATCAGATGGGCAACTTTGGTTAGTCTGTTGACTACCACGAAGATGGAGTTGTAACCTGATTGCACTGAAGGTAATCCAGTAATGAAGTCCATACTGATACATTCCCACTTCATCTGGGGGATGTCCAATGGATGTAACTTCCCAGGCATTTTTACTCTCTCAGCTTTGACTTTTTGGCATGTCAGACATTGACGTACATGATTCAGCACATCCTTTTTCAAACCAGGCCAAAAGAAACTTTTCTTTACGGACATGTAGGTCTTGATGAAACCTGGATGTCCTGCAATAAGGCTGTCATGGGCTTCATTCAGAATTTGGTCCTTGGTTCTCTCATCATTGGGAATGCATAACCTGCGGTTATAATACATAATGCCATCATCCAGGCTGTACCCTTGAACTCTGTTCAACTCCTGTGGAGTTTTGCTTTCCTGCATAAGTAGGGTAGCAATAGGGCCAAAGAATCTATCTTGCATGATCTTCTCACTTGCTTGAGTAATCAAAGGATTTGATATTACAGTAATTGCAAGCAAGGAGGTTTTTCTGCTGAGAGCATCTGCTACCACATTCTCTTTGCTTGGGCGGTACTTGATTTCAAAATCAAATTCCTGCAAGGTCTGCATCCACCTTCTTTGGCGCATGTTGAGGTCCTTCTGAGTAAAGATCCACTTTAAGCTCTGATGATCTGTCATCAAAGTAAACCTTTTACCCAGTAGGTAATGTCTCCACAACTTTAAGGCATAGACTACTGAAAGCAATTCCAAGTCGTGGATAGCCTGTCATCAAAGTAAACCTTTTACCCAGTAGGTAATGTCTCCACAACTTTAAGGCATAGACTACTGAAAGCAATTCCAAGTCGTGGACAGCATAATTCCTCTCATGCGTTCTGAGCTTTAAAGGTTAGTCAGGGGGGAAGCTATGAGAGCATATTTTGGTATAAAAATTCTATACCAACCAGTCAATCCCAAGAATCCTCTGACTTCTTTCACTGTCTTTGGTTCGGGCCAATCTATGATAGCTTGGATTTTTGCAGAATCTGGAGAAATTCCATCTTTGGATACCAGGAAACCCAAGTATTCAACGTGGTCGGCAGAGAAAGTGCATTTGCTCTTTTTGGCAAAGAGTTGATGCTTCCTTAGAATCTCAAGAACTTTTCGGACATGAGTCTCATGGTCGGCTGCATTTCTTGATGAGTAAATCAGAATGTCATCAAAGAAAACTAGAACAAAGTCATCCAAGTATTCTCTGAGGATGTCCTGCATTAGGCGATTGAAAGTAGCTGGGGCATTAGTTAATCCGAATGGCATGACAGTAAATTCATAATGCCCATAGCGAGTATTGATGGCTGTTTTTGGTATATCTGGATCATTGATCCTGATCTGGTAATACCCGGATTTGAGATCTATTTTTGTGAAGATCTGGGCTCCATTTAGCCTGTCCAAAAGCTCATCAATCCTTGGGATAGGATACTTATTCTTAACTGTCAGCTGATTTAGACCTCTGTAGTCCACACAGAGTCTAAGTGTTCCATCTTTCTTTTTCTGAAAGAGAACTGGCGCACCCCAAGGTGAAACACTAGGTCTTACAAACCCTTGTTCTAATAGCTGCCTAAGCTGTTCCTTGAGTTCGATGGCTTCAGGAACTGGCATTTTGTAAGAGCGTAGGGCTACTGGTTGAGCTCCGGAGGTCAATTCAATCTCATGATCGATTTCTCGAATTGGAGGCATTTCAGTTAGCTCTGCTGGGAATAGATCATCAAATTCTCTTAACCATTCTGGTTCTTTAGCGCTTTAAGTCTACAGGGTTCATTTTGACAACATAAATTTGCTACTTCTTCCTAAGTCCTTTCAGTAACCTGGAAGCTTTTACTAACTGAAGGTCTGGGGATCCGGAAACTCCAGTTCCATGGACTTTGTTCCCGTGAAGGTCATGGAAGGAAATGGTTCCATTGTGACAGTGTATGTCAGCTTGATTTTTGTGGAGCCAATCCATTCCAAGGATTCCATCAAAAACTCCTAGAGGTAAGACTTTGAACTGACAGTCGGTTACATTACCATCTAGATTGAACTGGATAAGATCTGTCTCATGGTGAGTGAAAAGAGTCTTCCCACTGGCCAATTCAACTTGCATAGGTTTCCCTGATTTCTGTTCTAAGACTAGCTTACGCAAGCAACCAGGGGAAATGAATGAATGAGAACTGCCTGAATCAATCAAAAGCTTAAAAGACTTACCCTGATACTCTGCTGGAGTATGGATGACGGAGAACTGCTGGTTAGGCCCTTGATTTTCAATTGCAGCATAGATCTGTCCTTTTTCCTCTTCTACTACATCTGAAATTGTGACTGCTTTGGCTGCTGCAGTCTGAGGTAGAACTCTTTCTCTTTTGTTGTTCCAATTCTGGGAAGGAGTTCTGAGATTACTCTGGATAGAGGCAGATGGCTGGGCTGGAATTCTTCTGGGGTTTCCCTGGCTTGGGCGATACGGACCCTGATTAGACTGGAGTGAAGGGGTTGGTCTTTGAATTCGGAGTTCTTGACTTCCCTGTCCCCTTGACATGGCAGGAGTCGGACAGTCTTTTAACTGGTGACCAAAACCCTGGCATCCAAAACATCGGTTTTCAGTTTTGAGCTCATCCTTTTGATTTTTTGAAAGTGGTGAGGTTCCTGAGAAAGTACTCTGGTGGGGGAAGGGTCTTCCTTCACTTCTGAATCTTCCTGTATCCAGATTCTGATTCAGGCCTTGCTGTCTCTTTGGGGGTGGAAAGTTGGAAGTATTTCCCTGGGCTTGGAATCTCTTAAAGTTAGAGGGTGCAGGTTTTGGTGGGACCTTTACTACAAAAGCTTTGGCAAAATCTTTTGCCATTCTTACTGCTTCAGCCATGGACACTGGCTTGGCATTTTTGACCAGTGTGTCCAAGGGTTCGTTCATTCCTCGAATGAACCTAGCCATGAGTTGCTCTTCATCAAGAGGTGGTGAATATTTAAGTAGAAGGGCAAAGGCCTGGTGATATTCCTCGATGGTTTTGCTCTCCTGTTTTAGTTCTAAGAATTCGTTCATTTTGGTTTCTAAAAATCCAGGAGGGCAAAATCTCTTTCTTAGATAGGTTTTTAGATCATTCCAGGATTGAGTATTTCTGTCCAGACGATTGGTGTCACAGTGGTTCCTCCATGCTACCCTGGCTGTTTCCACTATTTTCAGCCGGCCAAGAGCCATTTTGCTCCGCTGATTGTATCCTGTGACGTCAAAATACTCTTCCATGGCTTCCACCCATTTCTCCACAGCCTCGCCCAAGTTTTCCCCTTCTCCTTTGAAGGGTCCTGGTTGAGTCCTATGAAGAGCCTTGCGAACATCAAGATCAAGCTCGTCATCTTCAGAGACAGGGTCTGGTTGACGACCACGGTTTCCTCGTCTCATGATTCTGCCAAAATTTATATATTAATAAATTTTTATTTTGATATTATTCATGAGATCCTAAGACTTAAGAGTTTGAAAAATAATTTCTTAAACAAGATAAGATCTTATTGGATATCTATGACATATGTCTGATAACAGATTTTTCTTTATCAGCAGATCGTCCGCCGTAAACAATCATTTATACAACGAGAATTTTTTTTTTCGGAAAACATTTTTTTATTTATATAAAAGTTGTATTATGTACATAGAGCAGCTCGGCTCCAGAATTCAAAATCTCCTCGGGAAACGCATATGACGACGGTATTGGGCCATAGCCATGCCCTGATACAAACGTCCACTTACTGAGACAAGGGAGCTATTATATTCCATTTAGGAATAAAACAACTAAGAAGTCTGTAGACTTGGCATGCAAGCCTGAAATTTCGAGGCGTTGAATGATATAAAATGACGCCACGTACGATTTTCAGCTTTAACAAAATCATAGCCAATGAGAGGTTCTCCCACAGCATTGCACGACGGTCGCAAGAGGCATGGACATATTGCCCTGCAAACCACTTATGCTGAATTCTCTCCGCTGGGTTAGGAAAATATAAATCCTCGAAATGGCGTGCGAGTCTTCTTCGGCTTAATCGAGTTGAAGCGGAAGAGATGAGATGCTCGAAGGCAAACGCAATCATATCTTGAGACTGGGTGAGGTCAGGAATACCAGATAAATGGGGAATTTCCATCTATAAAAACAATTTTTTTTAATTAAAATTTCTTCATTAAAGAAGCTTACGGAATGAAAATACATTATGAAAATGCCATTTCTGAATTCTTTTTACCAATTTCAGATAAGAATTTAATTATCTTTATTAGCTTTCAATTTCGCTCTGATACCAACTGTGAGATCCCTCCGTCCCCTCCACACGCCGGACTCTCGGTAGCCGAACAGCGGAAGCAGCCCCCTCATGTGCGGGGCGGGGTTTCTCACTCGGGTCTCGCTCTCGAATGTCCGGACACGAGACTAAGCTGGTGGTCACTCCAAAAACCGAAACCGGGAAAAATTCCCATGCCCGGAAAGCGGGGGCGATTCCGCCATTATGAATTTTTTTTTTTAAACGAATTTTTCTAACGTGATCAATTCTAAGCTATCCTTCAACTGGATAAACCAGATAGAAGGAAACTATCACTGATATAATTTGATCATTTTAGTAAATTCAACACTTTTTTCCTGATCCAGGTCAGGCACAGCCGTTGATCTACTTATTGAAAAATTTATCAGGAGATTATCTAACTACTCGAATCTTAGCGTAATCCTAAGATTTTGCAATTTGATTATTAAAACTCCACTGATTCCAGCCTAACCCCATCCGGCCCATGGGTTAGCCACCACCCTACCACTGGAATCGGTGGAACCAATTAAGTACTCACCCACCCATAATTGAATTGCCTTTCTTAACTTTAGCTTTAGAAAACAGATACGCACGCACTCCTCTTTATTAAAACTTTAATAAAAACAATCCTTGATAAACAATTTACGATTTATACATGTCATACTTCAAAATTTTCATTGAGTCCTTGTTTCTCAACAAAACAGAATCACTCTGGACTCTCCGTTGAGACCAGCAAGTCAACAGCGAGATCCAGTGATAGATTATTAAAAAAAAACATAGGTCCATCATATAATATCTTCCTCGACATACGCATGGATGTTCTCGGCACCGCGAGCCCGTGCATCGCCTGGTCAGAACCCTCCAGGATCCTCCTTAGGTGTCCTGGCACTTCACTCAGGGACCGCTTCGTCGGCCCTCGTCCATCGTACCGAAAGCGCACCATTTTAACCATACCGAGGCTGGTCAAGACCTCGGCAAGCCTTGCCGCGTGAGCTGTCCCTCGAACACTCCCCGCCAGCTGTTGCAACCGAACTTCCCTTAGATAAACATATATGCCAAATGCTCCCTCCAGCATTCTGGTGTAAGATAGTCTTTTAAGAAGGCAGGGTTTCTATGCAAGTTTACAGTTTTGATTTTTGTTTGAATACCATGAGTATATCATAAATCCCTAGATCCAATTTTCAATTCCAAACAGAATTCTTCAAATTCTATTAACTTGATTCTTAGATCAAAGTCACAAGTCTTAACTTAGTTTTTAATTCGATGTGATTGAATACATTTTCCCTGAACTGGGCACATCGTCATTGATTGAAACTCACGAAGGAATTAGGTCTTGATCAATAATCTGAGTCCGAGTTTAGGTCTGAAAGGTTCTCTCTAAATTTATCTTCTCGAAAGGTACTATCTCAGTTTCTCTTTTTCTAAAATTTCCTACGATGAATATTTGTTTACAATTTCAAAACATGGATTTCTCGAGGAATATTCATTTACGTCGATCTCCGATTAAAATTTATCTTTTTTTTTATACCTCTATACATTAAAATCAATTTTTATAAAAGTAACACTTTTATAATAAAAATATATCTTTATACATACTCTTATGCATAAAAATGATAAAAGTAACACTTTTGATATAAAAATTTAACCATTATGCATACTTCTATGCATGAAATAAAAATGATAAAAGTAACACTTTTGATATAAAAATTTATCCTTTATGCATACTTCTATGCATGAAAATAAAAATGATAAAAATAACACTTTTGATATAAAAATTTATCCTTTATGCATACTTCTATGCATGAAAATAAAAATTGATAAAAATAACACTTTTGATATAAAAATTTATCCTTTATGCATATTTCTATGCATGAAAATAAAAATGGTAAAAGTAACACTTTTGATATAAAAATTTAACCATTATGCATACTTCTATGCATGAAATAAAAATGGTAAAAGTAACACTTTTGATATAAAAATTTAACCATTATGCATACTTCTATGCATGAAATAAAAATGGTAAAAATAACTCTTTTGATATAAAAATTTATCCTTTATGTATACTTCTATGCATGAAAATAAAAATTGATAAAATAACACTTTTGATATAAAAATTTATCCTTTATGCATACTTCTATGTATGAAAATAAAAATGGTAAAAGTAACACTTTTGATATAAAAATTTAACCATTATGCATACTTCTTTGCATGAAATAAAAATGGTAAAAATAACTCTTTTGATATAAAAATTTATCCTTTATGCATACTTCTATGCATGAAAATAAAAATTGATAAAAATAACACTTTTGATATAAAAATTTATCCTTTATGCATACTTCTACGCATGAAAATAAAAATTGATAAAAATAACACTTTTGATATAAAAATTTATCCATTATGCATACTTTTATGCAGGAAAATAAAAATGGTAAAAGTAACACTTTTGATATAAAAATTTAACCATTATGCATACTTCTATGCATGAAATAAAAATGGTAAAAATAACACTTTTGATATAAAGATTATCCTTTATGCATACTTCTATGCATGAAAATAAAAATTGATAAAAATAACACTTTTGATATAAAAATTTATCCTTTATGCATACTTCTATGCATGAAAATAAAAATTGATAAAAATAACACTTTTGATATAAAAATTTATCCTTTATGCATGATATTAAAATTCAATTTCTCCATGATTATAATGAAATTCTTTCAATTAATCTAGGATGATAATTCCTAGAATATGGTAGGAAGTCCTCTTTTTATGCTTTGAATGAAATTATTTTATGCATAATTTTTATAAAAATTTTGCCATAGCTCCGCTACTATGACTGATAAATCTCAAATTTTTCTAAGGGATAAAGCTTATCATGAAGGAAATAATTAAAATGATCTCTAATTGGATCATAAATCCATAATGGATTGAATCATCAATATACATAAACTAAAAGCATAGAAAAAAGCCATTAATTTGGCCTCAAGTATAGCTTAATCTTGGGTTAAGGAAAAGCTTTATGAAAAGCTTGGTTTGGTGAGAGAAAAATTACATAAAAATCATTAGAATTTAAACATAAATAGAAATTAACTTCAATAGCATTTATTAAATTATGTAACTCTTCACTACTATTCACCAATTAACTTCAATAGCATTTAAACAATCATACCAATTAAGCTTCTCAAGCTTGAGAGGGGTTGAGAAGAGAGAAACATTGAGAAATTATAGAAAAAATCAATATTCACTAATTACCTTACAAATTGCTTGATTCTTTGTTCACGGTAGAGACCCCCAACCAATCAATTGGTTAAGTATGTTGATGGAGCCACTAATGGGGATTGAAGAAAGAGGGAAGCTCCAAAAACTAGTGAATTATTAAATGAATTCACAGTTCTTGGCTTAGGTGGAGTAGAGTAACGATGCATAAACACTATATATTTTTCAACAAGGGGGAGGCTTCTATTTATAGGAAAAATTGAGCTCCTAACCAAACAAACTGATTCTAGAATTTTCCAAATCAGTTTGGTCAATTTTTGACCATTTTTAGGTCAGTTAAACTAACTTTTTGGAACTAGACTTGAATTAGGAGAGAGGAGAGATGAAATATCTCAATTTTTTATGAGTTTAAAACTCATTCAAGCATGTGAAATATGCACCTTCTTTAAAGAACTCCCCTTCCTTACATATGTGTCATAATGGAATCATTTTAATATTGCTCATAATTTTTTTTTACTAATAAACCTTGTACATTTTCAACTCTTCATCTTATGTGAAATATGCACCTCCTTTAAAGAACTCCCCTTCCTTACATATGTGTCATAATGGAATCATTTTAATATTGCTCATAGTTTTTTTACTAATAAACCTTGTACATTTTCAACTCTTCATCTTATGTGAAATATGCACCTCCTTTAAAGAACTCCCCTTCCTTACATATGTGTCATAATGGAATCATTTTAATATTGCTCATAGTTTTTTACTAATAAACCTTGTACATTTTCAACTCTTCATCTTATGTGAGCATTGGATACCCAAAATATCTCATATTTTTAATATTGCTCATAGTTTTTTACTGATAAACCTTGTACATTTTCAACTCTTCATCTTATGTGAGCATTTACTCATTTTTGGGTATCTTCTTTTACAAATTGGATTTATCTCCTCCCTACACATGGATTGATGCTATTGGCCCATATGAACCTTAATTGGACCATAATCCAAAAATTTCTAAAAATCTAGACCCTTAGACTAAGGTCCTTTATACCTATTTCCAATTAATTCCAATTGTACATTGAAAAATTCTTTTTGAATTTCTGTTTCAGGGGAACTTATTTTAATAGGATGAGTTATTTTTCTATTCAAAAATATTCATAATCTGAATATTCTCTCTCTAGAATAATTTTCTCTCTCTAGGCTAAAACACTTAGAAATAAGATCTTTTATATTTCTGAAGAGGAATTTGATTACATGGGAAGATGCTGGACATCTTGAGAGGCTGGGGAGGAATCTTACAGCAGCAGTGTAAACGATAACAAACCTCCTGGTGATAGACAAATAGCAGCCAACAGAAAGATAGATAGCAACATGAGGAGGAGAGTTGGCATCACAAAGAGTCTTCTGTAAACATGATGACAGAGCAGCCACCGACAGCATAGATGGAGAGAACTGCCGTCGTATAAAAATAGCATGCAGATTACGGGTGGCATGGAACATGAACTGAAGATGCGTCGACAAGCCAAAATGAGACAAGGCAACAACAGCTAGTGGGTTACATTGGCACATAAACAAAAAGCAAAAAACAATAGGAAATAGAAATCTGAAGGAGTAGAGAAGTGCTGATGTGCATATGGACAATCGACGCTAAGCGTACATGAAAGGAAGAGAAAGCAATGTTAGGCATTCGTCGTTGTCAGTGTTGTCCAAGAGAGCTGAAGGTGTAGTGTACTATAATAGGAGGAGGGAGTAAGGACCCTCTAATCTCCTTCTCAAGTACCATTGATGATGAAGAGACCGAGAGCTTCTAGAGGCAGCATAGCAAGAAAAATAGTAGGAACATTGGTCAGAGACCACATGTTTTTTTTGGTAGAAGATTAGCAGCAAAGCATGGTGGTAGCTATTATTGAGATAAGCCTCAATAAAGGTTTTTTTTTTTAAAAAAATTAATGTAAAAGACCCCGTATATGAGGTTGTTCACATGCCTTACAAACATAAGGGAAAATCCTTTGTACGAATAGGTTTTTCACACATAGGGTTCGCTGCTCGTCAGCTTTGGCCAAAAGGCATTGTATTTTTTGTTGCACCCATGATTATGAAGGTAATCATACCCGAGCAGTTAAAAGCTCAGAATGAGAGTTTGTATTCACTGAGTGCATGAGGTTTCTCCTACCCGAGGCGAAGGTTTCAAAAGGGATGTATGGTGCTAAAAATGTAGCTAGGTTCCCAGTGTAAGCAAAAATAGGTTCTCAAAGTAGAGGATCTAGTCCTACCAGAGTTGAGACTCAAAAGTGGATAGTGTGCATGTTCCTGCTCTAGCACAATGTGATGTAACACTCCGAGAGCATTGAGTGGGAGTGTTAAGAGACGTTGTATGAGGGAAATGCTAAATTGTATGGGTGATGGGTGAGTGAGAACACCTCACTTAAGAGGGGGTGTTGAAATATGTAAGCTCAGTTTATGTGTGTGTGGGAAAGAACCCTAGAGGTGCAAGATATTGTGGTAAGATAAGAATGCCACATATAATATTGTATGGTGTGTGTGTTGACCAAAAGAGTGGAAAAGAGTGTGCCACAAGTATGCATACATGTAAAGTGAGATGAAGGCTATCTATATTAGAAGCCTCATTGTATGGTTTATTGGAGATATGCAATAGAGCTATTGTTGAGTATGCAATCTCTCTCTCTCTCTCTCTCTCTCTAGTCATGGTGTTTCTTGTGTGGTTTAATCCACCTTCATCTTATGCTAAATCTTGTGTCTATCACCATGATCAATCCCATGTTAGGATTGTCAACATGAGATATCTCCACTCTCAGTGCTATTGACGATAGAGACAAGTTCTCTAACAAAAGATTGATTAAGCGATTCCCTAGAGGGCCTTGTTGAAGATGTAGCCTTGATTAACTCCCTGTATGCTTTAGCCCACACTTCCTTTGAGAAATGCTACAAAAGTGCCATGGATTTTGAGGATAATTTCAAGGAAATGCGTTCCTAAAAATTTCACGAGAGCAATTTTAAAGCTTCCTTCAAAACTACTAGAACAAAAATTTGAAGGAAAGGGAAAAGATTCCTCTTCAAGACAACAAGTGGAGCAATTAAGCAGAGATGCAGTAATGCAGCAAATGAACCAACACTAGATAATAGGCCAAGGCTATGACCAAGTTGGGAAACCCCATCTTTACCCTAAGAGAGAACTAGTTTGGTGCTTGATTTGTCGAGCTAACCAAAGGCAAAAACGTTTTGCTGAGGGATGAGGGGTGCTACTATAAGTCTCTTCACACCGGGGGGAGAAGAGTTAAGGACACTCTCTCCTCATAAGGGTGGGCTAAAAGTTGGCATATCTAAAAATTGGAAGATTAGGGGGTGCTGAGAGGTGGGCAACAAGGGACGGCTGTAGGTATGGCAACAAGTACACTCTACAGGTGTACAAAAGGGAGGTACAGATGGCGTCATGGCCTTATGCAGAGTATAGGCTACGTAGGAATGCATGTTGGTGGTCATGGAGCACCCTGGGGGTTTATATAGCTATGGGGTACGGGCATGGGCACTACAAAAAGTACAGTCAAAAGGACAGTGTACTGTCAAAGGATGTAGATCAGTGGTCTACATGGGCCTGGGGAAAGGTACGGTGGCCGATGAACAGGGAAAGGAGTGGTACGCATGTACCCTATTTGGTCAGAGGCAGCATGGGTGTCCACATAGCGGTGCGTGTGGACCACACAGAGGGTGGCTGACCATTTTGCAGCAGAGCAGGCACCCTGGTGAGTGTGTACGATCCCCAAATTTGGGATGTTGGCCTTGATTTGTGTGCCGGACCACCCTAGGGAGTGAAAAAACAAATTTCAGTGAAGTCATTGGGGTGCAGGCCGTTCATCAACAATCGGACACCCGGTCGTGCATTTATTAAGGTTTAAAGGTCATCGTTTTTAACTAAAAATAACCAAAATTTGCATATAAGCTTGATCCGGTGTCCGTTTTGGATGCTGTAAAATCCTATATTAGGAAAAAATCACGCGCACATTCTAAATTTGGACTCAAAATTTGAAGATTTTTAAGTAGAAATGGCTCATATAATAAAATCATTGATTTTTATACCATAAAAACTCATAAATTCATCTATTACATGGTCATTTTATTATTAATGAAGATGGGCATGTTACACATGCACCTCCCATCCTTGCCAAATTGTAAGGTACCAAGGGATTCACACATCCCAAAATATCAACCCTTATAATATAGATATCCCTCATCTCACTTTACATGTGGGCATCCTTGTGGCACACTCTTTTCCACTCTTTTGTTCAACACTCACAAACCATACAATATTATATGTGACATTCTTATCTTACCACAATATCCTGCACAATATCCTGCATCTTGCACCTCTAGGGTTCTTTTCCACACACGCTTAAACCGAGCTTACATATTTCAACACCCCCTCTTAAGTGATTTAAGATTCCTCCCCACTGTGCCTAATTTTGGTTAGGAAAAAAGCATTGAGTTCCTCAGATGATTAGATCAATGACTGTGCCTGATTTCGAAAAGCGCTGATTTCTTCAAATCAAGTCAGTGATAGTTTTCCTTCTTTATGAATTTACTGTCATGCCGTTTGGATTGATAAATGCCCCAGCTACATTCAATCGCCTAATGTAGGACAATCTCAGAGAATACTTGGATGATTTTGTTCTTGTTTTCTTTGATGATATTCTGATTTACTCAAAGAATGCAACTGACTATGAAGCTCACGTCCGTAAAGTTCTTGAGACTCTAAGGAAGCACCAACTCTTGCAAAAAAGAGCAAATGCACTTTCTTTGTTGACCATGTTAAATACTTGGGCTTTCTAGTATCCAAAGATGGAATTTCTCCAGATTTCGCAAAAGTCCAAGCAGTCATAGATTGGCCTCAACCAAAGCCAGTAAAAGAAGTCAGAGGATTCTTGGGAGATTAACTGGTATAGAATTTTTATACCTAAGTATGCTCTCATAGCTTCCCCCTTGACTAATCTTCTCAAGAAGAATACCCCATTTCAATGGTCTGTCAAGTGTCAGAGTGCTTTTGATAAGTTGAAGACCACCTTGGTAACCAATCCTATTCTAAAGATGCCAAATTTCTCTCTACCCTTTGAGGTGTTGAGATATCGAGCTCATCTAGTGAGGTGGTGGACACTGATGATCGGCCTGGGAGATAGGCCCCACACTTACACCACCACTGGCATGGTTGGTGAGATCATGGGTGATATGCGGCCGGATAGATGACAGGCTATGTGACAGCCATTCTAGAGACTAGCATAGTTATAACGTCAGTTCATTTACTTGGGTTCACACTGGCATGGTTGGTGAGATCATGGGTGATATGCAGCCGGATGGATGACAGGCTATGTGACAGCCATTCTAGAGACTAGCATAGTTATAACGTCAGTTCATTTACTTGGGTTCACACTATAGAGAACCCTAGTATGTATTTTGGTTGAGTACCTTTTCATATGTGTGTACTCTTATCTTTGTATGTGGTGTGTTGAGTGTTGTGTGAAGGAGAAGACAATTTTCAGCCTCTCACCTTGTGTGTTCTCTATTAGGGTTTTGTGAGTGTGTGTGTGCTTGTGCAAGAGCTCAAGCTCTCTTCTCCCCTACATCTTTTCATGGTATCAGAGCGTGGTTCATGCTAGGGCTGAGCTGTAAGCAAGAGAAGCACAGGATGTGGTACGAGGGTAAGAGCTTCAACTACTCTTCCCTATTTGTGTTGGTGACTACACCCTTGTCGGGAGCTCTACGGGAGGCACCGGCAAACAATCTCTAATTGAGGAGCTTTCTTCGCGGGAATAAAGCTATAGGGCAACTATATTTTCCTATCGGACACTTTTTTTAGGCCGAAAATGCGTTTCGGACGCGTGTGGACCTCCGTTTTTCAGAAAGCAGGCGATTTCGAGCACTCCGCGTAAGTCATCGATTCTTTGCAGAACTCTGTTTTAAGAAGACACTGTGTGTGCTGCAAGGAGGTCAACAGTTGCCATTGGGTGTCTGTATGCACATTGAGGTCACTGGTTGTGACATTTGAGTGTACTACAGTACCACTGTAGAAAACACAGCAGTTTGTGCAAGACAAACCAGAGTGCTACTTTTGGTAAATTTGTGTGTTTGGTGAGGTGAAAAAAAGAAAGAAAACCCTGCCTCTACAGCTCTTCCACCTCCCAAACTTGGAAACACACACAACGGGGTTCAGCCCCACCGGGGCTGGAACGTTTCTCACACTTCACCACCCAACCCATGCCAGATAGACAGCAAAAAACAGGGGCACCGTACTCAAAGCAAACACCCAGCAATATATTTCCAGAAAACACTTCATACAAGCTTCTCTCGACACAGAATCCTTACTCACACAACTCACAAACACTCAGGCTCAGCCCAGTCTCACTGCCAAGGATACACCACATCCCCAATCACCAGGATCCACTCGCCTGCTTTCTGTACCAATCACATCAGAATGAACCCGGCTACTCTCACTTCAGAAGGCGCCCACACCAGCTAACCTTCAACTCTCTGCAGCCCATCACTTCTACATGTGTCGTTAGCAGCAGCTACCCAATATATCTCTCTCTCTCTCCCTCTATGCTGATCCTCTGTCAGCTCACAACAAACCCACTTCCTCTTGCAGCTTATCTGCCTTTCTTACTACCGGCCCACCACCAAGCAGCAACACCAACCTTTCTCTTTGCTTCACTCGGCACCCTGTTCTGTCCATTGTTGGCTTCACCTACGCGGCCCACACCAACCTACGCATCCACTTTCACAGCTCCTTATCAGCTGCTCTGCACCAACCACTGCCCTTCATGCACAAAACCAAGACGACTTCCTCACTAGTCGCCACCCTTCAGTCTTCACACCACCCGAGAAGCCCCCAGCCTTTAGGCAGCCACACCACATCAACTCGTCCCACTGGCTCCCACACGGCCCACACGGCACAGCCTCACCTTGACCCAACGAAGGTAACCTCCTTCGCATCCAACGGTGGCCCTCTCTTTGAAAACCCACTACTTTGGCTCTGTCGGCTCACTAGAGCACCTTTGGCTGCGCCCAGCCTGTCATCACCCTCTTCACGGGCGATTTTGCCCTGCTGCTACTGTCAACGCAGCTCCTCGTTCTTTGGCGCCTCAGCGATACCCACTGCAGTTCCTTCTCTACAGTTCTCTCTGTTGCGCTGCAGCCACCAAGGGCCTTGCCTTTCTTTCACAGCCGGCGTCCTCCACCCTTGTTTACGACCACAAGGCGGCCACTCTCTTGACCTGTCTCTGTCAGCCGCTCCAGTCACTCGCCAGCCACCTCCACTTGCACGTCGCTACACTTCACCATGGAGCCTCCATGTCCACAAGCAGCCACCTGCAAGGACTGCTCCTTGGTGTCACCAGACAAGCCTTAATCCAGTCGACGTCTCCAGTCACTACACCAGCCCGTCCTCTCACAGCTGGCGCCCTCCACACCAGCTTCTCTGTGCTCCTCAGCTGCGCCTGCCACGCCTTTCTTTGGCACTGTTCTGCAGCTACGCCAGAGAGCCCCAAGGCAGCTTACCAGTCCTTCGTTGCTTTGCCTACCTCCAGAACCTGGGGGCCACCCCCTCTAGGCGGCCTATTCTTCCTTTACCACCTCTCCTTGCACTTTCCACACCTTCGCCACCTTTCCGAAGATCTGCTGGCAGCGAATAAGGCCTCCACATGGCTATTCTAATCATTGGCCACATAATATTATATTATTTTTCATTTTACCTAAGATATGGCCACCAAATGCTTTGATTTCACACCATTTCTCAAGGCAACAAGGGCCCCTTCAGTCTTTAATGCCCATGCCTCCACACACATTCCAATGTAGCTTCCAATGCCCACTCATTTCTTTGGGACACGTACACAATTTCAAACGGCCGAACAGTTGAAACCACCTCCATCGAACTACATTCCGGACAGGCCTGCACGAGCCTCAAAACAAATCCATCCACACTGAACACCTGGCAACGCCCTCAAAACCAAATCTCTTCACACACACCATGCATTCGTATGTACACAGGCCCAAAACACTTTCAGAAAAACGCCTGACATACTTTGCCACCCCCCCCCATCTGCTGCTAGAGCATTCATGCTCAGCAGCAAAAGCATAAATCTGATAGCTATCCACCAGGATCAAAAGGAAACATCTGCTCACCATCCCATTTCCCAACATCCTTGAAACACCATGGCTGCATCACTGCACACCAAACATCAACCATATGCACCACCAAATCATCCACGTCCACTTCATCCACAACAAACCTCCTTGTCTTCAAAACCTGTGGCATTCTAGCATTTAGCATCCCATTCATCAACACCTGTGAAGGCCAGGTTCCAACATTTTGACTCTCTGCACACCAAAATCCACATCCTCTCCAATGGGAGTGTCCACAAGCACTTCCAGCTCTTGTACTTCAGGCATCTCTTCACAACCATACAGCTCAACTGGTTCAGAATCCTTGTCATCCAGGGACTTTGCTTTTAGCATCTCAGCAATACGCATAGAAGCCTTAGCTACACTCTCAACCATATCTGCATCCATCTCCACCTCTGGCTCCTGCTCATCAAGGCTAGCAACTTCCCATATATCATCCTCAGGCATAATACTCACCTCACAATGCTCTTCATCAGCCAAATCTTCATGCATATCTTCTTGAGTGCTGCCAACTGTGAGGTGAAAAAAAGAAAGAAATACCTGCCTCTATAGCTCTTCCACCTCCCAAACTTGGAAAAACTACCACGAACGGGGCACCACCAGCCACCGGCTGGAACACTCTCTCAACATTCGCCACCCACCCACACCATAAGACAGCTCAGAACCATGAAGGACAGATGATATATTCAGCAAACACACAACACCATACACTCTGTATAAACACAGCAAATACACCAAAGACCAGGACTCTGGCCAGGATTTACTGCCAAGGGAATCACACCCTTGCGTCTGACGACCAAGCCTCTGTCTCCCGGTCCCTGTAATCTCCAGAGGGCGCCCACACCAGCAACCCTTCTTCACTTTCTCTGTAGCCCGGCTACTCTCTGTCTGCTGCTACCTGCCAATTGTCGTAGGCGAGCCCCACTGTCTCCAGCCCACACATCACCGCCACTTCTGCATCCAATCCACACAAAAATCCAAGGCTCCCTCTCTGGTCAGCATCCACGCACTGCCTGCAATCACCGCCCACACAAGACCAGCTACTCTCACCAGAAGGCGCCCACACCAGCTAACCTTCACTCAGCAGCTCCCACTCTCTGTATGTCGTGATCAGCAGTCTCACCAACCCCCAGAGCCTCGCACAATCCTCAACACCACGAACCCACTGCTCACCGCAGCATCCTCAGATACCTAGCCCAAGCCACATCTCATGTACCCTTCCTCACAGCAGCCCTCACTGCTGCTTCAATCATCATAACAAGACGATCACTTTCTCACAAGGCCTCCACTTTGCCTGTCCCCTCGTACACTTGGCGCCGTCACCTTTCAGACCCGCCAATGTTTTCACTGGCTCTCACACGGCCAGCTCAATGCCTTCAGCCAATACACACAACAAACCACACCTTTCAAGCTAGGCGGCTCTTCTTTCTCGCATCTGCAAAACACCCTGTCACCTTCACCCACACGGACGCTCTCTCTTCGTTGCTACTTGTCCCAGCTGCTTCAGAACACGGAGGTCTGCTGGCTCACACGCCTTTTCATCACTCCAGCGTTTGCCTACTGAGGTGGTCCAGCCCCTCTCTGCTACACGACCTCTATACACCCAGCGGCCCCAGCTGTCCTCTGGTCTCCCACCTGCAGCTACACTCTGAGTGAAGGCGACCCAGTTCGATGCGGCAGCCACCTCTACACACTGTCCACCGGCTCTCCTCTCCTCAGCGCCCTTCCTCTTGTGCTGGCAGCCGGTCCCCCAGTCGACCAGCAGCCCTCACTTGCAGCTATCCCAGCAGCAAACGCCGGCTCTTCACACACAAGGCAGCCTCCATCAACACTATTGGCGTCTCTTTTCTGCAAGGCGACGACCCTCCTGGTTTTCCCTTCGTCTTGCGTCTCTGCACTCTCCTACGCCAACTTGTCACTTCTCCAGCTAGCGGCCACAGCTCCTCTCAAGGCGACTCTCCTTTCTGTTGAGCAGCCCCTCTCTGCGCTGTCTCCCCTTCAAAACGGCCGCCGCCTTCCTGTCTGGCATCTCACACTATACACGCCTCTGCTTCCTTAATACGTAGGGCCTCCTCACAACAAGGGCGGCGATTCCTTCTCGAAGCGTTGTTGGTTGCCGACTCCTTCACTTTCCAGACGTTGAGCTGGCGACCAAGCTAGGCTTCCACGTGGCCCTTTAGAAGGTGGCCATATTGCATATTTAATATTTTTTTTATTAAAGTCTCCAAGCCACCAAGCAAAGGCCACAATTATTACCAAAAAACTCTCCCTCTCCCTCCTTTTCTCAGAAAACACGGTGCCCACAGCTTCCAAATAAATGCGAGAGTACTTGTTCGTTGTCTTCAGCATCATCCACTTACTAATCATGACCACTTCCAGCCGGTGCTCTGCTTAGTAACCATCTGCACACCACACAATTGCCATAAAAACTCCAGATCTCCAGCATTTTCTCGAAAAAGAAAACACGTGCATAATCCACTCACGATCAAACCGCTCGGCCTGTACACTTGCCAGGGCATTCAGGGCAAAATTTATTCACACACCACACGCACCATATGTACACTGACCAAAAAACCCTCTCAGATTTTAGCCTGACATACTTTGCCCAACCCCTAGCCTGCTGAATCATTTATGATCAGCAGAAAGCATATAACCATGTTTTCCTCCGATGACCACGTTTTCCTCCGTCAATTCTCTGAGCATCATACAGTGTAACTAGCACATCTCTGTTCCAGGTGATCCAAGAAACTCTGTCATCCTCCCCAGGCATAATCTTCCATCCCACATCCCACAACACAACACCAGAGCCTCTGGAAACAAAGCTCCTGACATACACACCATCTCGTCTCATTTCAACCCCAATATCCCTGATACGATCAGCATCAATATCGGAGAACCAATGCAGCAGCTCCTGCTGAGGGTAAAAATTGATGAAAGCCTCATCAAAAAAGACCTGCTGTATCATAACACTTTCCTGTCCATCAGCATAAGAAACCTCACCATCAAAACCAGCTACCACATGCAAAACAAACTCCCTTTCAACAGGCACCATTCCCAAAGCATCCACCTCAGTTCCTGTATCTTCACCTTCATCAAGGTCACCAAGAGATTCATCCATTACAGCATCCCTCTCATCTATAACAGCAGCATCATTCAAAGCCTTCTTCTGCTTCTCTTTCTTCATTGCCTCAATTCTGATCATGGCTTTTTTAACATTTATGCACATCTCATCATCCAGCTCCAACTCCGGCTCATCATCCTGTAGACTGTCTATTTCCCACTCATCCCACACAGGTTCATTATCCAAAGACTTAAAAGTAAGCTTTTTCACATCACATGCATACCTTTGCTCAGGATTCACTTGCACCTCCTCGCATTCCTCATGTATGGCTTCTTCCTGTTCAGCAACCTCATCAGCAAGCACTTCCTCATCAATAACCACAGCATCCATCTCTGCATCCTCCTCACTCGATGAAGTATCCTCTGTTCCTTCACTAGTAGTGGTACTGGTCGTGTCATCACTCAAATCAGCTTCACTCTCCTCTTCATTATTGACAGGCTTCTGGTTATCCATATTAAACTGCTTCTTATCACCTCTCCTGTCATACAGAGTAATAACCCCTTTCCTCCAATCCTGAACAGCCTTCACTGCTCTCAGCCATGGTCTTCCCAAAATAATGGGGAATGCACCCATTCCTGCAGGCATAACATGACAATCTACAAGTACCTTCACATCAAAAGCTTCCAATTCCAATTCCTTAACCATACCTAAGCATTTGACTTTCTGATGATTAGCCAGCCGAATTCGGAATCCAGATGCTTCAGTAAAATCAAGGCCAAGCCTCTCCACAGCTGCCAATGTGATCACACAAATCTGTGCTCCACCATCTATGTATGCCTCTCCTAGATTCTTCCCTTTATACCAAACATTCACCACAGGACATATGTCAGGTAACTCCTGGACAGATAGAACAGTCACTATCCCTTTGGCCGGCTCCTTCTCTCTCGGATTCACAAGTCTTTTCCACTGACGCTTCAAATTGGGAGCTAACTCTATCAATTGCCCAAAGGTAATGTTAGCCTTCCTTCCAGCCATATCCTCCTGCAAGCTATAACTATCCTGCCCACCCCCTAGTGGAAAATTAGTTACCTGAAACTTCCTACGAGGCTTCCTCTTCTGCTTGACCTTCACATCCTCTCCTTCCTTCACTTTTCCTTTTTTCTTGCTGGGCCCTGCAGCATCCTTGCTTTCTCTTTCCTGTGGCATCCGCTTCCCCAAAGGCATCAAATCAGCTTCTGCTCCCTTCGTCTTCTCAAGGGTGACTACATCTATCACCTTAGTTTTTCCCTTCTCCTCAGCTGTAATTCCACTCGGACCTGCTTGATCCCTGATATCAATACCATAATCATTCGACCTATCCGATAACTGTGAAGGTAGTGGGTACATATCACCACCCATACGTTGAGGCTTATCACAATCTGTACTCAGATGACCTAGCTCACCACAATTCCAGCATGTAGGAATGAAATGACGGCCCCTACCGCGACCACGTCCATATCCTGCTTGTCCATCTCCCCCTTCATAATTATTGCCACGGCCTCTACCACGTCCACCACCTGTACTTCCCATTAAATTTAAGCTCAAATTTTTCATAAGATCAACCATCTGCTTCATATCCTGCCGCAATCCCTCATCAGAACCTGTAGGAACCATAGGTACTCCCTGACTAGCTTGAGGCACCATCTGCATAACTTGACCTTCAGTGGGCTTCATCCTCTCCATCATTGCACTCATGGGTGTAGCCTCCACTCTCCGAATCTCTGGCTGTGCTACAACTGGAATCATCCCTAACTGATTCATTCGCTGCAATTTCCAATCTTTTGACTTAGCAATCTCCACCGCATCCTCAAAAGACCTGGGCTTCTTCAATTCCACTTTCCAGCGAATACTCCTCTTAAGTCCAGCTACAAACTTGTTCTTCTTCATCATATCAGGTGGCACCTGATTTTCTCCCAAAGCCCTGCATAGAGTCTCCCATAGCAAAGAAAATTTCTTCATATAATCATCTATTGATTCAAACTCACCTTGTGTCAGAGCTTGCACCTCATGCCAAACCTTGTCGGGGTCTTCCACTTTCTTGAACCTGTTGCTGAGTGCTGTCTTCAATCCATCCTCAGTCATCTCAATGCGTGGAACAGCATCCCTCAATGACTCCTCATAAGTCCTGTACCAGGTCCTTGCATCTCCCTTCAAACAGATGCTCAACAGCCGCAACACCTGTACCTGCTCACTAATATGGTTGCTTATACATGCAACCTCCATCCTTTCCAAGAAGTCTGCCACATCCTCATTCGGACCACCATAAAACTCTGGGTAAGACATCATCTTAACCCCCCAAACTTCACTTCAATCCCAAGCAAAAACCCAAAAACACCTTCCTTCAATCTCTCACTCTGGGGCATACACCCTCGTAAGAGAAATTCCTGAGCTATCCTCTGTCAAAACTGAGCCACTCCTCAGTCACACAATGCCTGAGCAACTCCTCAGTGGCACAATCCTTGAGAAATCCTCAGTGGGGGCACCAGAAGGATGTGAGGTGAAAAAAAGAAAGAAATACCTGCCTCTATAGCTCTTCCACCTCCCAAACTTGGAAAAACTACCACGAACGGGGCACCACCAGCCACCGGCTGGAACACTCTCTCAACATTCGCCACCCACCCACACCATAAGACAGCTCAGAACCATGAAGGACAGATGATATATTCAGCAAACACACAACACCATACACTCTGTATAAACACAGCAAATACACCAAAGACCAGGACTCTGGCCAGGATTTACTGCCAAGGGAATCACACCCTTGCGTCTGACGACCAAGCCTCTGTCTCCCGGTCCCTGTAATCTCCAGAGGGCGCCCACACCAGCAACCCTTCTTCACTTTCTCTGTAGCCCGGCTACTCTCTGTCTGCTGCTACCTGCCAATTGTCGTAGGCGAGCCCCACTGTCTCCAGCCCACACATCACCGCCACTTCTGCATCCAATCCACACAAAAATCCAAGGCTCCCTCTCTGGTCAGCATCCACGCACTGCCTGCAATCACCGCCCACACAAGACCAGCTACTCTCACCAGAAGGCGCCCACACCAGCTAACCTTCACTCAGCAGCTCCCACTCTCTGTATGTCGTGATCAGCAGTCTCACCAACCCCCAGAGCCTCGCACAATCCTCAACACCACGAACCCACTGCTCACCGCAGCATCCTCAGATACCTAGCCCAAGCCACATCTCATGTACCCTTCCTCACAGCAGCCCTCACTGCTGCTTCAATCATCATAACAAGACGATCACTTTCTCACAAGGCCTCCACTTTGCCTGTCCCCTCGTACACTTGGCGCCGTCACCTTTCAGACCCGCCAATGTTTTCACTGGCTCTCACACGGCCAGCTCAATGCCTTCAGCCAATACACACAACAAACCACACCTTTCAAGCTAGGCGGCTCTTCTTTCTCGCATCTGCAAAACACCCTGTCACCTTCACCCACACGGACGCTCTCTCTTCGTTGCTACTTGTCCCAGCTGCTTCAGAACACGGAGGTCTGCTGGCTCACACGCCTTTTCATCACTCCAGCGTTTGCCTACTGAGGTGGTCCAGCCCCTCTCTGCTACACGACCTCTATACACCCAGCGGCCCCAGCTGTCCTCTGGTCTCCCACCTGCAGCTACACTCTGAGTGAAGGCGACCCAGTTCGATGCGGCAGCCACCTCTACACACTGTCCACCGGCTCTCCTCTCCTCAGCGCCCTTCCTCTTGTGCTGGCAGCCGGTCCCCCAGTCGACCAGCAGCCCTCACTTGCAGCTATCCCAGCAGCAAACGCCGGCTCTTCACACACAAGGCAGCCTCCATCAACACTATTGGCGTCTCTTTTCTGCAAGGCGACGACCCTCCTGGTTTTCCCTTCGTCTTGCGTCTCTGCACTCTCCTACGCCAACTTGTCACTTCTCCAGCTAGCGGCCACAGCTCCTCTCAAGGCGACTCTCCTTTCTGTTGAGCAGCCCCTCTCTGCGCTGTCTCCCCTTCAAAACGGCCGCCGCCTTCCTGTCTGGCATCTCACACTATACACGCCTCTGCTTCCTTAATACGTAGGGCCTCCTCACAACAAGGGCGGCGATTCCTTCTCGAAGCGTTGTTGGTTGCCGACTCCTTCACTTTCCAGACGTTGAGCTGGCGACCAAGCTAGGCTTCCACGTGGCCCTTTAGAAGGTGGCCATATTGCATATTTAATATTTTTTTTATTAAAGTCTCCAAGCCACCAAGCAAAGGCCACAATTATTACCAAAAAACTCTCCCTCTCCCTCCTTTTCTCAGAAAACACGGTGCCCACAGCTTCCAAATAAATGCGAGAGTACTTGTTCGTTGTCTTCAGCATCATCCACTTACTAATCATGACCACTTCCAGCCGGTGCTCTGCTTAGTAACCATCTGCACACCACACAATTGCCATAAAAACTCCAGATCTCCAGCATTTTCTCGGAAAAGAAAACACATGCATAATCCACTCACGATCAAACCGCTCGGCCTGTACACTTGCCAGGGCATTCAGGGCAAAATTTATTCACACACCACACGCACCATATGTACACTGACCAAAAAACCCTCTCAGATTTTAGCCTGACACCAACCCCCCTGGTATCATCATCCAAAGACTCCCCCAGCACACAATGCATCAAATGGAACAACACCCACATCATCCATCATAGGTACCAGATCACCATCAAGCTGTCCAAGAAAATCCATAATAATGGAGTCTTCCTCCATACTCTCCACATCCGCATCACAAACCATCTTCACTTCATCAGAAGTCTCTACCCCATCCTCCTCCCTTGTAGCATCTAGCAAAGAATCATCCTTAAAGCATCCTGTATCCAGCCTTTCTTCCTTCTCATGAGCCAATCCCAAGGCAATATCCTCTTTGCTTCTATGTGCATGCATATCATCCAGATCCGAATGATCTCCAATAGGGCCTTCCAAACCACTGTCCTGTACAGCCACGATGTCCAAATCCAAAGAAGAATCCACTGGCAACTTCTCATCTTGCTTTTCAACCTAAAGACTTCGAAAAAAAATCAGAAGGCATATAGAACATCCCCCTTTGCACCTGTATAGGTCTTTGAAGCTCCTGTCCAATCAAGCTTTGCATAGGACTCTTATCCACCTCAACCAAATTTACCTGCTTATCCCTTGCAGACACAACACCTTCATACGGATAAATACCCATCTCCATCTTCTTCAAAACCTTGCCTTCCTTTTCCCTAGCAACCCTAACAGCATCATCAAAAGACCTGGGATTCTTCAACTCAACCCTGACCTTCAAATGAGGTAGCAGACCATCAATAAACAAGCTCTTCTTCAGAAATGTGCGCTTTTGCCGCACAGGTCGTAGCTGGGGACTTGTAAGGTGCGCCTCTCATCGGCGATCACCCAATCCCTTCATCCTTAACATATGGTGCCGACAAGCCCGGCCCATGACTCAGAATATTTAAATTAATGACGTAAAATATAGTATGTCGCAATGTCCGCCATGGGTTAACATGCCCCCCTTCCTGATGTAGATTCCGTCCTCGGAAGCTATGGTATTGTAAGCTCGAGAGGGTTGTTGTGGTAGACCGTCTGCAAAACAGGGAAGTAGAGTGAAGGTATGCTGGAATTCAAAAGATATAAAGTGTATAAATTCAAGCGTGTGAGACCACAATGGATGTTGCTATTAGAACTTAGTTTTAAGGGTACATGAGTGAGCTAGTGTAGCAAATTAATAGGAGTTTAAAATTATTGAAAGGAATTCAAGAGTTAGCAAGGTGTCAAAGGTTAATCAAGGTTTATAACTGGCCTAAGTCAAGGAAAATAACCAAGCTTAATAAATAAACAGATGACCTTACTGTGTCTACTCTAAGAACAAGTAGTTACCACGAGCCTAGGGACACAAGAAACATCAGAGTTACAGGAGCCTTTTGCCTTTTTTTTTTTTTTTTTTTTTTTTTGCACATGACAATTTTTATACACAATGGCGACCTTCCTAAGGCAAAACTAACATCGATCCTGGTACCATGTTTAACACAAGGCATTATCCAGGAATCTATTAGCTCACTTTAGGCAAGGCTACCCCCTACCAACCAAGGCATCGGTCTGGAGTAGAATACTCCTCGCCTACCAAGTATCAATAAGGCGATAGGCCAACATTAAAGCACATCATAGACTTGTATTGCCATTTATTGTAGGCTTTTTTTTTTAAAAAAAAAGTTTGTTTTAATCTTCGCTCCTGAACTAAAATGTGTTCTTACATCTTTTCGACAAGGGGTAAAATCTATGTCCTAGAGGTCAACACACACACAGCCAGGTGTTCAAACATTAAGATGGTTTGACCCTAGACCTAAGACAATCGTATTCCAAGGTTAACTAAAGACGTCATGCTGCCTAGGAATATTTCCAATAAAGTTAAGCTCATTAATGATTTACACTAGCATGCAAGCAACTTCAAAAACTAAGTAGTACATTGATAATTTCCATGTGGTCATGCATTATAGTTTATGCAATTGATTGAACAGTAAAAACGAAAGAGAGTGGGTATGGAAGAATTACACCTGTAATTGGAGATCTCCTTGATTTGACGAGACAGCTTGCAATTTGATGTGGATATATTTTGATGAACGTTGCGGCAGTCTCTGGTCTTGGAAGCGAACCCACCTCAAACTTTTAACCTGTACAATCAACTAACAAGCACTATACCTCGAGAGGCACATCAGTGTGAAAATTCAAGACTCGTTTAAAGAATCTAAACTAGAAAAAACTTGAAAACACTAACCTACCTACCAGTCACCACACTACTACTGAGGATACGGTAAGAGGATGTTGTAGAGTCCTGGCTCTAGCCCTAAGGCTAAGCCTCTATCCGCATCATCCAAATAAATAAAATCAACCTCAGTAGTGCCATGAGTTTCATCTGTCCATTCATCATTGTCAGATATTTCCTTTTCATTTTCCCATCCACATAGACTCATCAAGAATGTAACGATGCGAGGATAGTCATCTTGTGGAAAAGGAAAGCATTGGGCTATCGGGGATATGTCCTCTACGGAGTAGGGGTCAGTCATGGTTAATAGGCGAATTAGCCATTCTAATTCCTCAACATTTTCCTCTCTGGCTAATACATCTATATGATCCCATTCAGTTTCAATTACAGGATAGCACATGTGAAATATCTGAGAAAGGTACAGATGATACCTCTCATCAAAGGCGGGAGTGGATGAAGTGTATGATGATCGTGCATCTGCCATATCTGCAAACACAGATATAGCATCAGTAGGTTTGTGAGACAGGTCAATCTAGTTCTTGATTGTATACGGATATTTATCCTCTTTTTGTGCTCTTGCTCTTTTTACTATTTTTTGTTTTTCTTTTCTTTGTTTTGTTTGTTTGTTTTTTTTTTTATAATGTATGAAGCTATATATATACATCCCCTTGAATTTGGCAATTACATGGTCAGGGGAGAAGGTTAAGGAGGAAGCATTAGAATGTCGAGCGTGAGTACATGCTCCCCCTTTCCTTGGGTAGATCATATTATTTGCAATGATGTTGCGGCCTCTTGGAACCAATTTGTCCAGCGGGTCATAGGTTGTGATGTGGGCAGATAGCTTTTTATGACCCTTGTGGCCACATCCAATTGCAGAGATGGTAGTGTACGCTCCCATTGACGAATGGAGGAAATGGTTTCCATCGATACTATTACAAGGGGAGATGTAGGCTCATCGGTTTTTTGTTGGGTGTTGACAAGAGTAGGTGTAGAGCATGTAGAAACTTCTATATGAGTGTGTGCCTGGCATGAGGAGCTAGAAGCTTCATGTGGCTCCCCCCTTCCTGAGCTAGGTGGTAATGATCGATATCGTTTGGGAATCCAAACTAACTCTGGAAGTGGTGCGGAGCACTCTGTTACCTTTCCCTTACCACGGTCTTGAATTGTCATTGGGGTGGCAACAATTGTTTTGCAAGGTTTTACAGGTGATGTAGAGGGATTCACCTTATGTTTAGGGACCCAAATCTGGTCATTCCCCTCGTAGTACCCTTGGGCTACTAATAATTTTTTAGGGATCCATCGCGATGTTACATTGCCCTTTCTCGGGTGGGTAGCTGCTTTCCTTTTACGAGGCTTCTTGGTGGCTGAACGAGATTGAGCAGGGGAAGTAGCTGTTAACGAAGCTTTGGGGACCCATTTGTATGTACTCTTTGGCATAGTAAGTGAAGCTTTAGGGACCACCTTGCCTGTTTCCACTCTTGGCATTGAAGCGTTAGAGGGGTGGCCAACAATCAAAGATGGTTTTGCCACTGGACTTTGTGATTTTTCGTTATCTAATATTTGAGTGGATGACTTAGGTGCGGGATTTTGAGCGGTCAGACCTAGTGTTGGTTCTTGCGTTGTGACTTGTCTGGTTGCCCAATCGATATTGCACTTGGTGGCCATCATCCATTTGCGCCCTAAGATTACAGTCCCTCCCATGGTACCAGTAGGCATAACCAAAAAGCTTTGAATTATGGTTCCCTTGTCATAGGCAACCGGAGTGTGCAGAATTCCTGATACAGGGGTTTTCTTCTTGTTGATTCCTTGAACTTGGATAGAACTCTTGGTTAAAGGTGGTTTTCCCAGTTGACACCACACGCCATATGATAGCAAATTATGTTGAGCTCCTGTATCCAATAATGCATTATACAGCACCTCCCCGTAAGGACTCTGTAACTCAATTGGGTATCTTAGAGGTGGGTCAGATTCCAGTGCATCCTCCTCTGCTTCCTCGAAAAATACTTGCGTAATTCCCAAGTTGGCTTCTCGTTGTCGCCTAGCACGCTGTTGACGTTCTTTGGCTTCGACTCTCGCTTGTGTCTTTTTAAGCTCAGCTTGTTCTTTAGCTGCCTTCTTTTGATGGATTGCATGTAACTCCTCCTGGCTTAGGGGGTCATAGTATCTTTTGAATTTACTCCCATTAAGGAATCCAATGGTTTCAACTCCGTCGAGAGTCTCCACTCTGATGGTACCTTGCGGGGTAATTTCACATACTCTATATGGTCCCTTACCAGCATATTTGAGCTTCTTCTTTTCGTTTCGCACTCCATACATCAGGACTTTATCCCCAACCTTGATGTCCTTGTCCTTTAGATGGCGATCAAACCATTTTTTCCTCCTATCCTTCTCCACAAGGGCATTGTATACAGCCAATTGTCTTTCTTCATTTAGCCGCTCAAGGATATACAGACGTTCTGCTAAGGGATTACCATCCCAACCCTCTTGAGTAGCAACACGAAGACTTGGAATGACAAATTCCCACGGCATGACTGCTTCTTGTCCATATACCATTTTGAATGGTGTACAATTAATAGCCACTTTGTACGCAGTACGATAGGCCCATAAAGCTGTCGTAAGCTTTAGATCCCAATCCGTGCGATGAGCTTCAACTGTCTTTGTCAAAACAGAGATTAAAGTCTTGTTGGTACTCTCGGCTTGGCCATTCGCTTGCGGATAGTAAGGAGTAGACTTATGATGGGATATCATGAAATTTGTTGTGAGCTCCTTAATCACTTCATTTATAAAATGCGTACCATTGTCGCTCACAAGTTCAAAAGGACAACCGAATCGTGTGATTATATTTTCAAAGAGGAACTTGGCTGTTGTCCTTGCATCTGCCTTACGTGTCGCTTTCGCTTCAGCCCATTTGGTCATATAGTCAGTGGCCACAATAATATAGCGAGATTGTGTGTTTCGGGCCGCTGGACTAATTGGACCTACAAAGTCTAAACCCCACTTTTCAAATGGTTGGTTTACTTTGATCGGATGTAGGGGCATCTGGTCTTTCCTCTGGGGTTTCTTGTATCGTTGGCATTCATCGCAACCCTTCACAAAGAGTGATGCATCTTGGAACATAGTGGGCCACCAATACCCTGATTGTAAGATCTTTCGCGCAGTTAAGTCTCCAGAGAAGTGACCACCGGCTACGCCCATATGTGCCTCTTGCAAAATGTATAGATACTCATCCTCTCGGGCACAACGCCTAAGAACGTCATCCTTTCCTCTTTTATAAAGAGTCCCGGCTATCAGGCAATAGGGTTCGCATTCTTTGATCAGCTTCCGAGCTAGATCTTTACGAAGCTCCTTGGGTGGAAAGCCATTAACCAAAAAGTTAACAATTTTCTCACCCCATTCAGGCATTGTCTCCACCATGAACAGGGAAGTGTCAGGTAAGTCATCATCAACCCCCGTAGGAGCCTCACCATTAGGTATGCGAGACAAATGATCAGCCATAACATGTTTCTTGCCAGGTCTCACAACAACCGTGAAATCAAACTCAAGAAGAATCAATAGCCATCGTGTGATTCTTCCTGTGGAGCATGGTTTGTTTACCAGATACAACAATGCTTGATGATCCACATAGAAAACAAACTTGGTGGCAAGGAGGTAATAACGAAATTTCCTTACTGCATATATCATTGCCAACCCTTCTCGCTCCGTAGTGGTGTAGTTCATCTCAGCATCGTTCAACTGGCGACTGGCAAAGCTAATGGGGTAGTCTAGCTTGTGTTCTCCAGGTTGAGTTAACACACACCCAATAGCAAAGTTTGATGCATCAATATGCACATGGAAGAGTAAATCCCAGTTAGGCATTCTCAAGATTGGAGCACTCGCCAAGGCCTTCTTTAATAGCTCATAGGCACAGTCACATTCTTCGGTCCAAATAAACTCGATGAGAAGCTTATACAATGGTCGAGCTATCTCGGCGAAGAAGAGAATAAACCTTCGATAATAACCAACGTGGCCCATAAAGCGTTGGACTCCCTTGTAGTTGGTGGGTGGGGGTAATTCCAGAATGACCTTGATTTTACTCTCATCAGTGGAAATCCCATTTTTGGACACTATATGCCCTAAGATAACTCCGTGTTTAACCCAGAATTGGCATTTGAAAGGATTCAAGGAGATGCGATATAATCTACACCTTTCAAATATTTTTTGTAAACACATCAAGTGCTCGTCCCAAGAGGAATGAACACAAAGATCATCTAAGAAAGCTTCACAGAAGTCCCTTAGATATTCCTTAAAGGCCGTGTTTATCAATCGTTGGAATGTTGCAGGTGCATTGGTCAGGCCAAAAGCCATGACGCGAAAGGCAAACACTCCAAACTCCGTGATAAATGCTGTTTTAGCTTGGTCCTCGTCTGCAATTGTGATCTGATTGTAACCCGAGTACCCATCTAAAAAGCTATATGCCTCCTTGCCTGCCACTCTTTCAAGCACATGTTCAGAATATGGCAAGGGGTAATGATCCCTTCTGGTGGCTGCATTAACCTTTTTGAGATCAACGCACACTCTGAGTTTCCCATTCTTCTTTGGCACGATGACTATCGGAGAAACCCATTCTGAGTGCTCAATTGGGTATATGAATCCACATTTTACCAGCTTTTCAATTTCCTCTTGTACAATCTTTGCGTACTTAGGATTCATTGGGTAGGGACGTTGCTGGACTGGTTTAGCAGTGCTAATCATTGGAATCGTGTGTTGCACCACCGAGGGTGGAACACCCTTCATATCATGATATGTCCAAGCAAATATGTCCTTGAATTCTTTAAGAAGCTTCGTAAGTGCAGCTTCTTCCGCCTTGGTGAGGTCTTGAGCAATATAAACTGGTTTAGACTCCTCACCCGGATCTGCTAAGTCTATCTCCTTAACTACCGCAGGGCCATCGTAGACACCGCTACTCCCATTGGTAGGCGTTCGTTGGGCTTTTGTGTAGACTACTTTACGTTCCCCTGTGGTGAATGATTTGAAATGCCCGGGTGCGGGGTGTAAGTCTACTGGTTCTTGTTGTGCCAGACTTTTTTCTTTCAATTCCGCTTTCTTTTGTTGTTGAGCCAACTCTTGGTTTTGCCGCCTTCTTGCAGTACGACTTAGTTTCGGCTTCTCTTCGATTTCTAATTGGGCGACGTCATGAGGTTGCTGAATACACCACATGACACTTTGGAGGTATTGTCCCCAATTATCCGCTATCTTCCGATGAGCATCAATGGCTCCTACATAACTAAGCCATTCTGCAGTGGATCTTTCCTTGTTTATTGCAGTTCGTACATTAGCTCGATAGCGTTGGCGCTTATGTCTCGTTTTCTTCTTACCAAGTTTTTGATTTTTGTTTCTATCCGATTCGGACTCACTTGGTCGATCTTCACTTTCGGATGAACTGCAGGAGGCCACTGTCCTAGGCCTTGAGCACCTTGCTTCTACATTTGGGTGAATATTTGATTCATTTTCTCCATCAGGCTCAGGGTCAGTTTCTTCTTGAGATTCATACTCAGAGTTGCATTGGTCAGAGTCTTCGCTACTTTCAGTGTCGGTGGAGTTTGCCACGTTCTCGCCATCAGGAGTCATGTGCATAACACCTATCATGTTTATTGGCACTAACGGTGGCATATCTTGCCCCTCAGGTGTTACCCAACTTGTGCCTCTATTTCCCCATGTGTCTATGGTTGCCGCTAGGTGTACCCAATCCACGTTATCCGACTCAGTCATACCCGGTAGGACATCCATGTAAGGAGAATCTTTTCCATCATCAGTCTCTTTTTTGCATGTATAGCAATACCTTAATGGGGCGGAGTGAATAGTGGTATCTGATCGATTATCAATGATAACCTTGCTTCCTAAAGGATGCGCACGACCATTCTCAAGATCAACTCGAATGACAGAGTCCTGGAATTGTAGATAGACATGGTTTTTCGACCAGTCATGCACCATTTGTGCTTCCCTCATGAAAGGACGTCCTAAGATCATTTGATATGACATAGGATGCTTGGAGAAATCCATTACAATGAAGGTATGTTTTACCTTGTATCCCAGGACCTTGATCTTGAGGTCCCTTAACATTCCAATAGGTTTGGCTATGGTTCCGTTTGCCATCTTAACCACTATGTTTGTGACTTCGAGGCGAGGCCTTCCCATAGATTCCCAACAGTTTTTAGTCACAATGCTCACTCCAGCACCACCATCAAGGATTCCCTTTAGAGTTAATCCCTTGGTAGTAATGGGGAGGGTGGCATTAGATTCGTCACCTTCAAAGTACTGTCCCAACTTGTTCACAGGTATTTCAACGACCGAATCTTTATCTAGGTTGGGTTGTAGATCCCAATGCTCCCCTTCATCTTGAAGCGTGTCGGGTCTATCCATATTTGCAAATTGTGGTAGCCCCGCCTTTAGTTCTCCATTGAGAAATGCCCGAAGAGCTAAGAATAGCTCAGGATCTCCATATAATTTGGATATGATCGTGGTTCTGATCTCAGAGGACATGAAATCCATTAGCTTAGACACATTCAACGGTACTTTTCGAGACATCGCCCCTTGACTAGGGACTGGTGAAGATGGAATCACTTCCTCTTCGATGGGGTCAGGCATTCCCTCACTAAACATTCTTTCCAGCAAGAAGGGTGTTTGCCCACTTCCGGATGTTCTATCCTCACTTTCTTCTCGAATGATACTCGGTATAGCTAACGGTTTATGGTTCCTGTGAGGCTGAACTTGCGTAGGAAACACTGTGTCTGGAATTTTGATTTTTCTCGGGTTTGGCTCCAGTTCTCTTTGTGTTTCTTCCACCAAACCCCTTAAGTGTTGCACTTGTTCAATCTCCTCAACTGGGTTTGGGTAAGTTCCAATCTTTTTCTTGAGGGTTTTTGGCCCACGTGGCTTGTCTTTGGGAGTCTCAGTCAGTTTGGGTGGTCGAGAGGGCATTAACTGACTTGGTTGTGGGGCCGAGGAAGTTTCCTTCTGTTTCCCCTTATTTTTGTACTCGCTTGATTCTCCTTCATTGAGCTCCCGAGTGGGTTCCTCCCTTAAGGTAGTGGCTTTGGTCCCCATGGTTTCTATTGAATCGGAATCATCTTCAGGATCATTCATATACACGGGGTCGTCTCCTGTCCCTATGTTAGTCTTTGAACTAGGCTTGGAGCTCGTGGCATTAAGCGATCTCTTCCGCCGTGTTTTCTTTTTCTTTGCCTGAGCGATTGATGCAGTATCCCTTTCTTCAAGAATGTAGTTTTGATTTTGAAGCATTGACCGTGTAACTACATTCGCGGGTACAACGGGTGTGGTTCTTCGTGCTTGGTTGGTGACCTCAACCAAATTCAATGGCGTGATCTTGGGTGCATTAGGATTATGTGGACATTGAGCGATCAAATGATCTATGCCACAACGATTACATGTAAGTACCGGCATTCCCGATGTGCTCCCTTGATTTGGTTGCATCTGAGTAGCGATCTTTTGTAACCTATTAGGGCACTCCGCTACACGATGCGGTCCACCACACTCGTAACATTGAAGAGGTGGTCTCCTCGCCATGGTATTAAGGTTTTGCCCTCTTGTGGCAAGAGCAGCCGCTTGATATACAGGCTTGACTTGCCCGAAATGATCCTCCATATAGTACTGGGGAATCATTTCAAACGTATCAATCCCGTATGGAGCAGTGGGGTCTATCTCCTCTTCATAATCTCCACATGCACTATGTGACTCACAACCCATCTGGTTTACAGGGGTAATCCTTGGATGTGGAGGTTGTGGTCCTAGCACTGGCGGTGGTAACGGCACAGACTGGACTACATTCGGATTCCTTGGAACTATGTGCTGTGACGGTTGCTCGATAGGTTGTGCAAGCATTAGCGCGGGTACTTGAGGTGTGTTTGACCAAGCTAGTGGTGCCTGGTTTGCCAACATTCGCTTAAGTGTTAGGCAATCTTTAGATTGATGGCCATACTTACCACATGCATTGCAATTCCCATTGAATTTGACTCTAAATGTGGGACATTCACTCGTGCTATGTGGTCCTAAGCACACCGAACACCATTGTTGCTCTCTCCTTGGGTACATATGGCTATTCTGAGGAGCTCGATTACCCCTAAAGTATTCTTGGAGAGCCTTAGTAAGGTCGGTCATAGACATTTCAGATATCTTGGGCTCCTTTGCAATAGGTTTTACCGTCATTGGCTCGTGCCCAGATACTTGCGAACTAACGGATTTTGTCTCCGAAGACACCTTTTTACCTGCAATCATCAAGTTGTCTTCTAACTGGATTGCATTGGCAGTGACTGCTTCCCACGTTGTAAGACCTCTAATGACTAGGCCATTGTAAATGTCCTCGTGGCGCAATCCTCGGATGAATCTATCGAGGAGTTGGTTGTTATTGAAGCGTTCATCGGGAGTGCAGCGAGAATTTAGATGCTTCAATCGACTTATAAAGTCTCTCACTGACTCCCCTTCCTCGCGTTCAGCTTTTTGGAGTTGAGATGCTACTCCCCAAAGCACACCCTCACGTATGTATTCCTTCAAGAACAGTCTTTTGAGAGTGGGGTAGTGAGTGCGCTCTTCAACCCTTAAGGTTCGATACCAATCTCCAGCCTTCCCACTCAAGGTTAAGCCTAAAGCTTTACACTTGTGCAGCTCATTGTGCTCTTCCAAGGAATCACACACGTGTTCAAAGACTTCAATGTGCTTCCTAACATCCTCGTTACCACTGAAGTTTTGAGTGAGCTTAGCCACTTGTACCGCCTTGCTTCTAGGTTCTCTCTCAGGCATACCCCGCATGTTTTCTGCAATGGATCGTCCGATCGTCTGAGCAAATGCTGCGAGATCACCTAAGTGAGCAGGCATAGTTGGTGGAGGCACTTCTGGGATAGCCTGGCTGATAGGAGTTGGCGTTGGTCTGAGTAAGTTGGCAAATGACGTAGGATATGATATGTGACTAGGCCTAGCTCCCCTTGGATAATGGTTATGATAAGGCGATCGTGGAGCATACGCCATTGGCATACTAAGAGGCGTAGGAGCTACCTGAGCATGAGTAGCGATAGGTACATAAGGTCGATAGGCACTGGCACGCACTGTTGTAGGCACTGTTCCACTAGGTAGCGGTGTCGTACTAACTACAGCGGTAACAGGTGCACTTTCAGCTATGCTCATCATTGGGGTAGGCATTGCGGATTCCTTAATGGAAAGTTGAGCCAAGGTTGGAAAACTAAAGTTACTGCTCGTGGGCTCAACCTGCATTGAGACTCCAGGCGAAACAACATACGAAGGGTCTATGGGACTCACCGAGGGAGTCTCCAATTGTGATAGGGTTGGTTGTTTGGCCTTGCCCGTATCCAAAAACCTCATAGGGCCAGTGGAAACTAGGTCCACTCCCCTATTTTGCCTCTCAATTTGGATAATTCTATGAATCACCTCACATATCATGTGTTGTTGCTCCTCTAGATTAGTGGCGCTAGATGTAGATCGTAGGACTTCTAACCAACCTACATGGTATGTGTAACCCGTGTATAGGTCCGTTAGAGTCTCTGTGTGTAGATCATATTCCCAATTTTCATTGAGAAATATCCCATCTAGACTTGGTGTGCCAAACGGTTCTCTTGAAGTGGACGCAATGTCACTTCTTATGGATTGGCTTCTAGGAACCTCTACTTTAGGAAGAGCATCGGAATGTGGTAGCTCAGTAGGGCCCTCATTAAACGAAGTGGGTAGAATATCCACATGGACACTCTTTGGGGGGGTAGGGTCCACATAAGATGTGAATGGCGAATCTACTACCCCTCCTTCCTCATTTACTTCGCTTGTCGCATGCTCAGAGCGTGTAGCTCTACTAAAGGTCTCTATTAAACGACTAAACATGCTAGATCCGGGCTGTGGGGCCCACACTGGCATGTTTTGGCTTGTCTCCTCAGGGTTCTTGGTAGGGTGCCCTTCCATGGCTTCTGAGTCAGAAGATGAGTCACTATCCACTATTCGTGGATCTTGGGTTGCACTCCCTTGGGTTCCAGCCGAAGGCCAAGATGCCAACGTGGAGGGGTGGTGTGAGCCTGCGTAAACTGAAACGCTTTCTAGTGGCTCAGGCTCTAGTACCCGACCAGAACGTAGATGCATGTGACGTGGGTACCCTACGTGCGTTGGTAACTACCCTTGAAACTCACACAAGTGGTTTCTTAGGTGTTTCGCACCCCGTTTTTACTTGTTTTTGTGTTGTTTTTAACCCGTTTTTGACCCCCTTACTTACGGTCGAACTTGGACTAGAGCGTGTGATAGCTCGAAACGAGCGTATCGTTTAAAGGGTCCTAGTGTGCTTTACAGCACCGTGTTCGCCTATCTAGAGCTCCTGTAATCCTCAAAATAGTCCGTTTCCTTTGGGGGGAAAGGGCAAAAGCTTATTTGCTTGTGGAGGAAAGGGTGAGGGCTTTATCCCACATGCTCACTTTACTCCTTGGGGAGTGGGCTACATATAGGGCACGACTTCCCATAAGCTCTCACTTGAGAGAAAGCTATGGAGGCTCACTCTCCTATATATATATATCAAAAGACCGAGACCGAGGCCGGGGCCGGGGCCGGGGCCGGGGTCGTGGGTCGTGGGTCAATTGGGGTTCTTTCTTTTCAAAATTTTTTTCTCCAATTAGAAAATCTTTCCTCTCCACATGTTTGGTTCTTTCTTTGAAAATAAAATTTAATTTTTTCTTATTTGTTTTTTATAATTTTTTTTATTTTTTATTTTCTGTTTTTTTTGTGAGATAAGTTTTCTAGGGTTTCCTTAGGGTTCTGCCTTGGCCGCGGTGCAGTTCGCACACACAACGCAGATCTGGGGATTCAGAAATCCCTCTCACACGCAGGAACCAGATAACAGAACGCACGCCCACACGCGGAGCGAAAATATAACAAAAGAAACAGAAATGCAGAAGACAAATTGCAGAAACAGGGATTGCAAAACACAGAAACACCTCAACAACAAACACACAGTCGCTTTCCTATAGTGCAGATTAAACTTCACGCAACAGCCGAGCTGTAAACTGGAGCTTGGTGCAGGGCAACTCCCCGGCAGCGGCGCCAAAAATGTGCGCTTTTGCCGCACAGGTCGTAGCTGGGGACTTGCCAGACACCGTATGCGAGCCACTAATGGCTACAAGCATACAACCAGGGAAGGAAGCTCAACAGAATGCCAAAGGGTGTGTCACTCACCGCTCAACCGCCGCCTTGAAGGATTCCCGCGTTGCAGCCGTGAAGGAGGAGCCGCCGTCGCCGCTCTACCGCCTCTCCGCCGCCTCGCCGTGCCGCTACACAGTGCGCTCGATCGCTCTCTCACTCTCTCTCTCTCTCTCTCTCACACGCAGGAGAAGGAAAACAAGGAGATAAGGCAAGAGCACTCTTCTATTCACAACACATGAGAATGAGGATTTTAGGGTTACATTTGACTCATATAGGTGACTTGGCCGTTCACACTTGGGCGCCCATACATGGCCGGCCGACCCTAACCCTTATCCTACTGATATCCAAGGTGCGCCTCTCATCGGCGATCACCCAATCCCTTCATCCTTAACATATGGTGCCGACAAGCCCGGCCCATGACTCAGAATATTTAAATTAATGACGTAAAATATAGTATGTCGCAATGTCCGCCATGGGTTAACAAGAAACATAGGAGGAACTTCCTGCTTCAATGTCACACACCACTTACTCCACAAACATGTAAATACCTTCACAAAATCGTCCAGTGATTGCCCATGGACCTGCTTCAAGATGCTCAACTCCTGCCAAAGCACACTAGAATCCTCCACTTGCTGAAAACGCTCCAAAAGGCCTTCTTTCAACCTATCTAAGGTCAAAACACCAGCATCCTGTGCTTCAAAATCCTTTAGCCAGCTTCGGGCATCTCCCTTCAAGAAAATCTTTATCAACTTCAAAACCTGCTCTTCATCTGTCACCTGATTGCTAATGCATGCCAACTCCATCTGCTCCAAAAAGTCAGCCACATCCTCACCCTTCCTTCCATGAAACTCCGGATAAGACCACATCATGACAACCTGTAAAAATCCCTGAGCTCTCCTCAGTGGAACACACGCCCTTCTAGGCAAAGAACAACGCCAGAGCTATCCTCAGTGGGGGCACCAAACTGAAGGTCTTGAGTTCGATCCTCAGTGGGGACACCAAAAGGATGTGAGGTGAAAAAAAGAAAGAAAACCCTGCCTCTACAGCTCTTCCACCTCCCAAACTTGGAAGCACACACAACAATGGGGGCACCACCAGCCGCCCGCTGGAATGTTTTTCACACTTCACCACCCAACCCACGCCAGAGACAGACAGTAAAAAACAGGGGCACCGTACTCAAAGCAAACACCCAGCAATATATTTCCAGAAAACACTTCATACAAGCTTCTCTCAACACAGAAGCCTTACTCACACAACTCACAAACACTCAGGCTCAGACCTGTCTCACTGCCAAGGATACACCACATCCCCAATCACCAGGATCCACTCGCCTGCCTGTTGTACCAATCACATCAGAATGAACCCGGCTACTCTCACTTCAGAAGGTGCCCACACTAGCTAACCTTCAACTCTCTACAGCCCATCACTTCTGCATGTGTCGTCAGCAGCAGCTACCCAATATATCTCTCTCTCCCCCTCTGTGCTGATCCTCTCTGTCAGCTCACAACAAACCCACTTCCTCTTGCAGCTTATCTGCCTTGCTACCGGCCCACCACCAAGCAGCAACACCAACCTTTCTCTTTGCTTCACTCGGCACCCTGCTCTGTCCACTGTCGGCTTCACCTACGCGGCCCACACCAGCCTACGCATCCACTTTCACAGCTCCTTGTCAGCTGCTCTTCTGCACCAACCACTGCCCTTCGTGCCCAAAACCAAGACGACTTTCCTAGTCGCCACCCTTCAGTCTTCACACCACTCGCCCCCAGCCTTTAGGCAGCCACACCACATCAGCTCGTCCCATTGGCTCCCACACGGCCCACACGGCACAGCCTCACCTTGACCCAACGAAGGTAACCTCCCTCGCATCCAACGGCGGCCCTCTCTTTGAAAACCCACTACTTTGGCTCTGTCGGCTCACTAGAGCACCTTTGGCTGCGCCCTGCCTGTCATCACCCTCTTCACGGCGATTTTACCCTGCTGCTACAGTCAACGCAGCTCCTCGTTCTTTGGCGCCTCAGCGATACCCACTGCAGTTCCTTCTCTACATTTCTCTCTGTTTGCAGCTGCGCTGCAACCACCAAGGGCCTTGCCTTTCTTTCATAGCCGGCGTCCTCCACCCTTGTTTACGACCACAAGGCGCCCACTCTCTTGACCTGTCTCTGTCAGCCGCTCCAGTCACCCGCCAGCCACCTCCACTTACACATCGCTACACTTCACCATGGACCTCCGTGTCCATAAGCAGCCACCTGCGATTGCTCCTTGGTGTCACAAGCCAGGCCTTAATCCAGTCGGCGTCTCCAGTCACTACACCAGCCCGTCCTCTCACAGCTTGCGCCCTCCACACCAGCTTCTCTGCGCTCCTCAGCTGCGCCTACCACGCCTCTGGCACTGTTCTGTAGCTACGCCAGAGAGCCCCAAGGCGGCTTACCAGTCCTTCGTTGCTTTGCCTACCTCCAAAACCCGGGGGCCACCCCCTCTAGGCGGCCTATTCTTCCTTTACCACCTCTCCTCGCACTTTCCACGCCTTCGCCACCTTTCTAGAAGATCTACTGGCAGCGAATAAGGCCTCCACATGGCTATTCTAATCATTGGCCACATAATATTATATTATTTTTCATTTTACCTAAGAGATGGCCACCAAATGCTTTGACTTCACACCATTTCTCAAGGCAACAAGGGCCCCTTCAGTCTTTAATGCCCATGCCTCCACACACATTCCAATGTAGCTTCCAATGCCCACTCATTTCTTTGGGACGCGTACACAATTTCAAACGGCCGAACAGTTGAAACCACCTCCATCGAACTACATTTTGGACAGGCCTGCACGAGCCTCAAAACAAATCCATCCACACTGAACACCTGGCAATGCCCTCAAAACCAAATCTCTTCACACACACCATGCATTCGTATGTACACAGGCCCAAAACACTTTCAGAAAAACGCCTGACATTTGGCAAGATGTCAAATGATGGCATAAACCAGATTGTTTTGCTGAGAAGCTTGATAAGAACAACTTCCATGCTTGGAGGTTCAAGTTTACGAATTTCCTGATGGGAAAGGGTTATTAGGACTACATAGAAGGTGAGCATGAAGAGGCACCGGAGATATCGGAGATCAATCTGACTGCTGTGCAGATGTGAAAGAGTTCAAGGATTAGAACCAAGGAGCCCTAAAAGTTATGTATTGGCTCTCTATCAGTATACATGACACCATGATTGGGCACATACAGGATGCCAAGTCCCCCAAGGAGGCGTGGGACACCTTGGTAAAAGTCTATGAAACGAATACCAAGCCACAAAAGATACAATTGAAAATGAACTTCATACTGTGGAGAAAAAGAGTCTATCTATGAATGACTATGCATTGAAGATAAAGGGTATTGTAGAATCCCTTGCATCTATTGGTGTTTCAGTACATCCACATCTATCCTTTCACATACACCCATCCACATCCATTCTTTAACATACATCCACTTCTATTCTTCACATACATCCATATCCATCCATCCATTCATTCTCATCTATTTGATTCATATCACATATCATCACATCTATCCACCACTCATTCTCAGAGCAACAGGCCTTCTACACAAGTTCAAAAAGAGGACGAGGTAGAGGAGGTCGTGGATGCGGCCAAGGAGGTGGCAAAACATGTAATCAGAATTATGGCCAGGAGTAGCAACAACAATAGTCCCAGAATTCATAACAACAACAACAACAACACACAGGTGAAAGAGGCCAATTCAGAGGCAGGATTCAGAGGTAGGGGGAGTCAAAGAGCTCGTGGAAATTGGCAAAGGCAATATAATGATACACGTGGATGCTTTTATTGTGGTAAGCCTAGATATGTGCAGGCAGATTGCTATAAGAAGTAGACTGACATGCAAAATGGGAAATTGTAGCAAAACAACTATGTATCCTCGAGTAGAAATAATGAGGATAATGAAAGGTTGTTTGTCATGCATGTCGTTAATGCCATGTCTGAAATTGTTGAAGCAGACATAAAGATGATGTATGGTACGTTGATTCAGGTGCTTTGAACCACATGACAAGTTGGGGAGTGGTTCAAGGAGATGAAAAAACTTGAAAGACTAGGTTTTGTGGAAACAGGGGATGACACTGTTCATCCAATTGCCCATGTTGGAGATGTGTCATTGTCTATGCAGGATGGCAAAGTGAAATACCTTGGCAGATGTACTTCATGTTCCAAACATAACAAAGAATCTAGTTTCAGTTGGCTAGATGATTGAGTAGGGTTTTGCAGGTTCGGTTTAACCCTGAGGGTTGTTATGTTGAAGACTTTAAAGACAAGTGCAGGTTGGTTGCAAAAGGCAATAGAGTGGGCAGAATGTTTGCATTGAATGTAAACATGCCTGAAGTGAGTGCTGTGATGTTTGCAAATGGTTCAGGAATTGTTGCAGACATAGACATTTGGCATAAAAGAATTGAACATGTGAATGTGTAGAGAATGAAGTCTATGTAGACTAAAGGAATTGGGACAGGGCTACCAAAGTTTAAAGTTGAAGGTATGTAGAGAATATGTGAAGCATGCCAATTTGGAAAGCAAACAAAGCATGTACTTCCACGTAAGAGAAATGTGAGCGAAAATGCACTAGATGTTATGCATTCAGATGTATGGGATCTTACGAAGGCCATGTCTATAGGAGGCTGTAGGTATTAATGTGACATTTATTGATGTGACCACACAAGGAAAGTGTGGGTATACTTCATGAAGGAGAAGAGTGAGGTGTTTACTAATTTTCAGAATTTTAGAGTTATGGTTGAAAAGCAATTAGGGAAATATGTAAAGTGCCTAAGGTCAGATGGAGGGGGAGAGTACTTCTCCAATGAGTTCTTTGAATTTTTGAAGAAGAATGGTATTCGGAGACAGTTTACATGCAGATACACTCCGAGCAAAATGGAGTTGCTGAGCGGAAAAACAGGCACATTGCTGAGATTGCACGAGCATTGATGGAAGAGAAGAATATGCCGCATAGCTATTGGGTTGAGGCTGTTTCTACAGCAGTTTACATCATGAACAGGACTCCAACTGCAGCCATACATGATGTAACTCTAGAGGAGAGGTTTACTAGCAGAAAACTTGATTTGTCTCATCTAAAGTTTTTAGATGCATTGCATATGTGCATGTGCCAGATGAGCTGAGAACTAAGCTCGATCCAAAAGCTAAAAATGTGTGTTTATTGGATACTCCCTTGAGTAAAAGGGATACAGGTGTTATGACCCTGCTACTACACGTGAGTTGAGGGTAAGCAGGGATGTTGTCTTTGATGAGATGAGCAGTTAGTATGCTGCTGAAAAAGAAGCTGTTGGGGTTGATGTGAGTGGAAATGTGGTTGCACGGAATACAAGTCAGCCAATCACAGTCTTTGAGTGGACCAGGAGAGTCCTCATCTAGTGGTTCAGTTGATAGACCATGGAGTGGCAGGCTGCATCATAATATCAGTCCTGCAAATGTGATTAGTACATCACGTAAAGGAAAAGAGAAAGTGGTTGAGCCCCTTTGTATGCCTGACATTTCTGCAGGGCATTCTCATGTTGATGGAGAGTCTAGTGGCTTAGAGATGAGCCTTTATGAGGAGCTTGGGATACCAGCTATGAGAACACCTGGTGTAAAGAAGGCTATGGAAGCCATGAATGCAAAGATGTAAAGAAGGCTATGGAAGCCATGAATGTAAAGAAGGCTATGGAAGCCATGAATGCAAAGCTACAAAGATCTAGGAGAGTGAAGAATCATGTGTAGAGGTTTACCTATGATGGTTATGTTGAACATCACTATGCATACATGGCAAAGGTTGTGCACATTGTAGAGCCCACATGCATTGATGAGGCTATTGGAAATGTGTGTTGGGAGAAAGCTATGGATGAGGAAATGGATGCACTATATGGAAATGAGACTTGGGATTTAGTGCAATTGCCTGAAGGCAAGAAAGCCATTGGATGCAAGTGGGTGTACAAAGTAAAACATAACAGTGATGGAAGCATAAGCAGGTACAAGGCTAGATTGGTAGCCAAAGGATATGCACAGACATATGGCATTGATTATGAGGAAAATTTTAGCCCAGTTGCCAAGATGGCAACAATGAGAGTTGTGATAGCAGTGGCTGTGTCAAAGCAATGGTCTTTACATCAGATGGATGTAAAGAATGCATTCTTGCATGGGGATTTGTAAGAAGAGAACACCATATTGGGGAATATGGGAATTTCCCACAAGTTTGGGACACGTGGTCAAAAGTTTGGATTAACCATAACTTGAACACCACTAATCCAAAATGAGCACTTTATAGCTCTTTAGATTCCATTTTTCAAGCGCTTTCCAACGATAGGTCATATGATAGGGTTTTGAGAAACTTACAAACATCTTATCCATGTCCCCTTTTTTAAGTATTCAAAAATGGGAATTGGAAAATTCCCAAATTCACTAATATGGTGTTAGAGGTGTATATGTTGGAGCCACCTGGTTATGAGGATGTGAGTCACCCCGAGCATGTTTGCAGGTTGAAGAAAGCCTTGTATGGCTTAAAACAGGCACCAAGAGCATGGTCCAACAAGATTTCTCAATATCTTTATGGCAAGTTGAGTGTAGATTCAAGAGAGATTTTGGAGGATCCTACTATGTATAGGCCCACAGTAGGAAGCTTGATCTACATGATGATCACTAGGCCAGATTTGAATTATGCTGTTGGGTTGGTGAGTCAGTTTATGCAGGTTCCTCGGAAGCCACATTTGGATGCATTGGATGCATTGAGATGCATGCTGAGGTATGTGAGGTCTACTTTGCATTATGGACTATTTTATGAAACTGGGACAGAGATATGTGTACATGGCTACACAGATGCTGATTGGGCTGGTAGTATCTCAGATACAAGATCTACTAGTGGCTTCATGTTTTCTTTGGGGAGTGTTGCTGTGACTTGGAGTAGCAAGAAGTAGCCTACGGTGGCTCTATCCAGTACAGAGGCCGAGTACAGAGGTGCTGCTATGGCAACGTATGAGGTAGCTTAGTTGAGAAAGCTAGTTGCAGATTTGGGTCTATCAGTTGGATAGACAAGTTGTCATTCTCTGTGACAACATTAGCAGTATACAGTTGGCCAAGAACCCAGTTTTTCATGCTCGCAGGAAGCATATAGAGGTCCACTATCATTTTGTCAGAGAGAAGGTCTTGGCAAGAGACCTTGACCTTGTTTATGTCAACACACAGGATCAGGTCGCTGACATCTTCACCAAGGCATTGGGTACAGAGAAGCTCCACAGATTCAGGGCTTTGCTTGGTGTACATTGGTGTACATGAGATGGAGTTGAGCTCAAGGGAGAGTGTTGAGATATCAAGCTCATCTAGTGAGGCGGTGGACACTGATGACCCACCTAAGGGATAGGCCCCACACTTACACCACTGGCATGGTTGGTGAGATCATGGGTGATATGCGGCCGGTGGGATGACAGGCTGTGTGATAGCCATTCTAGAGACTGGCATAGTTATAGCGCTAGCTCATTTACTTGGGTTCACACACTATAGAGAACCCTAGTATGTATTTTGGTTGAGTACCTTTTCATATGTGTGTACTCTTATCTTTGTATTTTGGTTGAGTACCTTTTCATATGTGTGTACTCTTATCTTTGTATATGGTATGTTGAGTGTTGTGTGAAGGAGAAGAAGATTTTCAGCCTCTCACCTTGTGTGTTCTCTTTTAGGGTTTTGTGAGTGTGTGTGTGCTTGCAAGAGCTCAAGCTCTCTTCTCCCTTTTCATGAGGTAGCCTGCCACTCCATGGTCTATCAAAAAAACTGAACCACTCATGGTCTCTGTCAACAACTAAACCACTAGAGTGGCACGCCATGGAGTGGTTCAAATTCTAGTGATGAAGGAACTAAGAGTCAAATTCTGAATGAAGCCCATGATAGCCTTTTAGCAAGACATCCAGGTTTCATCAAAACCTACATGTCTGTAAAGAAAAGCTTTTTTTGGCTTGGTCTACAAAAGGATGTACTTAATCATGTACGTCAATGCCTGATATGTCAAAAAGTCAAAGCCAAGAGAGTAAAAATGCCTTGGAAGTTACATCCATTAGACATCCCCCAGATGAAGTGGGAATGTATCAGTATGGATTTTATTACTGGACTACCTTCAGTGCAATCAGGTTACAACTCCATCTTCATGGTAGTTGACAGACTAACCAAAGTTGCCCATCTGATTCCAATAAAAGAAACCTACATTGCAATGGATGTGGCTAGAGTGTTCCTCAAGGAAATCTTCAGATTGCATGGCCTACCTAGGAGAATAGTAAGTGATCGAGATCCCAAGTTTATGTCAAGGTTCTGGATTGCATTCTTCGAAGCAGTAGGAACTTTCTTGGATCTCAGCATAGCTTACCACCCCAAGACCGATGGTCAAACAGAAAGGGTAAACCAAGTAATCAAAGATATACACTTCGGTCATGCTGTGCAGGGAACCCCAAGAAGTGGCTAAGCTATCTGCATCTAGTCGAATTCACCTACAATGCCTCTTATCACCGAAGTATCAGGATAAGCCCTTTCAAAGCCCTATATGGACAATGTTGCTAAGAAGTAGATATGGTCTTCATTCAAGTACGTCCCAAAACAAGTCATCTATCTCTTGGGAAGTACTAGAAGTTATCCCCCAAATACTGTGAACCATATCTGATTACAAAGAAAGTAGGTGACTTAGCCTATGAACTTCTTCTACCTCCTCATCTCAAAGTACATAATGTATTTCATGTCCGCCTACTTAAGAAGTATGTACCAAGCCTGAATCATGTGCTTCATGATGATGAACTCTTAACTTCTTCAACCCAAGGGCAGATGGAACTCCAACTTGAAGAAATCCTTGATGTTTGAGAGAAGGTTCTCAAGAACAAAATTCTGAGAGAATTATTAGTGAAATGGAAGTTCTATCTATTTGAAGACGCCACGTGGGAGAAAGAAGTCGAATTGATGTCGGACTACCCCGAGTTTGCGAGATGAGAACATCTCACGTTTTTCAAGTGGGAGAGAATGTAAGATTCCTCCCTAGCCCCTCAAGATGTCCAGTTTCTTCCCTTGTAATCAATCCCATTTTCAAAATAATAAAAGATCTTGTTTCTACTACCTGTTTTGGCCTAGAGAGAGAAAATATTCTAGAGAGAGATAATTCAGTTTTTAGATATCTTTAGATGGAAAAATATCCCCTCTTATTAAAATAAATTCCCCCGAAACAGAAGTTTAAAAAAAATTCCTAAGGTGCATTAGAAATAAATTATAATGTGCACAAAAGACCTTAGCCTAAGAGTCCAGATCACATAAGATGAAGAGTGGACTAAGGACCGACAAGAAAAGAGTAAAAAAACCAAATTTTGACACCTCAGAGTGGGGATCCCCCCTCATGAAGGAGATGCCTTTTTTTCATCATTACCCCCAATTTTGAATCAATAAAATGAGATATTTCATCTCTTCTCTCTCCTATCTCAAAACTAGTTCCAAAAAGTAAGCTGAACTGACCCAAAAATGGTCAAAATTGGACCAAACTGATGTGAAAAATTCTAGAATCAGTTTGCTTGGTTAGAGGCTCACTTTTTCCTACAAATAGAAGCCTCCCCCCTTTGTATAAGCTTAATGGCATTTATGCACTGTTACTCTACTCTTGTCTTAAGCCATCTACATTGATTTTCTTAATAATTCAATTGTTTTTGGCCTAATCCTCTCCAAAGTGAATTGGTGGCCACTCTTGCTTCAAACAAGAGTAGAACCCTTGGCCAAAGGAGAGCTTACAAGCTCCATGTAAGCTACTTTTCTTACTTTTTTACAATTTTTAAGTCTATGGTTATCTTGATTTTTATGTTTTATAGTTGATTGAATTAAATTCAAATGCTATGCCTTGATGAAAAGGCCACCCCCTTCTCTTCTTTACATTCCAGCCTTTCTTAATCCTTAAAAAGATTAACTAAGGGATTAATTAAACTCTTCTTATTGTTTACTCTCTTGAATTTAGAAAATTATGTAGATTAGAGTTCTATGAATCTAATTTGGGTTAATTTAAGTTAAAAAAGAATGATAAAAATGAGAAATGGTCAGCCATACAAAGGAGGTTATGGTAAAATTATCCAGAATTTTGTGAAAAAGCAAGTTTGTTTTTATGTTATTGTCATAAAATTTGATTTTTATGCATAGAAAGATGCATAAAGGAATTTTTTTATTATAAAAGTATTATTCTCATTAAATTTGATTTTTATGCATAGAAAGATGCATAAAGGAATTTTTTTATTATAAAAGAATTATTCGCAATAAATTTACTTTTTATGCATAGAAAGATGCATAAAGGAAATTTTTAATTATAAAAGTGTTATTCTCATAAAATTTGATTTTTATACATAGAAAGATGCATAAAGGAAATTTTTTATTATAAAAGTGTTATTCTCATTAAATTTGATTTTTATGCATAGAAAGATGCATAAAGGAATTTTTTAATTATAAAAGTGTTATTCTCATTAAATTTGATTTTTATGCATAGAAAGATGCATAAAGGATTTTTTTTAATTATAAAAGTGTTATTCTCATTAAATTTGATTTTTATGCATAGAAAGATGCATAAAGGAAATTTTTAATTATAAAAGTGTTATTCTCATTAAATTTGATTTTTATGCATAGAAAGATGCATAAAAGAAATTTTTTATTATAAAAGTGTTATTCTCATTAAATTTGATTTTTATGCATAGAAAGATGCATAAAAGAATTTTTTAATTATAAAAGTGTTATTCTCATTAAATTTGATTTTTATGCATAGAAAGATGCATAAAGGATTTTTTTAATTATAAAAGTGTTATTCTCATTAAATTTGATTTTTATGCATAGAAAGATGCATAAAGAAATTTTTATTACTATAAAAGTGTTATTCTCATTAAATTTGATTTTTATGCATAGAAAGATGCATAAAGGATTTTGTTATTATTAAAGTGTTATAATATCTCATACTTTTTAACTAATAAACCTTGTACTCAGTCAACTCTTCATCTTATGTGGGAATTTACTCATTTTTGGGTATTTTTCTTTTATTCATTGGATTTATCTCCTCCCCATACTTGGGTTAATCCTGTTGGCCCATAGGAACCTTAATTGGACCATAATCCAAATTTTTTTGAAAATCTAGACCCTTAGGCTAAGGTCCTTTATACACATTTTCAATTACATTAGAAAGTTCTTTTTGACTTTCTGTTTCAGGAGAAACCATTTTAGACACTAGGAGGATTTTTATATCCAAAAATATCTCAATTTCGGATTACCTCTCTCTCTAGACATTTTTTCTCTCCAGGCCAAAATAGGGTAAAATAGGATCTTTCTTCTATTTTAGAGAGGGGAATAATTACAAGATCAGAAGGGGAGGTTCTTACTCCTTTACATCTTAAAAGCTGGAGAGAGGAATCTTACATCCTACACCACTTAAAAAACGCGAGATATCCTCATCTCGTAGAGCTAGAGGACAACTCTTTCCCTTGAGATCCAACTGATTCTGGGGTTCCTTATAGTCTGGTCAACCTAACAAAATCTTGGGATAAAGATCCCTTCTACAAGAGGAATATATAGAACTCATTATCAGATAATAATTCATTCAGAATATATCATTCATATCCTTAACACAATAATGGTCCATTAGACCGAGAATTCCATCTGAACATTCCTCCACGGGAATTTCAGTTATGCAGGTTTTTAATTTGTTATCCCTTAACTTGATCCACTAGGTCAAGTGTTAATAGCAGTAATTTATCAGCACAATCCACTAATCTCATAGTGATTTACTGAAGTCATTATCGCCATTCCAGTTATTAACATCATTATTGGGATTCGTCCCATTCATCCTCATTGTGGTTTTGTTTAACTTACCTTCTTTCAACTAGAATTTAGAAATAATCATCTTTTGATCAGAATCCAAATCAACTCATTAATTCTCAACCAGAATTTTAAATTCATATCAACCACCAGCATTCAAATTCATCATTTGGATAGCATTTTTGCTTATAATTTCAAGGTCTAAGATTTACTCATATATAAAGAGCTACATTTATACCCTCAATATATACGGGTAGTCACATTTCTTTTTGGAATTATAAGGTAAATACCATCATGTCTAGGCCTCAAGTAAGTCAGAGATTCCATACAATTGCGGTACTTCATCTAAAGACCTAATTACCTTTTTATGAATCTTTATTGAATATCAATTTGTATGAATTTCATCACACAATTTCAATCTTTTACTGGTACTTCATAAATTTTGGACATTTTTGGCTTCTCAGTTGATCCACTTTAGCCGATTTGCTCTCATACCAGCTGAAAGATCCCTGCCCCCTCCGTGCAATGGATTCGGGGGTGCTAGCAGCGAAAGTAGCACTTCTTTGCGAAGGGCGACAGAGCCTCTCTTTCGGGGCCTTGCCCACACGGATATCCGGACAAGAGACTAATCCCTCGGTTCTTCCAAAACCGAACCCAGAAAAACTTCCCTCGCCCAGAAAGCATGGGTGATTCCTCTAGTATATTTTTACTCTAACGTAGTCAAGATCATCACTAACCAAACTGATGTGACCAAACCTATAAATCACTTGGTTAAATCAAGGAAAAAACTTGTACTTGGATCATAGAGACCAACGCTTTTTTCCTCATCGTTCGAGAGGCACAACCGTAGATTCTTTTTTATAGAATCTGGGATTTACTTCATCTATCGTACCATAACAGAATTGAGTCTCATTTTAGGAATCCATCAATACAGCCTAACCCCATCAGCCCATGGGTTAGCCAATCACCCAACCAGTGTAGTGATGGGATCCGATTAGGAATTTGGTTAGGTTTTGTCTAGGGTACTAGGGAAAAGAATTCCCAAGCCGCCCCCTAGCCGACACTTTATGCAAACTTCAAGGTAGTCACACCACTTACACACCCAATATAAAATTGCCTGTTTCACAGATTGAGCTGACTTTAAAATAATCTTTTAATGAAACCATAGTATCATTGATCATAATGCTCAAAATATCCGGTTGAATTCTAATTTCCAATCATTCCTTCATCGGTGTACCTATGGCATCATTAGCAACCAGAACGCTCACCATCTGTCCACTCAGGGCTCTTTTCGATAGTTACTAGCTCATAGTACTCGGTAATATATTCACTTATAAAAATCCAGATGGACTCTCCGTTGAAGATCAGCAGGATCAACCAACCGATCCATATAAAAGAGCCATGGACTTATCCGTCGAGCACCAGCAAGGTCAATCAACCAAATCCATGCCCGAATTCAGAAAAACAACTCTTGCTCCTTGTTCCAATATCTTCCTCGACGCATGCATGGGTATCTTTTGGTGACCAGAGCCCGAGCACCATATGGTCAGCACCCTCTAGGATCCTTAGCACTTCACTCATAGGCCGCTTCCTTGGTCCCTCATCCACCGTATCAAAAGCTCACCATTTAAATCGAAACGAGACTGGTCAAGACCTCGATCGACCTTGCTACGCGGGACGTCCTCCATTTGACTCTCCATTAGCTATTGCAACTTTATCACTTAGGTCTCCACTACCTCATTCACAAGATAGTCAAAATGCTTCCCCAGCATTCTTGACATAAAACCGTCACATTTAAAAAACAGGTCATAAATACAGTTTCTATAACAAACTCTCATCTTTCCACATTGCTCCACATCAATCCACATTACTTAATCCAAGTCCAATCATATATATTCCCATCGTGTCCTTCATCCATTCTCATCCAATCACATCATTTTCCATCTCATCACATCTTTCCACATTTATGCTCATCACATCTCATCCACTCGCATCTACCCATATCCACATCTCATCACATCACATTCATTCACATCTCATCCATTCATATCTACCCCGATCCACATCACATCACATCCATTTCACTTCACATCTCATTCATTTGCATCTATCTTGATTCACATCACATCACATTTCATTTGCATCTATCCTGATTAACATCACATCTCATTCATTCACATCTATCCCGATTCACATCACATCCATTCACATCTATCCCAATTCACATCATATCACATCACATTCATTTCACATCACATCTCATTCATTCACATCTATCCCAATTTACATCATATCACGTCACATCCATTTCACATCACATCTCACCCATTCACACATCCCAACTCACATCACATCACATCCATTCACATTCATTATATCCCCATTCCATCACATACATTCTATCCACATTACATCACCTCCACATCTATCCACATCATATCGCATTCATTCCATCCACATTACATCACATCCACATCATATCTCATTCATCCACATCCATCCAATCATTCACATGCATGACAATTCACATGTATCCATACATTCACATCATCTATCACTTCACATCCACATATATTCACATCACATCACATTTCATCCACATCTATTTACATCACATCACATATCTGTTGAGATATCAAGCTCATCTAGTGAGGCGGTGGACACTGATGACCCGCCTCGGGGATAGGCCCCACACTTACACCACTGGCATGGTTGGTGAGATCATGGGGTGATATGCGGCCAGTGGGATGACAGGCTGTTGATAGCCATTCTAGCATAGTTATAGCACCAGCTCATTTAGTTGGGTTCACACTACAGAGAACCCTAGTATGTATTTGGTTGAGTACCTTTCCTATGGTGTGTACTCTTATCTTTGTATATGGTGTGTTGAGTGTTGAGTGAAGGAGAAGAAGTTTTTCAGCCTCTCACCTTGTTTGTTCTCTTTTGGGGTTTTGTGAGTGTGTGTGTGCTTGCAAGAGCTCAAGCTCTCTTCTCCCCTACATCTTTTCATGGTATCAGAGCCTTGTTCATGCTAAGGGCTGAGCTGCAAGCAAGAGAAGCATAGGACATAAGTTTTACTAGTTGAAAACACATTTCGGGGCGCGTTACGATCTCTGTTTTTTAGAAAGCAGGCGATTTTGAGCACTGCGCGCGTAAGTCATCGATTCTCTACAGAACTCTGTTTTAAGAACTGCAGGAAGACAGATTGGTTGTGCAAACATTGTGTGTGCTGCAAGGAGGTCAACAGTTTCCATTAGGTGTATGTATGTATACACATTGAGGTCACTGGTTGTGACATTTGAGTGTACTATAGTACCGCTGAAAATTTAGCAGGTTGTGCAGGATAAACCAAAGTGCTATTTTTGGAAAATTTGTGTGTCTGGCAAGATGTCAAATGATGGCATAAACCAGATTATTGCTGAGAAGCTTGATAAGAACAACTTCCATGCTTAGAGGTTCAGGTTGACAAATTTCCTGATGGAAAAGGGTTTTTAGGACTACATAGAAGGTGAGCATGAAGAGGCATTGGAGATACCGGAGATCAATCAAACTACTGCAGATGTGAAAGAGTTTAAGGATTGGAACCAAGGAGTCAGAAAAGTTATGTATTGGCTCTCTATCAGTATACAGGACACCATGATTGGGCACATAAAGGATGCCAAGTCCCCCAAGGAGGCATGGGACACCTTGGTATGAAACAAATACCAAGGCACGAAAGATACAGTTGAAGAATGAACTTCATACTCTGGAGAAAAAGAGTATGTCTGAATGACTATGCATTGAAGATAAAGAGTATTGTGGAATCCCTTATATCTATTGGTGTTTCAGTAGATGATGATGATAAGGTGGAAGTCTATCTACATGGTCTCAAGCCACAATACAAGGCGTTCAAGACGTCTATTTAGATTCAGGAAAACATTCCAAATTTTACAGATTTGGTGTCTATGTTGATTATAGAAGAGAAGAGCTTGGGTGAAGACCAAGAGTCTTCACAAAACAAAAACAGTTCAGAGCAAGAGGCCTTCTACACAAGTTTAGGAAGAGGAAGAGGTAAAGGAGGCCATGGACGCGGTCAAGGAGGTGGCCGAATAGGTAATCAAAATTATGGCCAACAGTAGCAACAACAACAGTCCCAGAATTCAACAACAACAACAACAACAACATGCAGGTGAAAGAGGCCAATTCAGAGGCAGGGGGAGTCAAAGAGGTCGTGAAAATTGGCAAAGGCAGTATAATCATACACGTGGATGCTTTTACTATGGTAAGCTTGGATAGTCATATCTCCTGATGAGACCATTTGTGGTTCGGATGAACTATACTCTTCTCCCTCAGTTGGTGAATGTACTTCGCTCTCGAAAGGTATGATGCGATGGTTGGTGGAGCTTCAAGAACATGATTTCTCATATTTTATTGAAGATACTTGCAAGGTAAGTCTAGCAGATCTTCTGACATATAAGGAAGGCCGGATCTGTTGAGATTCAAGCTCGATATGTCAGTGTGAGCCAGCTATGCTATGTGCTGGCAGATTAGGTAGGAACATGTGTGAGACATAAATGACCGCGTGTCCAGCTGGTCATAGTGTGTGGACATTAGCTAGGGTTAGTAGAGTGTGGACACAACTCATTGTGTGTTGTGTGGATTATGGATTAGTGCATTATGCTTTGTGTGAGAGTGGACATGGCTTCCCTCTATGGTTAGGGTTTGCAATATACATTAGGGTTTGCTCCTGTGTGTGTGTCTCCTCCTCCTCTACCGTTCTTTCAACATGGTATCAGAGCCTTGTGCTGTTTATTAGGGTTTATGAGTGAGTGAGTGAAGAGGGAGAAGAAGAAGCTGTGAAAAGAAGCTGTGAAGCTGCCATTGGAGCTGTGAAGCTTGGAGCACACCAAATACTATCAGATCTGAAAGCTTGGCCTACCGGGTAAGGTCTTCTAAACATCCTTGAGCGGATTGCAGGTGAAACAGGCAAAAGCAAAGCATTTTAGAGCAAATCAAAGCAAAGCAAAATTCTGGTTTTTGAAGCTTTCCATTAAAGCTTGGAAACATTGATGTATGGTGAAAATATGTGTGATTCTGGCAAAGCAAACATGTATCTGACAATGAGAGATGTATTGGCAACCCATGTGCAAGCCTTGAACAAAGTTTGGAGCAATTTGGATGTATTTGATTGAGTGAAAATTCTGGTTTTTTGAGCCCTCACAAAACAGTGAAAAAGAAGCCCAAAATTGAAGCATTTGGAGCATGTATTTGGCAAAAATCAAAGCTTTGGTGGATTGCACATGTGCCTAGGTGTGTTGGGCACTCAATACCATCATCAATTAGCAATTTAATTACTCCCAAAGAGCCCTATAGCAGGCGGCGCAGCCCATACAAAGGAAACAGGGCAGTTTTTCTGGTTTTTGCCTACGAGGAGATCAAATTCTCATTCGGTGCTTGATATATTCCACAACCTCCTTAGCAATTGGATGCTTTACATCTTGGAGAAGAGGGCTATGTGATTTTTTTGGTCAATGATGCTTAATTGAGCTCGGAATGAGCTGATTAAAACAGGCTGTCCACTGGTTGCAGAGAAACAGAGCATTTTAATCGAGCAATTAATCTTTGGTGTTTTACAATTGGACAAATTCCTCTTACATGGAGTTGATGGACACTATTGCTAAGCCAATGAATGCCTGGTTGCTCAATTTGGTGAAATATTGAAGAAATTAGAGCCAAATCATTACTGGTTTTTCTGGTTTTTTTGGTTTTTTCAAAAACAGAAAAAGGGGTTTTCAAAAATTGATAATTACACATGTCAGATGGAGTTGATACTCAACATTGAGGTTCATTAGGTGTCAATGCAAGTTGCCTATACTTGATTGCACCATTACATTGTAATTTGGAGCCTTGGAAGGCGTGTACATTCAGGGTGGATATTACCTTACGTGGTCTTGGCAAGGAATACAAATCCTTTGATACATCTATCTCAGTGAGGAGTACAGGTCTACCCGACTTCGATGAGTTGGTTTCTCTCTTGTAGGAAATCAAGCTCAATGATTCATTTCAGGATGCATCTACTAGCCATGATGATGGCAGAAATCAGGCATTTTACTCGCAAAGAGGTTTTAGAGGCAGGGGGAGATTTGCATCACGTGGACGTGGTGGTAATGGTCGTGGATGGCAGGATAGACCTCCACAACAGTGGAATGCCATTATTATGGCAAATATGGTCATATGGCGAGAGATTGCTTTCGCAAACAGAATGATTTGAGAGGGGGAAGAGCACAGCGTGGTGGTCATTATGGTGGAAACTATGCACAACATGGTGGCAACTGTGCATCAAGTAGCAATGATGGAACTGCAAATCATTTGTTTGCCATGAAGCATGTTGTGGGTTCTATGACAACAAATGCTGAGAATGATGATACATGGTATATGGACTCAGGAGCATCAAATCATATGACATGCCATGGTGAATGGTTTGAGCACATGAAGCCAATGGATGTCAAAGGTTATGTGGAAACAGGTGATGATACCCAGCATATCATTACACATGTTGGAAGTGTACCATTGGTCATGCATAATGGTCAGACAAAGTCTATGTCAGATGTGTTGTATGTGCCTTCAATCACTAAAAGCTTGGCCTCAGTTGGTCAAATGGTAGAACAGGGATTACAGGTTAGATTCAATGAGCATGGATGCTTTGTTGAAGACTTCAAACATGGATGTAGAGTGATTGCTAAAGGCAAGAAAGAAGGAAGACTGTTTAAGCTGGATGCTGGAATTCCTGAGCTAAAATCAGCCATGTTCTCAAAGAGCAGGAATGTGGTACAGGATATTGATATGTGGCACAAGAGGATTGGCCATGTCAATATACAGAGATTAAAGAACATGCAAACAAGAGGCATTGTCAATGGTTTGCCTAGGTTCAAATATGATGGACATATGCATGTTTGTGAAGCCTGTCAGTTTGGGAAGCAGGCAAGATTGAGGTTTCCTAGAGAAGGAAATATGAGTAACAGGCCACTTGAGATCGTACATAGTGATGTATGGGGTCTTGCACAAAACCCATCTATCAAAGGCAGTTTATACTATGTTACATTCATAGATGATTTCAGCAGGATGACATGGATATACTTTCTCAAAGAGAAGAGTGAAGTGTTGGAAAAATTCATGGATTTCAAAGCTTTTGCAGAAAAGCAGTATGGCTGTGGGATTAAATGTCTGAGGACAGATGGAGGTGGTGAATACACCTCAAAAGCTTTTGAGCATTTCTTGAGGAAGCATGGAATAAGAAGACAGTTGACATGCAGGTATACACCTCAGCAGAATGGTGTGGCTGAGAGAAAGAATAGAGTTATATGTGAAGTGGCAAGGGCAATGCTTAATGAAAAGAGCATGCCAGATTACTATTGGGCAGAAGCATGTGCTACTGCAGTATACATATTGAACAAAACACCTACAGCAGCCATTCATGGAAGCACGCCAGAGATGCGGCTAACAGGTTACAGGCCAGACATTGGACATCTTAAAGTTTTTGGATGCATAGCTTATGTTCATGTGCCTGATGAAAGGAGAAGAAAGTTGGATCCTAAGGCAGAGAAATGTATATTTGTTGGATATGCACAGGATCGAAAGGCCTACAAGTGTTATAATCCACAAACTAGACAAGTGGTCATCTCACGTGATGTGGTGTTTGATGAGCTTGCTAGTTGGTATAAAGCAAAAGATGAGGGTGTTATTGAGTCACTTGAGGCTGATGTACATGTGAACTTGCCACCACAAGCAAGTTCTAGTTCTACTACTATGTCTGGGCCAGCAGGCAGAAGCTGAGAGTAGCAGTGTACGTCCATGGTCAGGACGTTTGAGGCATGAGAGTGTGAGCACTGGGAGTAGTGCTATGGACAAAGGAAAGAAGAAAGTCGAAGGAATTGGAATCACAGGTTATGAGTCATCTAGTTCCGAGAGTTTGGATGAGGAGCTTGGCATACCTGTTTTACGCACACCTGGTGCTAGACAGGATAGATATGTGCCACCACATGCTAGAGTTACAGGTGTACAGAGTGACCCGCAGGCATTGCGGAGGTCCCAGAGAGTCAGATATCCTGTTGACAGATTGACATATAGAGATTTTGCTATGCACTATGCATACATGACATCTATGGTAAAGCATGTGGAACCTACATGCTACACAGAGGCTATTGGAGAGCATGTATGGGAAAAAGCAATGGATGTTGAGATGGACGCATTGGTCCATAATGATACATGGGACTTGGTTGCACTACCAAAGGACAAGAATGTTATTGGATGTAAATGGGTCTACAAAGTGAAGTGCAAATCTGATGGTTCTATTGAAAGACATAAAGCAAGATTGGTAGCAAAGGGATATGCACAGACCCATGGATTGGATTATGATGAGACGTTTAGCCCAGTGGCTAAGATGGGCACAGTGAGAGCAGTCATTGCTATGGCTGCAGCTAATGGCTGGGAAATGCATCAGATGGATGTAAAGAATGCATTTCTTAATGGAGATCTACAAGAGGAAGTATACATGGCACATCCAGAAGGGTATGTACACCCTAGATATCCTACTCACATATGCAGGTTGAAAAAGGCATTGTATGGTCTAAAGCAAGCACCACGTGCCTGGAGTGATAAGATGAGTAGCTATCTTATCTCACTTGGTTTTCAGATTTCTACAGCAGATTCTTCACTCTATGCGAAGAAGACAAAGCATGGGATTGTTTTACTAGTCATCTATGTGGATGACTTGATTATTACAGGTGATCATGGTGCAGATGTGATGCATGTCAAGAAAGCTTTGAGTGGGCAATTTGACATGAAAGATCTTGGTGAGTTGAGATACTTCCTTGGCATTGAAGTGGTGAAAGATCATGCAGGTACTTGGTTAGTACAGCGCCAATATGCATTGGATATGTTGGCAAAGTATGGCATGACAGGGTGTAAGCCTATGAGTACACCATTGGAGCAAAATGTGAAGTTGCGGGCTGATTATGGCGAGGAATTGGATGATCCTTCCATGTACAGGAAGATGGTTGGTAGTCTCATATACATGACTATCACACGCCCAGATTTGAGTTATGCAGTGGGGCTAGTCAGTCAGTTTATGCAGAGCCCCAGGAAACCACATTTGGATGCAGTGAGACGCATCATGAGATATGTGAAGACCACAGCACATTATGGTCTATTTTATGAGAGTGGTAAAAGCTTGGACATACATGGCTACACAGATGCTGATTGGGCAGGTAGCGCATATGACAGGAGGTCTACTAGTGGATATGCTTTTACACTTGGAAGTGCTGTGGTGAGTTGGAGTAGCAAAAAGCAACCTACAGTTGCTTTATCCAGTACAGAGGCTGAGTACAGAGGAGCATCCATTGCTACTTGTGAGGCTGTTTGGTTAAAGAGTCTCTTGGCAGATTTATGTGAGCCTATTGGTGGCAAAGTTGTCATTCATTGTGACAACATGAGCAGTATACAGCTGGCAAAGAATCCAGTGTTTCATGCGAGGACCAAACACATAGAGGTCCATTATCACTTTGTCAGAGAAAAGGTGCTGGATGGTACAGTTGATCTTCACTACGTGAAGACTGATGAGCAGGTGGCAGACATCTTCACGAAGCCACTTAGCAGGGAGAAGTTTGAGTACTTCCGGACTATGTTGGGAGTACATGGGATGAGCTTGAGGGGGAGTGTTGAGAGTCTTGATATCCCAAGCTCATCTACATCTTCATCGGCAGTACATCATGAGCTTGAGAGGGGCTGTTGAGATTCAAGCTCGATATGTCAGTGTGAGCCAGCTATGCTATGTGCTGGCAGATTAGGTAGGAACATGTGTGAGACATAAATGACCGCGTGTCCAGCTGGTCATAGTGTGTGGACATTAGCTAGGGTTAGTAGAGTGTGGACACAACTCATTGTGTGTTGTGTGGATTATGGATTAGTGCATTATGCTTTGTGTGAGAGTGGACATGGCTTCCCTCTATGGTTAGGGTTTGCAATATACATTAGGGTTTGCTCCTGTGTGTGTGTCTCCTCCTCCTCTACCGTTCTTTCAACAGGATCCTGGTGAAGGAAGTGGATTCAAAGATAGAAAAAGAGAAACAAATTATCATTCCCGGAGCTCATGTCTTGTTCTTTGATGGTTCGTATAAGAGGAGTATACATCAGGACACTGGGGGTTATATAATCCAGGATTCAGAAGGCGGGCTGATTCTAAAGGATGGAATATGTCTAAAAGCCGAAAGTAATAATGAGGCTGAATACGTAGCAATGTTTAAGGGGCTGCAGGCTGCTCTAAAATAGAAAATTCAGAAGCTGGCCGGGCAAAGAATCCGAGATTAAAAGGATGTCTGGCCGATGTTAGAAAGCTACTGCATCAATTTACAGCATGGAGTATTCAACATGTGCAGCGGGAGGACAATCACATTGCACATGAGTTAGCCCAGGAGGTAATTGATTAGGACCTAGTAATTGCAAAAATTGAAGAGCCATTATATAGAGGGAGAGAATACCTGTCTAAGGTGGTGGATTACTTACTCTTAGGTCGCTTGCCTGAAGGGCTCAAAAAGGTCAAAAGTATCATTTTATCAGGAAAAGTAAGCATTATGTCATGATTAGAGATGAATTGTACATGCAAGGAGCTGATCAGGTATTGAGAAGAATTCCTCGGAGAGGGAAGAAATATATCATATTCTATCTTCAAATCATGAGGGAGCTTGTGGAGGTCATTATGCATTTAAGATCACCTTGCAGAAGATATTACTGGAGGGTTATGTGTGGCCTTCCATCTAGAAGGATATTCAACACGCAGGTCTTGCCCCATGAGTGCCAGAGAATGGGGAGGAAGAGAATCTTAAAAATGGAGCCGAGAAATATCATGCTGGTATATGACATTTTTGAGAGGTGGGGGGTGGATGCAGTTGGGCCATTTCGCAGGATGGCCAGAGAGAAGTGTTATATGCTTACTGCGGTGGATTACCTATCAAAATGGGCAGAAGTGAAGGTAGTGAAGAGAGTAGATAGTAAGGAAGTGGCTGATTTTGTGTATGAACATATATGCTGCAGATTTGGTATTCCTCTGGAGTTATTGTCAGATAACGATCCTGAATTTCAAGGAGAGGTAGTTGACCACTTATGCAGAAGACTAAACATCAATCACAAGTATACCACTCCTTATCACCCTCAATGCAATGGTTTGAATGAAAAATTCAATGGTGAATTTAAGCTGATGATGACTAAAATGACAGAAAGTCATGTTAAAAATTGGGATGTAGAGATGAATCGTGTGTTATGGGCATATAGAGTTGTGGCGGTGAAATCTGGTATACAATTCTCACCATTTCATTTAGTTTATGGGAAAGAAGCACTAATGCCTATTGATGTAGAAATTCCAGCTTTGAAGTTTCTGGTTGAAGAAGGACATGAACCCATCAACTGTTACAGAGAAAGATTATTGGCTTTGCAAACAGTCCAATTAGACAGAGAACTAGCTTTTGATCACTATGCCACTATGCAATTGAAACGACAAGAGAAAGAGAATGAGGAGATGAAGCAAAAAGAAATCGAACAAGGTGATCTGGTTCTCAGGTATAATAGCAAGCTGGACAGTACATTTCATATTGCATTTCAGACAAAGTGGGAAGGTCCGTACAAAGTTGAGAAAAAGTTTGATAATGGAAGCTACCAGCTTACTGATTTAAATGGAAAGAAGCATAAAAGAAGAGTGAATGGTCTGCGATTAAAGAAATATTTTGCTTGGTTGATGTTAGCTTTAAAAGAAAAAGATCAGGAAGCTTGTAATGCATGTCAGGAGGTTGTGAAGAGTACAGAGGAAGATCTGAATATTACATCCCTGTTTGTACAGCTGTCGGACACGAATGTCTCAGCAGAAATAGGGGGTTGCTAAATATGTGTGGACAAAAATAGAGACTGATGATGTGTACAGTGCTAAGAGTTTCAACAAATATGTAATCAGTTTGGGTCCATTTTGAGTTTTGGTTGAGATTAAATCTGTTGTACAGGAGGAGCAGAGGCATAACCATCACGCCTTGCATCCTCATGATGTGGTGATCTTGTTGCTTTTGTTGGCAAGTCTTCGAGTGTATGTGTGTGTGTGTTAGTGCCTGCATGAGTGCTGACTGTTTGCATTTGAGCATGCCCTTTGTAAATATATAGCATGGATGACTTGTGGCGTGTGACCTAAGGCTAATGAGGAGGCAAAACGGGTGGTGCTAATGGCATGTGAACAAGGGATGGGAAGGCTTAAGTGGCTTGGGGACTTGGCTGAAAGGGCTGCTCTGTGCGGTATGAACAGCCATAGATAATAAAATCTAATATGAAATTAGAAGCTTCAAGCTTCGAGAAAATCAAAATGGCAGATGCCAACGGCATCCTGGCAGGTTTACCTTCACCACGTGCGCCAAAAATCCGGAGAGGCGTGGACATTAGGGATGGAAAAGGAAGCTTGCTGCATTGGGAAGAAGAGATAGAGGAGAGGACACCGATGGGCTAGCAGGCGGAAAAAAAAGGGAAAGGTGATGAAGGGGTGGGATGGCGATGAAGCAAACGCATGTGTTCTTTTGAATTTGGAGGTGTTGTAAGCTGTGAACGCAGAAGAGGTCGATTGTGTGCTTGCTGTGTAGATGCCCGGAGAGAAGATGGCGATAGGAGGCGCCTGAATTCGCTCAAGAGGCTAAGGAAAGCAAGAGAGAGCTGGTCGAAGTACTGCATCTCCATTGCAAAGGAAAGAGGCTTTCGAAGTTTCCAGAGCCATGAACCAGAAGAAGAGAGGCGACCTGCATGGGCTACGCTGGAGATTTTCAGGGACAGAAGAGATACTTTTTTGGAAGCTCAACCGGGGACGTTGTTGCTGCTGTGAGCCTATGTGTCGGGCTAGCTGAATCCTGAGAGGTGATCTAGAGAAGGCTTGGGCTCTGTGTTTGGCTTCATTGAGTTCTCTTTCAAGATTTTGAATGTGTTGGAGCCTGTCTTGTTCTTGCACCTATTGTTGCGGGCTATAGGCCAGGAAGCGCAGAGGAAGACTATGAGGGGAGGCTGTTGTTCTGTGAGAGAACATCTATTTCCTTAGAAGCCAAAAGCTTGGGATTGTAAGCACAGATGCTATGGGGCATCTTCTGTTAAAACATAATAGAATACATTAGGCTTTGTTCGAGATGTGGTGCTGCAGTGCCTTGGTTCTGAAGAGGACGTATGTGTTATTTTCTTTGAAGTCTACAGTTTGGATATGTGGGAGGATGTTGTGAAGTGACCATTGTTGAAGCTGGAAACAGGAGAGAGGAGGGAGCCGCAGGGCTGAGGTTGGGATTTTCTCAAAGGCCAACGGTCTAGTTTTCTTGGAGCTATGTGGGCCGTGAGGAGATATGTGTGCAAGCTGAGGGAAAAGAAGACAAAGAAAGATGGCTTTTGGAGAGGTGGTTGTCTGCCAAGATGGCTAAGAAATGCCATGCTGTAATCTAGGGCCGTGGAGCTTTGGGACTTGCTCGTTGCTGCTCTAAAATGGTGGAAGGGTTGGTTGTATGAGGTGTTGATGTTTTTTCTAAGCTTGGAGTCAGTTATATGCAAGTTTTGTGGATTGCTTTGGGGCTGAGTTGTAAACTTTGCTGTCTTGAAAATACAGTCTTGTACACTTGAAGAAAAGCCTTGAGGATAGCCCACCTCAGATATGTACCTTGTCTTGGAGTTTGGTCCGGATATCGAGGAACTGTACTTTGAAGATGCTTCTATGTTTGAGGTTGTTTATTCTGATAGTGATGCAGGGTACTGGTCAGTCATAGTTCATATCACTGAAGGGGAGTGGGCTGATTTTGTGAATGGGTGCTAGATGAAGATGGTTCTGAGGATGTAATGAATGTTCAACTCTGTAAGGACGAAGACTTGTATTGAAATAAAGTTTTGTTCTTACTCTTGGGTCTGGTGTTCTAGGTGTGTTTGTATTAGTGTGTGGAAGTGTGACACTCTATAAAGGCATATATAGCTATACCGCTTCAGTGTCATCAACGTCATAATACCAGTCCTGCAAATGTGACTAGTACATCACATAAAGGCAAAGAGAAAGTGGTTGAGCCCCTTAGTATGCCTGACATTTTTGCAGGGCATTCTCATGTTGATGTAGAGACTAGTGGCTCAGAGATGAGCATTAATGAGGAGCTTGGGATCCCAGCTATGAGAACACCTGGTGTAAAGAAGGCTATGGAAGCCATGAATGCAAAGCTACAAAGATATGGGAGAGTGAAGAATCCTGTGCAGAGGTTTACCTATGATGGTTATGTGGCACATCACTATGCATACATGTAAAAGGTTGTGCAGGTTATAGAGCCCACATGCATTGATGAGGCTGTTGGAAATGTGTGTTGGGAGAAAGCTATGGATGAGGAGATGGATGCACTATATGGAAATGAGACTTGGGATTTAGTGCAATTTCTTAGCAAGAAAGCCATTGGTGGATGCAAGTGGGGTGGTGTAGAACACGTAAAACATAACAGTGATGGAAGCATAAGCAGGTACAAGGCTAGACTGGTAGAGCCAAAGGATATGCGCAGACATATGGCATTGATTATGAGGAAACTTTCAGCCCAGTTGCCAAGATGGCAACAGTGAGAGTTGTGATAGCAGTGGTTGTGTCAAAGAAATGGTCTTTATATCAGATGGATGTAAAGAATGCATTCTTGCATGGGGATTTGTAGGAAGATGTGTATATGTTGCAACCACTTGGTTATGAGGATGTGAGTCACTCTGAGCATGTTTGCAGCAGGTTGAAGAAAGCCTTGCATGGCTGAAAACAAGCACCAAGAGAGAATGGTCTGACAAGCACCAAGAGAGAATGGTCTGACAAGATTTTTGAATATCTTGTCACTATTGGCTTTCATGTAGCCAGTGCAGATTTCTATCTATATGTGAGACAAAGTTGTCATCTACGTAGATGACCTGATCATTATGGGGGACCATGATGCAGAGATCTTTGATGTAAAGATCTTGCTTAGACAGAAGTTTGAGATGAAGGATCTGGGGGAGCTCAGATATTTCTTGGGCATTGAGGTGATTAGGTCACCACATGGTATTGGATTACTGTAAAGACAGTATGGCTTGGACATGTTGTCCAAGTATGGTATGACAAGCTGTAAGCCTATGTCTGGGCCGTTGGATCAGAATGGCAAGTTGAGTGCAGATTCAGGAGAGATTTTGGAGGATCCTACTATGTATAGGCGCATAGTAGTAGGAAGCTTGATCTACATGACGATCACCAGGCCAGATTTGAGCTATGCTGTTGGGTTGGTGAGTCAGTTTATGCAGGTTCCTCGGAAGTTACATTTGGATGCATTGAGATGCATACTGAGGTATGTGAGGTCTACTTTGCATTGTGGACTATTTTATGAAACTAGGATAGAGATATGTGTACATGGGTACACAGATGCCTATTGGGTTGGTATAGAAGATCTACTAGTGGGTTCATGTTTTCTTTGGGGAGTGCTACTATGACTTGGAGCAGCAAGAAGCAGCCTACGATGGGTGGATGAAGTTAGGTGCAAAGATGCGTGATGAATCAAAAGCATCTCACAGATGACAAACACAGCTCTCACACAATGCAAAATGACGGAAAAAGAAGAAAATTTAATTTTATAACGTAGCCGTCAAACATGGTAGCTATGTTTAATGAAGAAGCCACGTGTCATTGCATAATTGGCTGTGCCAGAGTTCCTACCATTTCACAGTATGAAACTCTTCCAACTCTTTCACGGCATGAAATGCTAACCAAAACGGTTCACAACGTAAATGACTGTAGTGTGGTTCATGGCATGAAGCATTTTTTTACACTTTTACGTGGAGATCAAATTTTTTCCTTACTATGCTCAAACACTCACATATGCATATGATGATGCATTGCTTACCTTGTCCCTTTGCCATCACCACATGAAAACCAAGGGTTCACTTATGATGATGCATTGCTTACCTTGTCCCTTTGCCATCACCACATGAAAACCAAGGGTTCAGTTGGGTACTTTTGGGCATTTGCTGATGTGCAATCTTTTTAGCTCTATGTGGGAACTCCTTATTATTCCTTCCACCCAACTAAACAATTTTGTTGCTATGTCTGGTTGTGGATGGCTTCCATTTGGAACCTCTTTGCTTCTATCTTCACATTTCTTGTTCAATTCCGTAGTCAGAGTAGGTATTGTTGTTGCCTTGGTCATTCTCAATTCAGTTAGCTGAATTTTCTTTCTCCTCCACACAAGAGGAGGTGTGGTGCTGGCTTGATTGGGAAGTTGATGATGTAAGCCATCACATCTTTTTGTTTTTTGACTCGAAACGTTTGTGGTTTTGGCCATGGACTTGGGTTTGGGTACCCATATTGCTGCATTGCCTTGATAGTAGTCTTGTGCTCGTAGTAGGTCCTTTCGGACCCATTGTGCTGACAACATTCATGAGGCCTCTTCAGATGCTTGGAGTTCTCAAACTTGGTAGGTGGTGTTGGCAAGGCCATACTTTTGAATTGTATTTTTCCCTCAATCCTTTCATTACTCATTGTGTCCTTTCTATCTGGTTGATCCTTAAGTTGATTCTTGGAATATCTATTTATGTGTACCCTTGTATGTTGGGTATTGTGTAGGCAAACTCAGCAAACTTAGCAAAATGGGTGCAGGTTCTATTTTTTGAGGTGCTGCCTCTGAATTTATTTGTATCCCTTAGTTTGCCAAGTTCCATAATGGTATGGACATGATCTTCTCACCAGTGCTCAACGATCTTGTTCTTTCTTCCCATTGGATATTGCATTTGTTGGAACAGATCCAGGATTGTCCTAAGATCATCTCTTTCTCCATTGTACCTATAGGCATCACAAACACCTTTTCGACCAAGGAACTATTACTGATGAAAATATTAACATTTAAATACCCCTCGGCCTTTGTGGTTATTAGGTGCACACTACGAACTTTTGCATCCATGGGTTCAAGGTGTGGTTTTTGTAAGGCTACCCAAGTATCATATGAGATCAAGTAATGGTGGCTGGACCCTGTATCTATTGATGCAATACTTGTTGCAATGCCCTTAGCTATTGTGAGTCCTAACTTGAGTCGTGCTGGATCAATGTTTAGATCCCCTTCGTCCACAACGGTTATGAATGCCATGTTGACATGTATCAGGCCTTTATGCATTTTAGCTTTGACTTGCCTAGCCTTAGCTTCTTCTTACGCTTGCTGGATTTTTTCTTTTACAAGATCCCCTTTGTGATATTGAGGTCTCTCCCCTTGTGACTTGAGAGAGAGTGAGGAGTGAGAGAATTCTAGCATTTTGCCTCTTTCATGCTTGTGAACTTATGCTTATATGAGAGAGTGAGAGAGAGTGATTGGTCTATGTGATGGTGTGAGCGACTCCACAGTGACAGTGTGGAGGTGGAGCTTGGAGTTTGGAGCTTGACAAGCGAGCTTGGAGGCCTCAAGGGACTCAAGATCAAAGCATTGGTAAGTATCCCACGACGGTTGTGACCTATTGTGTAGAGTTCCCTCTTGGAGGTGTGGTATCCCATAACATTTTTGGTGCCACTTGGCCAGGGAAACGCCTTTGTTATTTCCATCTTCTTTGAGTTTTATCTCCCATCGCATAGGATTCATTATTGCCTTTGCATTTTGGTAGTGCATTGTGTGGAAAATGAAGGGATAAGGTATGTGTGGTAGAAAAAAAAGATATGGTTTTGATGCTGTGAATGTTGTGGTGGAGTAGTTTAGGAAAGGATTCATTGGTTAATTTTGATAATTTCACATCACTAAAAACACCAACGTGAAGGAGCAGGTTGGGTATTATTTTCTTCTTTTTTCAAAAAATTCATTTAAAAAAAACATAAAGGACAATTGATTGAGCCAGGAACTTACATTTCATTCCTTAGGAGTGGCATAATCTAATTCTCATCATTTGGATAAGTATTATGCACCCAAAACCACAGACTGCCGATATGCGAGAAGTTCCACGTGAAAGTGCAAGAAAATCATTCACGACATGAACCATTTTTCTACAGTTTCACATTGTGAATCACTCACATAATCAGTGCTGGGATTATCGCTGGCAAATCATGGGATTACCTTCCAAAAATAGAAACCCTTATCCTGACACCTTTGACATGGTGCAATCCGCTGAAATTTTGAGCACGTGAAAGTTCAGTAAACCTTTCATGGTGTGAACCATTTTTGAAGTAGTTCACGGCGTGAAACACTTACTATTTCATGATATGAAATATTTCCTGCAGATTCACGTGTAGACCAAAACAACAGATAGACAAAACCAGGGCTGTGAGGGTCGGCTAAGGAAAGGGACTTTGACTAAAAGAAGAAATTTAACCCTAAGGTGGAAAATTTTTGAGCACGTGAAAGTGCAATTCCTGTAGTTTCACGACGTGAACCGCTTCCTGGAGTTTCACGACGTGAACCACTTCCTGTAGTTTCACAACGTGAATTGCCTCCTATAGTTTCACGATGTGAAACAAATCTTGCTGTTTTACAGCTCCTGAACAGAGCGATAGAATTAAAAGTGAAATCAATTTGGGTTGATTAATAGCTTATCAAATCATACATACATGCACTTAAGATCTGGAAAATTCATCGGAGGGGTGACGAAATGCATCAAATCACCCAAGAACTTTTACCAAAGAAGTGTGGGATTAGGACATTCCACAAAAGCACACACTTGAGAGTTTTGAGAAACGTGACCACTGCTAAAACTAGTAGCAAAGAATCCATGGAAGAAGGGCTGAGATACGCTCGGTTTGGGGAAGAGGAGAAACCACACTCCCCAACCAAGTGCAGTGGGATCATTGATATCGCCCGGAGATTTTTTGGTCTCCAAATCAGTCATGATGAAGAAGCACAATCTGTGGGCATGGGTCAACTAACGCTAGACTTAGTCCAAGATAAGAAGTGCCATTCCAAACATTCAATTGTAGGCTATCAAGTACTGGCACCCCTCGAATCAGATGAGATGTGGAAATTGCAGCTAGGATGGGTCAAATATTATTTCCCACCACCGAGGAAGTGGAATTAGACCTCCAACAAAGTGAGTTAGAATGACAACTGTGAGAGTTTAAGGAAACAAGATTGATACTTGTAGGACAAGATTTGAGAGAAAGGAGACAGGAAGTGTTAACCCACTCCAATCTCGAGGAAAAGAACCTGAAATTCTTACAGGTAAAAGTGTGGGAGAAATTCCAAACTTGGAACCAAGAGGGTAACCTAGCTAACATGGTTGTAGAAGTAGAGGACCGATTCTATACCAAAAATCATATTGAGCCTAATGATCAATAACCCTACATTCTTACAAGACATGGAACTCTTAATTACACAAAGACGCACATAGGCGATTAATGGGGAATCCCATGGTACCACAACTGGACCATTCCATGAACCCGAGATACCTTGAAGAGCCAATACAGGCAGGGGACGAGGTCTAGGAAGGGAGGGAGCAATTAACCAAAGGCCTAGAAATGATCTAGCAATGGACCTTAATGTGGCCACAAGGGCAGACCTGTTAAATATGGCAGCAGAGCTGGGTCAGGGGATGGCCAAGGAACTAGGTTTTACTCTAGAACCTGGACCTTCCCAGATGAAACCTCATATCATTTCAAAACTTGTCCAAAAGTTCTCTGGGGAGGGGCATCTGTAGAGATTTTTGAATCTACATGTGAAACATGCAGACCGATCAATGATGTGACAATGATACATGCCTTCTCGGCTGACCTTAGAGGGAAAAGCTCATCAGTGGTTCTGAACCCTTAAGCCTGAGGATAAGGTTAACTTCACAAGGTTAAAGAATATTTTTGTGCCCACTTTTGCCCGCAGTGGTGATAGATGGAGCCCTATGGCACATATACATAACATCAAACAAAGGAAGATGAGTTGATGAGAGACTATGTCTCTCATCTCTAAAGCACTTAAATTCAAGGTGCAAACTTTGGGAAAGGTTGACAGATGATCAATTGTTGCCTTGTTTCCGGAGAGGGGTTAGAAGGGGTTAGAGACCATAAAATGCATGGTTACTTGGTACTAGCCCAACCAGCTCTACTCTTAATGTATGCTGCAAATCTAATATGAAGATAATATGTTAGAATTGCCACAACCTGAAGATGTTAAAACATCTACAGAAGAGCAACCATGACTTTGCGTGTCTCGAGTCACCAAGAAATTGGAGCTCCAAGCAAGCAAGTACCAGATTTTCCATGACTGACGGGTAGGAGATCACATCTCTCTACATGGTCATTGCTGCAATTATGCCTGATACTACGATCCATGATAGTGTGAGCATTAGAGAGGAAAGACCTTATGGGGATGACAAAACCCATAAATCCAAAGGATTTGTAGGAAAGAAGGCATACATCTTCTCGATAGAATCGAAAGAACATTGGTTGAGATATGTGGAAGCCATTGACCCACTTTCCTACTTCTACCAAGTTTGGCACCAAGTTTGGCAAAAGGAGCTCGACAAGTTCCCCATTTTGGTTGACATCGTGGGGGTATGATTTAATATGCATATAGAGAACCACACCAATTTGTTGTGGGGGTAAAGGTGGTTATGCCCATGCCTAGATGTCTCTCTTCCCTCCCTGAATTTTAAATTTTTTAATATGGCATTGCTGAGCTCACACATTTCGGAAGTATGTCCATGGTAGCAAGGATGTACATCTAATTTTTAGAGTCTTCTGGATCTGGAAGAGGGGCAAATTCTATACCATTGCGTTTGTCATCTAGCACTTTATGGCATGTTTGGCACAGGTGGACTACCTGGATCTTGTTATCATCACCAATTCCTTTGCTAAGGGTGGTCTCTCACTCATAGGATGGATCTTTCAAGTGTGTAGGTTGGCCTTTACTATTCGAATATAAATATGATCCATGTCCCAGTTATGGATCATTTTGGTTTCCCTCATGAAGTGATGTCCCAAGATGCAATTGTCAGAAATAGGCTACTAGCCAAAGTTCATCACCCACGAAGGTGTGTCGAAAGTTGGTTTCAGGATTTTTAATCCTCAAATCCCAAAGAAGACCTATGGTCTTTGTTGTGGTGGCTCCATCAACAAGTTTCACGATTAATGTGGTGTCATCTATGGGAGGTTTCCCCACTTTTCCCATCATTTTTTGGTAACAAATGCTTACTTCAGTCCCACCATCTAGAATGGCACTCACTTGAAGGTCATCAAAAGTTAAGAGCGATGCTACATTAAGTTCAAATCCTTCAAAATACTGTTCTAACTTTTTTACTCCGACCGTGGGAACGTCTTCCATCTAGCTTCCATATATGGTTCTATGAATCCATCCTTGTCAATATTGTTTTGGATCTCCCTAGTTCCGCTTGATCCTCCATTCCTACTTCAAGCAATCCTCTCCCATCCAATCTTTATATAGGCTTGGGCTTCCTTGAGGTAAGGTGCCAATGGGAATCTAGACTTGTGTGAGGAGAGGAAGGAGGAAAGACATGTAATGTCCCTTGGAATCGGTGGGGGTTCATGGATCCTATTCATGCTTAGGCTTTTCAAGGTGTAGGGTATCAAGATATGAGCTTTTGTGTCCATTCTTTTTGGGTGATCATCCCTCAGATTTTTAAGGTAGGCAACAACAACAAGTGTCTACCTAGTGCAGACCAACGGGGCTTTTGGATCTATCTTTCAAGGAAGTTTCTTAGGGAGTGCTTGGTTGTCTCGCGGGACCTCTTTCAAGCTCATGGTTTCCCTTATTTTGTTGTAAGATTAGCATAGGGAAACTTTTTGCATGTGTTGCGTGGGGTTTCTCCTCTAATTAAGCTTGACACTCCATGACCAACTCTTAAGTAGGTATTCAGCTAACTTTTGGGGTAGCCAATTGGTATCTATTTTTCCTCTTACGGGGTACATGGTACCACCTTCTCCTCATCAAATGACTAAGATGACACATTGGTGGTTGTTTCCTCATCAGACCCACTCTTTAGGATCACATGGCTATTCCCTTTGCTAATCTTTGTGGCCTTTTTCTTCCATGAGCACCTACTTGTGCATGCTTGTTCATGGACTTCTTTAGGGAATCAAATCCTTGCATTTCCTAGGGTTCCTTGGTTTTGCAACATAGACTGTAAGATTCCTCCCTCCAGCTTTTGAGGTGTACAGGTGTAAGAACCTCCCCTTTTGATCTTATAATTATTCCCCTCTCTGAAATAAAAGAAAGATCTTGTTTTACCCTCTTTTGGCCTAGAGAGAGAAAATGTCTAGAGGGAGGTAATTCAAAATTGAGATATTTTTGGATATAAAAATCCTCCTAGTCCTTGAAATAGAAATTCAAAAAGAGCTTTCCAATGTGCAATTGAAATTAGGTAAAAAGGACCTTATCCTGAGGGTCCAGATTTTATGAAAATTTTGGATTAAGGTTCCTATGGACCAATAAGATTAATCCAAATGTAGGGAGGAGATAAATTTAAGAATAAAAGAAAATCCCCCAAAAATGAGTAAATACTCACATAAGATGAAGAGTTGACTAAGGACAAGGCTATTAGTTAAAAAAGAAGATATATTTAGAGGAAATGATGCATTTTTGACACCTCAGTGTGGGGACTTCCCCTCATGAAGGAGGCGCCTATTTCACATGTGTGGATGAGATTTAAACTCACAAATAATGAGATATTTTTATCTCTCCTCTCTCCTATTTCAACTAGATCCAAAAAGTAAGCTAAACTGACCTAAAAATGGTCAAAAAGTGACCAAACTGATCTAAAAATTTCTAGAATCAGCTTGCTTGGTTAGAGGCTCACTTTTTCCTATAAATAGAAGCCTCCCCCTTTGTAAAGGTTAATAGTGTTTTATGCACTGTTACTCTACTCCTCCTTCCCTAGAGCCAAAAACATTGAATTCTTTGATAATTCAAGTCTTGTTTTTGACTAATTCCTCTACAAAGAATTGATGGCCACTCTTGATCCAAGCAAGAGTAGAACCCTCAATCCCTCAAGCCAAAGGAAAGCTCACAAAACTCCATGTAAGTTAGAAATTCTATTTTTTTTTAAATTCTACTCTATGGTTTTTTGATTTCTTATTTTTTCAAATGTGAAATTGGATGTTATGCCTTGATGGAAAGGCTTCCCCCTTCTCTTCATTAAGAATTTCAGACTTTCTTTATCCTAAAATGAGAAACAAACAAAATAAGTTAAACTTTTCTTATTGATTGCTCTTCTTCAGAAGTGAAAATTGATTAGATTAGAGTGTTTTAATTCATCTTGGGGTAAGTTCTAATTAGATTTAGGATGTAAAAATTGAGAAATGGTCCGCCATACAAAGGAGGTTATGGTGAAATTTTCCTAAATTTCGTGGAAATAAGTTTTATCTTTATGTTATTAAAAAAGAGTAATCCCCTCCGTTTGTGTATTCTAAAATGTTATTTTTATTTTAAAAGAGTTATTTTCTACGCATAGAAAGATGCATAAAGGAATTTATTTTTATTTTAAAAGAGTTATTTTCATTAATTTTGATTTTATGCATAGAAAGATGCATAAAGAATTTTTTTTTAATTTCAAAAGAGTTATTCTCACAATTAATTTTGATTTTATGCATAGAAAGATGCTCAAAGGAATTTATTTTTATTTCAAAAGTGTTATTCTCATTAAAATTAAATTTATGCATAGGAAGGATGCATAAAAAAATTATTTTTATTTCAAAAGTGTTATTCTCATTAAATTGAATTTATGCATAGGAAGATGCATAAAATATTTATTTTTATTTCAAAAGTGTTATGCATAGGAAGATGCATAAAAGATTTATTTTTATTTCAAAAGTGTTATTCTTATTAAAATTGTTATTCAAGATGCATAAAAGATTTATTTTTATTTCAAAAGTGTTATTCTCATTAAAATTGAATTTATGCATAGGAAGGATGCATAAAAGATTTATTTTTATTTAAAAAGTGTTATTCTCATTAAAATTGAATTTATGCATAGGAAGGATGCATAAAAGTTTTTTTAAATTTTTTTTAAAAGTGTTATTCTCATTTAAATTGAGTTTATGCATAGGAAGGATGCATAAAAGATTTATTTTTATTTCAAACGTGTTATTCTCATTAAAATTGAATTTATGCATAGGAAGGATGCATAAAAGATTTATTTTTATTTCAAAAGTGTTATTCTCATTAAAATTGAATTTATGCATAAGAAGATGCATAAAGGATTTATTTTTATTTTAAAAGTGTTATTCTCATTAAAATTGAATTTATGCATAGGAAGATGCATAAAGAATTTATTTTTATTTCAAAAGTGTTATTCTCATTGAATTTATGGATAGAAAGATGCATAAAGGATTGAATTTTATTTCAAAAGTGTTATTTTCCTTAAATTTGAATCATGCATAAATAGATGCGTAGAGAATCTTTATATCAAAAATTAGATTTCTCTTAAATTCTATGTTTAAATTCTATGAATAGATGTGATGAGATAAGGTGTGAATTGAATAGATGTGAATAAATGGATGGATGGATATGATATGAATGGATGGATGGATGGATATGGATGGATATGATATGAATGGATGGATGGATATGATGAGATAAGGTGTGAATTGAATAGATGTGAATGAATGGATGGATGGATATGATGTGAATTAGATAGATGGGAATGAATGGATGGATGGATGTGATGTGAATAGAAGTGATGAGAATATGAGGTGAATAGAAGTGATGAGAATATGAGGTGAATAGATGTGATGAGATAAGATGTGAATCAGATAGATGATTAGACAGATGATTAGATGAGATAAGATGTGAATCAGATAGATGATTAGATAGATGTGATGTGAATAGAAGTGATGAGAATATGAGGTGAATAGATATGATGAGATAAGATGTGAATCTGATAGATGTGATGTGAATAGAAGTGATGAGAATATTGTTGCCATATATATAGGCAGTGATGTGTGTGAACACACTTAGGACCATCGGGGCACTTTTTCCCTCCTTAGAAGGTTTTTTCCCCCGGCTTGTATATACGCCCATTTTAGGGCTAACTTATCTTTGTACATTGACACAATCTAATACACTGTGTATTGTGTGCATTGATTCAGGTGCTTCAAACCACATGACAAGTCATGGGGAGTGGTTCAAGGAGATGAAAAACCTTGAAAGACTAGGTTTTGTGGAAACATGGTATGACACTGCTCATCCAATTGCCCATGTTGGAGATGTGCCATTGTCTATGCAGGATAGCAAAGTGAAGTACCTTACAGATGTACTTCATGTTCCAAACATAACAAAGAATCTGGTTTCACTTCGCCAGATGATTGAGCAGGGTTTGTAGGTTCGGTTTAACCTTGATGGTTGTTATGGTTGAAGACTTTAAAGACAAGTGTAGGTTGGTTGGAAAAAGGCAACAGAGTGGGCAGAATGTTTACATTGAATGTAAACATGTCTGAAGTGAGTGCTGCGATGTTTGCAAATGGTGCAAGAATTATTGCAGACAAAGACATTTGGCATAAAAGAATTGGACATGTGAATGTGCAGAGAATGAAGTCTATGCAGACTAAAGGAATTGTGAGACAGGGCTGCCAAAGTTTAAAGTTGAAGGTATGTAGAAAATATGTGAAGCATGCCAATTTGGAAAAAGTAAACAAAGTGTGTATTTCCACATGACAGAAATGTGAGCAAAAATGCACTAGATGTTGTGCATTGAGATATATGGGGTCCTACAAAGACCATGTCTATGGGAGGCTGCAGATATTATGTGACATTTATTGTGATGACCACACAAGGAAAGTGTGGGTATACTTCATGAAGGAGAAGGGTGAGGTGTTCACTCATTTTCAAAATTTCAGAGTTATGGTGGAAAAGCAAACAGGGAAATATGTAAAGTGCCCAGATGGAGGGGGAGAGTACTTCTCCAATGAGTCCTCTAAATTTTTGAAGAAGAATGGTATTCAGAGACAGTTTACATGCAGATACACTCTGCACCAAAATGGAGTTGCTGAGTGGAAAAACCAGCACATTGCTGAGATTGCACGAGCATTGATGGGAGAGAAGAATATGCCGCATAGCTATTGGGCTGAGGCTGTTTCTACAGTAGTTTACATCATGAACAGGACTCCAACTGTAGCCATACATGATGTAACTCCTCCAGAGGAGAGGTTTACTAGCAGAAAACCTGATTTGTCTCATCTAAAGGTCTTTGGATGCATTGCATATGTGCATGTGCCAGATGAGCTGAGAACTAAGTTGGATCAAAAAGCTAAAAAATGTGTGTTTATTGGATATTCCCTTGAGCAAAAGGGATATAGGTGTTATAACCCTGCTACACGTGAGTTGAGGGTAAGTAGGGATGTTGTTTTTTATGAGATGAGCAACTGGTATGCTGCTAAAAAAGAAGTTGTTGGGACTGATGTGGTTACACAGAATGCAAGTCAGCATGCAAGTCAGCAATCACAGTCTTTGAGTGGACCATGAGAGTCCTCATCTAGTGGTTCAGTTGATAAACCATGGAGTGGCAAGCTGCGTCATAATACCAATCTTGCAAATGTGATTAGTATATCACATAAAGGCAAAGAGAAAGTGATTGAGCCCCTTAGTATGCCTGACATTTCTGCAGGGCATTCTCATGTTGATGGAGAGTCTAGTGGCTCAGAGATGAGCCTTGATGAGGATCTTGGGATACCAGCTATGAGAACACCTGGTGTAAAGAGGCTATGGATGCCATGAATGCAAAGCTGCGAAGATTTGGGAGAGTGAAGAATCCTATGCAGAGGTTTACCTATAATGGTTATTTTATATGGCACATCACTATGCATACATGGCAAAAGTTGTACAGGTTGTAGAGCCCACATGCATTGATGAGGCTATTGGAAATGTGTGCTGGGAGAAAGCTACGGATGAGGAGATGGATGCACTATATGGAAATGAGACTTGGGATTTAGTGCAAGAATCGCTGAAGGCAAGAAAGCCATTGGATGCAAGTGGGTGTACAAAGTAAAACATAACAATGATGGAAGAATAAGTAGACAAAGGATATGCGCAGACATATGGCATTGATTATGAGGAAACTTTCAGCCCAATTGCCAACATGGCAATAGTGAGATTTGTGATAGTAGTGGATACGTCAAAGTAATGGTCTTACATCAGATGGATGTAAAGAATGCATTCTTGCATGGGGATCTGTAGGAAGAGGTGTATATGTTGCAGCCACCTGGTTATGAGGATGTGTCACCCCTAGCATGTTTATAGGTTGAAGAAGGCCTTGTATGGCTTAAAACAAGCACCAAGAGCATGGTCTGACAAGATTTCTGAATATCTTATCACTATTGGCTTTCATGTAGCCAATGCAAATTTCTCACTATATGTGAGACACAGTGATAGAGGGGTTGTGCTTGTTGGTCATCTATGTAGATGACCTAATCATTACGGGGGACCATGATGCTGAGATCTTTCATGTAAAGATCTTGCTTAGACAGAAGTTTGAGATGAAGGATCTGGGGGAGCTTAGATATTTCTTGGGCATTGAGGTGATTAGGTCACCACATGGTATTGGAATACTATAGAGACAGTATGGCTTGGACATGTTGTACAAATATGGTATGATAGGCCATAAGCCTATCTCAGTGTGCCATTGGATTGAAATGGCAAGTTGAGTGCAGATTTAGGAGAGATTTTGGAGGACCCTACTATGTATAGGCACATAGTAGGAAGCTTAATCTACGTGACGATCTCCAAGCTAGATTTGAGCTATGTTGTTGGGCTTGTGAGTCAGTTTATGCAAGTTCCTCGGAATCCGCATTTGGATGCATTGAGATGCATACTGAGAGGTATGTGAGGTCTACTTTGCATTGTGGACTATTTTATGAAACTAGGACAGAGATATGTGTACATGGGTACACAGATGTTGATTGGGCTGGTAGTATCTCAGATAAAAGATCTACTAGTGGCTTCATGTTTTCTTGGGGAGTGCTACTGTGACTTGGAGCAGCAAGAAGTAGCCTACGGTTGCTCTATCTAGTACCAGAGGCCGAGTATACAGAGGTGCTACTATGGTAGCATGTGAGGTAGCTTGGTTGAGAAAGCTACTTTGCAGATTTGGGTCTATCAGTGATGAATAGACAAGTTGTCATTTTTTGTGACAACATTAGCACTATACAGTTGGCCAGGAACCTAGTTTTTCATACTCGCACGAAGCATATAGAGGTCCGCTACCATTTTATCACACAAAGAGAAGGTTTTGGTAGGAGATGTTGACCTTGTTTATGTCAGTACTACACAGGATAAGGTTGGTGACATCTTCATCAAAGAATTGGGGTACAGAGAAGCTCCATAGATTCAGGGCTTTGCTTGGTGTAGACGAGATGGAGTTGAGCTCGAGGGGGAGTGTTGAGATATCGATCTCATCTAGTGAGGCGATGGACACTGATGACCTGCCTCGGGGATAGGCCCCTCACTTACACCACTGGCATGGTTGGTGAGATCATGGGTGATATGCGACCAGTGGGATGACAGGCTATGTGACAACCATTCTAGAGACTGGCATAGTTATAGCGCCAGCTCATTTAGTTGGGTTCACACTATAGAGAACCCTAGTATGTATTTGGTTGAGTACCTTTTCATATAGTGTGTACTCTTATCTTTGTATATGGTGTATTGAGTGTTGTGTGAAGAAGAAGATTTTCAGCCTCTCACCTTGTGTGTTCTCTTTTAGGGTTTTGTGAGTGTGTGTGTGCTTGCAAGAGCTCAAGCTCTCTTCTCCCTTGTATCTTTTCAATAAGGGGAGCACTCTCTTGGCAGTGGAGGACACTCCATCTTGCTTCACATTCACTCTAGCACATTCAGCACGGAGAGCACATTCTTTGGTGTATAACATTCTCTGTGTTGGAGAACAATCTCTCTTTTATTATTCTTGTCTATTGTTTAGTATACAGTGTTGCAGTCTTGTGTTTTATCTATCTCTCTGTGTGAGTGAGGTGAGTAAGTTGATGACCCCTGGATCGAAGCTATTTTTAGCAATTTTTAGGTTTTAAATAGGGTCAATTGTGGTTATTTTGGATGCATTTCCATAGTATTTGAAAGCGTGTGTGTGTGGAATGTCATGGTATTTGCATGCATCATGATTGTCGATGTTGTCCGTTGGTGTATGCACATTGCATGGGTATGGTGACGATTAACATTGTTTTGTACATAAAGAGGAGGTTGTATGTAAGTGGGTAGAGAGAAGAGAGAGATCGAGGGGGAGAGAATGAGGGTTAGTGTGATGAGTTTCGAGCTCAAGCTTTGAGGATGGTTAGGTGGGAACGTAAGTTTGGAGACCTTAATGTGGTTACAAATGAAAATTTCAAATTAAAAATGGAAGGGTGGGTAGTTTTAGCACCCCTTGGTACCCACCAACTTCTTGAGAGAATATAAGAGAAAGAGAGAGGGATCGTTTCTCTCTCCGGCAAACGAGCAAGAACAGGAGGAGGAGGAGGAGGAGGAGGTAAGCCCGCTTATTTGTTTGTTGATTAATGTGTGTGTGTGAACTCTGTACATAAAGAAAGAGAGAGAGGCGTAAGCATAGAGAGGGAGAAGGGCTTGCGTAAGCACAGGTAGAAGATGGCGGAGGCTCTGTGGTCGACGACCGCCATGGCCAAAGATGGCAGGTGTTGAGAGCACCCGCGCCTTGAGCACGTAAGGCAGGCCGACGCATGGGCCTTGTGTCTGGGCCGAAGCACGTGGGGACCGAGCCCATTAGAGTGTTGGCTGCCTGCGCATACAAGGAGGCCCTTGCGCTTGAAGTAGCCGGGCTAGTCACCTACAGACTGAAGCCGGCGGGTGCGCCTAGAAATGGTGAGGTTGGCGCCAAGTGCTTGAGGGCCCGTGGTGGCTGCACCACCGGTTGGCTGGCGGGTCACATAGCTGTGCGCCTATGGTTGGTCGGGCTGGAGTGCTCAAGGTTAAGCACCTAACGGTTGTAGCCGTGAGCGTCGTGGGAGCCGACGCGTGCGCAAGGAGACCCCTTTCCTCCATGTAACGTGGAGGTGCCTCTATGTGTAGGAGGCCACCATGGTCGAGCACGAGGGGCTGCTCTTGGCTGGACAGGTTGGTGGAAGGAGGCCATGCGCTAGCGTGTACACCTTGGTGGCAGTGCTCGTGCGCTTGGAGCTCTATACAACGGTGCCCAACAGTAAGGGGTTGAGAGTCGTGATGGGCTTGACCCCACGGCGTGTGTGCCTTATGGTTGGCCGACAATTGGCTGTGCGTGGAGGTAGCTACGTGGGCCTTGAGCGGCGCTAAGGCAAAGAGATGGCCTGTGGTGCGTGGAGTTGGTGTGTTGGTCATGCATGGTGGTCGAGGGACATGAAGCAAGCGCACAGCTCCTCACTCACGAGTTGGCCAACGGGATGGCTTGGGCACTGAGGTCAGCATGGAGTTGGCCGACCATATGCTAGCGTGGTGAGGCTGCCATGGGTTTGATGGACAAAGCCAAACCATGATTCTCATAGTGTTGGCTGACACATGTAAAAGGCCGCCTAGAGCTCAACGGAATGAGCCAGGCATAGGCTTAAGTGCGGGCCGAGGCCGAGTGGTCTTAGGGCGGGATGGCCTACACATAGACAAGGTACCATAATGGCGGACCTTAGCCACACTACTAAGGGGATGCTCATGAAGAGAGTAAGCATACACCTAGAGAGGCACCCATGGTAGACTGTGAGAGAGAGAAAGAAACGTGTGTGTGCATGTGGGAGGTTTCCATGCTCTCAAGCTAAAATGAAGAGAGAGAAGGTGGGGAACCATAGAGGAGACATTGTGTGTGGGTAGAAGAAGAAGGAAAGAAGAGAGAGGGCAATATGGCTACGCTATGTGTGTACATGCAAAATAGGAAAGAGAGAGAAAGAGATTTGATCACTTTGACATGGTGCATACTTAAAAGTAAAAGCATGAGTGTGAGAGAATGTATTAGATTGTGTGCATTATTCTTGTGTTTGTGTTTCAAGAGGAGGAAGAGAAAGAAAGAAGAAGAAGAGAGTTCACGAGAATAGTGAGTAGAGAGAGAGAAGAAAGAAAGAAAGAGTTTTGAAGTGTGAAAGAGAGAGAGTGAAGAGTGGAGTGAAGTGAAGATTAGCCAAATGTTGAATGCAGTGATGCTGTTGCAGATTGACTGAAACGTGGAAGTGTTGGAAATATCGGTTCTTTTTCATTAAATTCTTGAAAACAATTTACACAAAACCATTTTGACATTAAATTTCTTTATTTAGTTTAGAATGGTGAAGTTGTGTCTTGATGATCTGTTGGGTCGTAGTAGTTTGTTCTTTTCCATTTGTGTGTCTGTGTGGGTGTGTGTAAATAAAACATTGTAAATTATTTCATACAAAAAGATGTCTTTTCGGTGTGTGTTTCTAGGATTTAGGCTGTGTGTGGTTGTTATTTAGGACGCATTCACTGTTTTAGTGGGTATTTAGTGCGTTGGACTAGAGAGTAGGAAGGCCAGTCATAAGTGGTCACTGCTGGTGGGTGTGGTGTGAGTGAGAGGCCTGTAGGGATACTGCGGTGCTAGGTTGTGGTCAGAGAGCATGGTAGACAGTGTGTAAAGCATAGGTCTTATATGTCTAGCTAGTGAGGTAAACTTATCCTTGGTGGTGGCAGGTGTACTTCCCTGAGAGGATCCACGCTCCCTTTCCCCCAACCCTAGGGTTTGAGTTGGTAATCCTTGAGTCCCTAATGCAAGGACCGGCAGAATCATCTACAACTTTAGACAAAATTTGGTGATCACGAAGGGACTCTCCTAGAGGTTAAGGATAGTCTCAAAAAAAATCTTTTTCTTTTTGGTGATTTATGTTCAGTGAGAGGAGTGTTGTTTATGCCCCCAAAGACTAGAGCTTCTAGAGGTGATTCACCCCTTCATTCTCCTCTTTGAACTTGTAAGATTCCTCCCCAACCTCTCAAGATGTCCAGTTTCTTCCCCTGTATAATTAATCCCCTCTTCAGAATAATAAAAGATCTTGTTTCTACCTGTTTTGGCCTAGAGAGAGAAAATGTTTTAGAGAGAGGTAATTCAATTTTTAGATATTTTTGGATGGAAAAATATCCCTTCTTATTAAAATAAATTCCCCCGAAACAGAATTTCAACAAAAAGAATTTCCTAAGGTGCATTAGAAATAAATTATACTGTGCACAAAAGACCTAAGCCTAAGGGTCTAGATTTTCTAAAAATTTTGGATTAAGATTCCTATGGACCAATCAAATTAATCCAAATGTAGGAAGGAGATAAATTGAAGAATAAAAGAAAAACCCCCCAAAAATGAGTAAATGCTCACATAAGATGAAGAGTGGACTAAGGACCAAAGAAAATAGTTAAAAAACTGATTTTTGACACCTCAAAGTGGGGATCTCCCCTCATGAAGTAGGTGCCTTTTTCTCATCATTACCCCCCAATTTTCAATCAATAAAATTAGATATTTCATCACTCCTCTCTCCTATTTCAAAATTGGATCCAAAAAGTAAGCTAAATTGACCCAAAAATGGTCAAAATTTGACCAAAATGATCTGGAAAATTCTAGAATCAGTTTGCTTGGTTTGAGACTCACTTTTACCTATAAATAGAAGCCTCCCCCTTTGTAAAATCTTAATGGTGTTTATGCACTGTTAGTCTACTCCTGTCCTAATCTTAATGGTGTTTATGCACTGTTAGTCTACTCCTGCCCTAATCTTAATGGTGTTTATGCACTGTTACTCTACTCCTACCCCAATTACATTGAATTTCTTGATAGTTCAATTGTTTTTGGCCTAATCCTCTCCAAGAGAATTTGGTGGCCACTCTTGCTTCAAACAAGAGTAGAACCCTCAATCCCTCAAGCCAAAGGAAAGCTTACAAGCTCCATGTAAGATAAATTCTTACTTATTGTGAATTTTAAATCTACGATTTTCTTAATTTTTATGCATTGTAAATGTTTGAATTAAAATCTGATGCTATGCCTTGATGGAAAGGCCACCCCCTTCTCTTCTTTTTACAATTCAGCCTTTCTTAATCCTAGTTAGATTAATTAAAGGATTGATTAAACTCTTTTTATTATTTACTCTCTTGATTTTGGAAAATGGTGTAGATTAGAGTTATTAGAATCCAAATTGGATTAATTCAAATCATCAATTGAATGTTAAAAAATGAGAAATGGTCAGCCATACAAAGGAAGTTATAGCAAAATTCCCAGAATTTTGTGGAAAATAAAGTTTATTTTTATGTTATTTCAAAAGAGTAATTTCCACCATTCTTTGCATCTAAAAGAAATATCCTAATTACTACATGTACATATTCATCTATGAATATGCATGGATATCATTGATATTAATCATTGAATTGATTTTTATGCATAAAAAGATGCATAAAGGATTTTTTTATTATAAAAGTGTTACTTTCATCAGAATTGATTTTTTTATTATAAAAGTGTTACTTTCATCAGAATTGATTTTTATGCATAAAAAAATGCATAAAGGAAAAAACAATTATTATAAAAGTGTTACTTTCATCAGAATTGATTTTTATGCAAAAAAAGAGAATTTTTTATTACAAAAGTGTTACTTTCATCAGAATTGATTTTTATGCATAAAGGAAATTTTTTTATTATAAAAAAGTTTCTTTCATCAGAATTGATTTTTATACATAAAAAGAAGCATAAAGGAAATTTTTTAAATTATAAAAGTGATACTTTAATCAGAATTGTTTTTTATGCATAAAGGAAAAAATTTTATTATAAAAGTGTTACTTTCATCAGAATTGATTTTTATGCATAAAAAGATGCATAAATGAATTTTTGTTATTATAAAAGTGTTACTTTCATCAGAATTGATTTTTATGCATAAAGAAAATTTTCTTTTTATAAAAGTGTTACTTTTATCAAAATTGATTTTTATGCATAAAAAGATGCATAAAGGAAATTTTCTTTTTATAAAAGTGTTACTTTTATCAAAATTGATTTTTATGCATAAAAAGATGCATAAAGGAAATTTTTTATTATAAAAGAGTTATTCTCATTAAAATTGATTTTATGCAAAAATAGATGCATAAAGAAATTCTTTTTATTTTAAAAGTGTTATTCCTATTAAAATTGATTTTATACATAAATAGATGTATAAAAGAGTTTTCTTTTTATAAAAGTGTTATTCCCATTGAAGTTGATTTTTATGCATAAATAGATACATAAAGAATTTTTAAATCAAAATCTGAATTCTCTTAAAGTCTATGTTCAAATTTTATGAGTATTGAGTAAATGAATAATTAAATACTTTAAAAGAGAAAATTCTTTCGTTTTATATTCACATGGTTTGTAAATGGAAAATTCTGGAAATCTATTGAGATCAAAATATTCAGATAAATGATCATTTTATTCTTCATTTGAATTCGTAACTAATTTAGAAATCAATTAAGTGTATATTCAAAGAAAGAAATTCGGTAAAATGGTAACTGAAATACCAAACCTTTTCGAGAAAGTTAAGTTTAGGAAAAATCTTATCAGACTCGAATCGTGAATCAGACTATGACCAAGACCAAACTCTTTTGCCAGTTTACGAGGAAGGAAGGTGTGACTAGTTTAGAAAAATACTCTCAAAACCTCCCGCCAAATCTGAAACTAAGTTTGAGACCCTTTAAATTGATATGTGGATCAAGGTTACAGAATTCAAGGAATTCTTGTATAAAATTTTGAATGTCAATCAAGAAATTTTGGGATTCTGATTCGAGAAATATTCCTTGTATTCAAAAGAAAATCAAACTGAAAACTTGCATAGAAACATTGTTTTCTTAAAGGACTGTCTTACGCTAGAATGTTGGAGGGAGCATTTGGCATATGTTTTTCTAAGGGAAGTTCGGTTGCAACAGCTAGCAGCAGGGAGTGTTCAAAGGACGGCTCATGTGGCAAAAACCTGTCCAGGTCTTGACCAGCCTCGGTATGGTTGAAAAATGGTATGCTTCCGGTACAATGGGCGAGGGCCGATGAAGCGGTCCCTAAGTGAAGTGCCAAGACACCTAAGGAGGATCCTAGAGGGTTCTGACCAAGCAATTCACGGGCTCGCGATGTCTAGGACACCCATGCGTATGTCATGGAAGATATTTATGTTGACGAAATGATTATTGTAATCTGTTTACTGGATCTCCTTTGCTGACCAGTGGGTCTCAACGGAGAGTCCAAAGTGATACTGTTTTTTGAGAAACAAAGGACTGGATGAAAAGTTTGAGTTATGATATCTATAACCAATAATAACATCACTAGGAAAAAAGACATGCTAAGGGTGGTGGTTCTGGAGGAACACCTACCTCAACTCACTTTGGTGTGTTCGTGAAGTGAAAGGTATCCGGTCTCCACCTTAACCCCTTCAAGTGCCACTTCCTTGTGGTGTCATGGTGCCTGATTCTGCTTTTTCATCTCAGGGCTCAAGAGTTACATTGTCAGATGGGCGAGAAGATCTGTGGATGTGTGGAGCCTCACGTAAGGATTTCAACACTGAGAGACTTAAGGGTAATCGAAGTGTATCAGATGAGGCATACATTCCACAACCCTTTCTTGAGCACTTAATTGATCCCCTAGAATGGAGTCATGTCCTTGCAACATTATCGACATGTGCTTTACCTAAGCCAATTCAATTTTGTCTCTGATGGATATGACATTATTCCTATATGAATGGTACAACCACATGACCTTCTAGATGATTTGTACTATGGGGATGCATCCACAACAGCATTGCATGTAGAGGAAGTCTCCGTGTGGAGGATTTAACACTCGAATCTACTAATGATGTTGATAAGGAAGATGGATGGGACTCTAATTTTGATGATGATGTGATAATCCCCAAGGAAAAGTTAGGAAAGGCAAGCCTACTCTTGAGCGGAAGGGAGGTTCAAATAGAGATCCCTCAAAGCCGACCCAAACGTAAATGCTATAAGAGCCATAAGAGAATCCGTAAACAAGATGAGCGGGAACGATGTGCGAGAATACAAAAAGAAAACGAGAAGTTTAAGAATGAACACTCTCGACCACCACCTCACTTCTCAGGAAAGAATGGATATCTATACTATGTCCAAGCATAAGATAGTATCAAAGACCAAGTAAAACGATCAGATGGATTCCAACCAAGAGAAAAGCTAAAAATTGTTAGCAAAAATTACAAAAAAACAAAGAGACCAAAACAAAAACTCAAGTCTCAAACAGATTCAAAAGAGAGTGTCAGAAGTGCAAAGATAAAGGTTGAACAAAAAACTCTGATGCAAGATTGCAAAAGAGAGCTCAAAACTACATGGTCTTCAATTAGTGATGACTCTGCATGGTCTTCAATTAGTGATGACTCAAGTGGACAAGAACAAGGTCTCAATGTTCCCCCTAACTTCACACGATACACTCTTCAAGATCGGAAGATTGTTCTTCAACAGCCCATGCGACAAAAGCCAAGCATGCCAGGGGTTTCATATGATGGTCCAGAAGATGCCAAAAAAAATGATATCGCTGAGCCAAGAGAAGAGCAGCCTCGCTATGTGTGGATTGCCACAGACTTGTCCTTAGATGAGGAGAAGTTATTAATTCAAACAATAAAGGAGTATCGTGATGTTTTTGCTTGGAGTTATAAAGACCTCAAAGGAGTTGATCCAAGCATATGTCAGCATACAATTCCATTGCGAGAGGATGCAAAGCCTACCAAGCAACGTACTTATACTTACAGAATTTTGCACGAAAGATAAAAGAAGAAATAGACAAGCTCTTAGAGGCAAAATTTATCTATGAGATTGAACACACTGAATGGGTCTCCCCTATTGTAGTGGTGCCCAGGAAAAATAGAAAACTTTGAGTATGTGTAAACCTCAAGAAGGTAAATGCAGCTACTATACGTGATCATTACCCACTTCCAATCTCACGGATCATGTTTTAGAACGTGTTTGCAGGGAAAAAGGCATATAGTTTCTTGGATGGATTCTCCGGTTACAAGTGTCAATTGATCTGAAGGATCAACATAAGACAGCCTTTGGCATCTTTGCCTATCGTGTTATGCCATTTGGTTTAACAAATGCACCTGCAACCTTTCAGTGGGTTAATGAGTCATGTATTCAAGGAGTACCTTCGGCTATTTCTTTTGAGATCTTCATGGATGATTTATGTATTCACTCACAAGAGCATGATGATCATATAGAAAACCTCAGACTTGTGTTTCAAAAGTGTCAAGTTTATCGTATATGCTTGAATCCTGACAAGTGCAAATTCATGGTAAGACAAGGGAAGATTTTGGGCCATATTGTTTCTCGCAATGGTATTTCAACAGATATGGATAAAATTGATGTCATTGTCTCATTACCTCGGCCTATCAACCCTAAAGGGGTACAAATATTCATGCGACATTGTGGCTATTATCGTCGATTCATCTACATGTACGCTATCCTAGCCAGACCATTATATGCTCTTCTTGTAAAGTTTAATTGGACTGACAAGTGTGAGGAATCCTTTGAAAAGTTGAAGCAAGCATTAGTGTTTGCACCCATCTTATGGGCACCAGATTGGAACCAAATCTTTCATGTCCATATTGATGCTTCAAACTTTGCAATTGGATGTATTTTGGCTCAATCGAGAGAACATAATAAGGATTTCCCAATCTCATATGCTAGTCAAACAATGCTGAGAAGAATTATACCACAACAGAAAGAGAAGGTTTGTCCATGATATATGCAGTGAAAACGTTTTGCCATTACCTTTTGGCAAACAAATTTATATTTTTTGTGTGGACCATCAAGCACTGCTATATTTGGTGAATAAGCCTTGTGCAACTGGAAGGATTGTGAGGTGGTTTGTCATCCTTCTTGAGTTTGATTTTGAAGTGGCAGTCCGAAAAGAAATAACTCATCTTAGGGCAGATCATTTGTCTTGAATCACCTCTAGAGAAGCTCCGATGGGTGTGGATGATGATATGTTAGATTCAACACTTTTCCTTGTAGTAGGGACAGCTCCTAAATGGTCTGAACCCATCTTAAACATTTTGACAAGTGGGCAGATACATCTAGCGAGTCCTAATGTGGACCTATGGTGACCATTCAAGTTAATCTCAGGGAGATTATATCGTCAATGATGGAGTGTTGCGGCTTATACCTAACCCTGACCAATATGAGGAGATCTTGGATTGGACACATGAGAGTATTGGTGGAATCCATGCATCAGCTACTTGTGTGCGACGTATAACTCAAGATGGGCAATGGTGGCCTACCATGCATGCGGATGTTGAAAAATTTGTTCGTAACTATGCTTCATGTCAAATTCAACAACCAATTCATAATGTCACATTATTCCAAATTTCAATTACACCAAGTTGGAGTAAGTATATTGTGGACTATCTTCAGCATGGTCATACTGATCGAACAATTCCTAAATATCGAAAGCATGCTATTGAAGTGGAAGCAGCCAACTATATGCTGATAGAGGGCCAACTCTACAAGAGGGGCAAGGATGGCAACTTGCGCATGTGTGTATATGAAGCTGACTACTTGAAAATCTTGACTCATGCACATGCAGGTGTTGGGGGTGGACACTTTTTGGGCAATACCACAGCTAAGTTAATTAGGTGGTCTGGGCTTTGGTGGCCAACCTTACAAATGGATGCCGAAGAATATGTAAAACGTTGTGACGATTGTTAAAGGGCCAAACCTCCCATCACAAAGAACAATATGCCATTGCGGCCTATGTTAAGCACACGTGCTTTTGCCAAATGGGGTATTGATTTTGTCGGTCCCATTAAACCTCCAGCTCGTCACACGCATGCCAAATATATTATAGTCGCAAATGACTATTTGACCAAATGGGTGGAGACAAAGGCTACAGTAAAAAATGATGCCAGAACCACAGCCAAGTTCTTGTATGAGTACGTGTTTACACGCTATGGATTACCTATTAAAATCGTTAGTGATCAAGGTGTGCACTTTGTGAATGAGGTCATAGAGTTTTTACTTCAAGAATTTATGGTAATTCACAACATTCTTCACCCTATCATCCCGATGGTGTGGGCACAACCCCATTTGAGCTTGCTTTTGGGCTAGATGAAATTCTTCCCATTGAATTTCTTGTACCTACTCTACGAGTTGCTAAACAATTAGACTGGACTGGTCATGAGCTTTCTCAACGCATTGATGAATTGGAAAAGCTTGATGAGACCCGCTTATTGGCGGTAATGGGGATGTATGCCGAGAAGAGGAGACAAAAGAAATGGTATGATCAAAATGTAACAACTGGGGCCGATTCAAAAAAGGGGACCTTGTGCTCTTGTACACGCTTAAGAAGCATAAGCAAAAGCTCAAGAAACGTGGCCTAGGACCATTAGTGATTAATGAGCTTACTCCTAGTGGTGCAGTGCATTTAGAGACACTAGAAGGTGAGCAAATGCCTAACTTCATTAATGGAAGTCGTCTCAAGAAATACAATGAACCATTAACTGAAGCCATGCTTCAACAAATGCATGCTGTCCACACACGGAAAGAAGCACATGACCTACTTAAACATCAGGCTCAAGAAGAAGCTAAAGCTAGAGTTGCAAAAGCCAAGGAGCGTTGCAAGGCTTTTGTGTTGACCTTACAGTTGGCTACTACTGATGAGCAATATGTCGATCCTTTCAATATTCACGTGTGTCTTCATCTTCATGAGACTACCTACTTTGTCTCTGCCTTAATTGACTCTGGTGTAGATTATAATGTTCTCTCATTTGACACATGGGTAGCCTTGGGACAACCAACACTTGTGCATATTCCTATTGACTTATGAAGCTTCTCAGGTGAGGATAACCCTATAGAGGGAAAATGTGTCATTATGATGTCCATTCAGGATCAGATGTCAGTTCCCTTTTATGTGGGTAGTAAGTCCAAGGCAGTGGTAGAGGTTGTTCTTGGTCGATCATGGTTAAGTGCTACCAATTATTCATTAGATTGAAAAAATAGACAATACAAATTGCAAATTGATTCTGATTGCATCTTGGGATCTGCTGCTCCACGAGTTTTATCATGTCAAAAGGGTGGTAGTTCTACCTTATACAACCCACTTTCAACATCTGCTCTTCAAGCTCCAAGACAAATGATGTGGATAATCGATGAGTCCTCAAGTGAGGGCCATTGGCTGGCATGTTCCAACTACTCTAGTCACTGCTCAAAGAAGGCCAGGCAAGAAGGAATTGTCAATTTGGCTACCCAAAGATGCGTACAAACTTGTACCATCTAGCCTAGTTGCTAAACCTCCTAAAAAGCATATCTTTTCCAAGCCTAAGCCTAAGCCTAAGCCTCAGATTGTTACTCATTGTTGGGTCCCAAAGCATGTTCTTAAAGCACAAGGCTATTATGAGAGTGCAACACCACTTTGGCTTCCCAAATGCCATGGTTTGCTAGAGCCAGAAGAGTGTATCAATAAGATTCCAAAAGCCACTCTTGGTTTTTCATATCAGTGGGTGCAGAGGAAATCAACACAACCTCTTCAAGATAGGATAGGTGGTTGTGACAGCACCTACAAATCTCCTTGTGTTGACCTTCCCCAAACATGTATTGAATCACCAGTTGTCCCAACTTCTCCTTGTTACACACTTCCACCATCAACTTGTGTACCTAAGACAAATCCAACTTTACATGAGTCTCGTTTGAGCATAGATTCTAGCACTTCACTGCCTAAATCCTCTTATCTTGCTCAAATTCCTCGACAATTGCTATCCTTCCCACCTCTTAAGAAGGACATACCCAAAACCAAAGGTAAAGCATTAACACTACAATTGAAGCTCTTTGGTAGATCAGTGTTTGAATAGTCTCACTTTTACTAATGTGGTTCCTTCTGCCTTTACAGGATTGTGTTCTTTTTGAGATGATCTTATCTACATTATTTTTGATAGGGATTGTAATGATGGATATGAGTGTATAAAGTTTGAAGTTTCTAAATTTCATTGTTCTACGCCCAGATACCTCCTGATGGATACTTGGCGAGATACATGTCCACCATGCATTGACCCTGATAGTACTCAACCTGAACATCGCGGGGGTTATAGTGCTCCTCCTTTTCAAACTCATTCTAGGTACTTTTATGCTCCCTTAGGTGAAATTTGCTGTGGGCATCACTTTGTCACTTTATTCTATCAACAGCATCATCCATTTCGACATTGTCAAGAGTGTGCATGACTCGTATTAGGGGAAGCTTCACACATTTGTTGGCTATGCCGCTCTTACTTTCGACGATATGGCACGGGCTTAATGAAACAAATTGTGGGAATTACACCCCAACGCCATAACCTTCTTGATGTGAGAGTACCAGACCGAGGACCAAATCAACGTAGATTACCTGAGGAGGTTCAAGCACAACAATGGAGGGATACATGCATAAATGACTTGCAACCACCTATCTTGCAAGCCCTTCTTCCCCCAGCCTCAACATGTCAATTTTGGATCACTATGAGCACCTATATTGAGCAATTCCAAAATCGGCATTGTCTGCTTAACCTTCCCATAGAACCAATGCCATATTTTAGTGAGGAAGCAGTCCTTCCTCTACCACCTTCACCAGAGGCCGACTTTTGTACAAGGTTGTCCTTGCATCCTGAAGTGATTGATATAATCTTTCCAGCAGAAGTGGACACAGATCCATCGCCAGTGCAAGGATAAGCTCATCAACTCCATAATAAGATCAACAATCTAGGGCACTTTTCTCCCACTGGGTTTTTCCCCTCGGCTATATTCGGTGATTGGCACCAATAACAAATTTTATTCTTTTCTTTTCTTGTTTGTTAATAAGACATTTTGCAGAGATCTAGAGCATACAAACACACTCCAACAGCCCACCTACCATGCACACAAATTAGGAAGCGGGGAGACATGCAATGCCTACAAAGAGCAAAGAGAAGCAATTTGCACATCAGAAATGCATCAAGACAAACGTGCCACATCAACGAGCACTACAATAGGTGTATTCAAATCATAATCTTTTGTTCTTTATGTGCTTTTCACTTTTGCATATATTGTTTGCATACTCACAACAGTTGGCTAGTTTAAGTTTTAAATTAGTTGTTACTACGTGGTGAGAGTGATTTCTAGATTCTTAGAGGACTTAGTAGAAGGTATTTCTATTTGAAGACGGTAAGACATATACCAACGGAGTGTGCCAAGTTCTTATGCTCTAGAGGTATATTAGTTATCCCTAGTGGTAGCTACCTCTTAGGTATGGGCTAGGTGCTACGATAAACAAAAATTTACGAAACACATGCCCTAAAAAATATATAGAAGTGACTTGAGATATGACGTGTCTACGACCATGTGGAATGCTTGGTAGGACCTTGGGTTGTTTTAGCACCTTGGGGCCGATGCCTTGGTTTCCATGGGGTGAACACTGACGTCTAAAAGATTATGAAGAAGACCTACAAGGACTCTATCACCTTGATAGATGCTGGTAGGACTCTTGGGTACATTATGACCCTCGACACCGATGCCCTCATCTTCATGGGGTACTCCTTATGTCAAAAAGAAAGAAAAGGGTCTGTCGCCCTTGAGATACTTAGGGGCCTTTAGATTCTCTTGGCGGAGGTCTCTTGGCCATTTCTTGGGTCTCATTTTGGGATGGAACCTTCCTCTTTATCAAGCTAAAAATAATAATTCTCTTTAATCTTCTGCTCTTTACACAAAAAAAAAGAAAGATAGAAAGAAAGAAAGAAAGGTCCAATCACCATGGCTTATATTTAGGAGTAGGGTTGCCACTTAGGAATAACTTAAACACTTGTAGGACATTGGGACTGCGGTCGTAACCTGCAGTGTACAAGCACACTTGCCTTTGCATAGCACTATCTACCACTTAGTGTCACTTTGACTAGTCTTTACTCGATTCTTTTAGCACTATTTAAAACTCTAATCCGCCTTTCACTTGCATGCTCACTTGTGAGATTGTCATTGCTGGTTTTTTTTCAATAAAAGGCTTTACTTGTCTTCCATTGTTTTTTGCAGCTTTTGTTTCTACCGCGCCCGAGGACGTGCGCGATTTAGGAAGGGGAGAATGTTCCACGGGAACACTCACGGGAATGTTCCACGAGAACACTCACGGGAACACGGATTATGGAAGGAGGCCGGAAGCAATTAATGCGAGAGAGCAGGATTGTAGCCATGGGAACATAAAGACGCACATAATTTTTCCATATTTTTGTGTCGAAGTGTAATGTAAATTGTTTTAGGCCAATGTGGGTTCTAAATGACCAACCCTCCCATCCAACTAGGTTTTGTTGAGAAAATACCTCCAAGCCTTGTGATCTTTAATCACAATGAAATTTTACCCAAGTAACTACTAACATAACATTTGTAGAGCTCAAAGAGAGAGAGAGAGAGAGAGAGAGAGAGAGAGAGAAAGAGAGAGAGAGAGAACATAACTCACTGTCTGTTAGTTGACTTCAGGCATCATAGAGTGTAACATTTCCAAATTCAATGTCTATGGAGAAGAACCCTATTGGCATTTTCTAGTGAAGGGTTTCTTTGAAATTGTGTATATTTTAAACATCATCTCAAGGTTTTATGGCAAGTAAGAGGCTTTTTAGACATAAATGATAACTAGTGCCAAACTTATTGTCACATTAGATTTATCGAATGGTATTGCTATTACTTTTGAATCTCATTGTTGAAAGCTAATGACAAAGACCAAGCTAGCGATGGCATCCTGTTGTGGCATACTACTAAGAGAGAGAGATGGGGACACTCAGAGCAGTAGACACATGAGGCATCCATGTGAGCAATGGGGCAGCCTATTGTGGCAGGGCATCAACCTGCTACTAGTGAGAGAGAGATATGGGGTGGCACTAAGAGCAACAGACACATGAGGCATCCAGGAAAAGATTTGGGCTTAGACTAGGGGGTGAAAGACGTCATTAATCCTACATGCATGCGCTACCCTTTACAAGCCTAAATTTTGAACATTATAGATTTCATTTTCCTCCTCCCTCTAAAATAAAAAAACCACTTGTGTAACCCTTCACAAAAAGGAGAAAAATGGTACCACCACCTAACCATGCTTTCACCCACGTTGGTCGAATAGGGTGAAAAACCCTATTCAAAGATTGATGTATGATGGTTATGTAGGTCACCACCATTATGCATACATGGCAAAGGTTGTGCAGAATGTTGAACCCACATGTTTTGAGGATGCCGTTGGGCATGCAAATTGGGACAGATAAGACATGGGAATTGGTGCCTTTGCCTAAGGGTAAAAACGCCATTAGATGTAAGTAGGTGTATAAAGTGAAGCACAAGGTGGATGGAAGCATTAGCAGGGACAAAGCTAGATTGGTTTGCTAAAGGCTATGCTCAAACCTATGGCATTGATTATAAGGAGACATTCAGCCCCATTACCAAGATGGCAATCGTGAGAGCTGTAATTGCAGTGGTGGCTGTGTGAAAAGGGTGGGTCTTACATTAGATGGATGTAAAGAATATATTCTTGAATGTGGCGAGTTGCAAGAAGAAGTGTATTTGGACCAACCACCTGGTTACATGAGGATTTGAGTCACCCAAATTATGTGTGCAGGCTACATAAACTCTTGTATGGTTTGAAATAGGCACTGAGAGCATGACATGACAAAATCTTAGAGTATCTTGTCACCATTGGCTTTCATATGATAGATGCAGATCACTCACTCTACTTGCAAAAGAGTGATAAAGGGATTGTCATCTCATTACCATTTATATGGATGACTTGATTTTTGGGGGTGACAAAAAGGACAACAAGTTGAGCATGTGCAGGGTCTCCTTACAAGAAGAAGTTTGACATGAAGGATTTAGGTGAGCTGAGATACTTTCTTGGAATTGAGGTCATCAGGGTGCGCGAGGGGACTGTTGAAATATGCAAGTGAATGGATGTGTGTGGGAATAAGCCCTTAGCTAGAGATTGTAAAAGGGAGCTCGTAATTGAGTGGGTAGCAGTGAAAAGGTGAGAAGAATCTATTGGATGAGAGAATCAAGGGTAGCATGAGTGAATATAGGGGTGTGGAAATATTCCAGGAAAAGGCACCCCCAGGTGGCACAAATCAAGGAGAAATCGGTGGGAAGTGGGAAGTGGGTGCTTGGCACCTTGTGGATGTAAAAGCTATAAATTGAGGCATTGGCCTAATGAGATTTTGCTTGTTTTTGAGTATCCATGCCTACATTATGTTATTAGATTAATTTTAATCACTCTAATTGCTTTGCTCATCATGTTGATCTTTGTATTTGATCCACCACCATAGCCCATCACATTACTTCAAATTGAACTTGGTATTAGAGCCTAGCTTAGGATTCATCTAATTTTTTAAGCCTAATCACCTTGCTAATCATGGATTAAGAGTTAATCTTTGTTTTAGTTTTTTCAACTAATCTTCTATGGGTGTATGCATAAATAGGTGGACTTAATACCTATGTCCAGGACACAGCTAGTACACTGATAGTAACCATCTAATACCAAGCAAAAAGTGTGTTGTTTAAAAAAAGACAAAGAAAAAGAACCGTTTTTTGGTTATGGTCAACCACTCCCCACGTCCTCTCTCTCTCTCTCTCTCTCTCTCTCTCTCTCTCTCTCTCTCTCTCTCTCTCTCTCTCTGTTGTGAACAAGCTTCCATGGCGACTTCATGTCTGTGTGTGTGTCTTGTGATTGATGGTAAGGCTTACCCTCTATAGCAGAATCTCTCTCTCTCTCTCTCTCTCTCTCTCTCTCTCTCTCTCTCTCTCTCTCTCTCTCTCTCTTGCCGTGAACAACCTTCGATGGCGACTTCATATGTGTGTGTGTGTGTGTCTTATGATTGCTGGTGGTAAGCCTTCCCCTCTATAGAAGAATCTCTCTCTCTCTCTCTCTCTCTCTCTCTCTCTTTGCTTTGAACAAGCCTCCACGACGACTTCACGTCTGTGTGTGTTTTTGCATTACAGGTTTCCTGGATTTCTTAACATTATATTAGCATCTGAGGGTCTATCTGACTCTCTTAAGAGCCTCATGCTATCCGCAAAGTGAGCACATTTGACTTGTTGAACTGATCAAAAGGAGTTTTTTCAACATGGAAATAGTTCCAACTGCATAAGCAGAAGATGTTCAAAGCAGCTTATGTACATGTGCTGGATCCTTCAAGTGTGCACCATGCAAATCAAAATTAATCAGGGAGTACGAAAGAGGCTGGAAGCGTGCTTATCGTGAGAAGTTAAAGTCAAGGAAGTCACGAGTGAAACAAGTCAGGCTCAGCATCACAAAACAGAAGATGATTACTTCAAAAGTGATTAAGTGTTTCACGGAACACACAGGGTCTTGACAATAAAGCAAAGGAGGGTGAGATCGTCACAAGTATACTCAACCATTGAGCTTTAAGAGATGTACAATTTAATTGTGCATCTCTTAATTGTCACACAAAGCTGAGGAATCCACACAGGATCATAAGTTCTTGCTCCATGGATTACACAATACCCTCAAGGCTGTCAAAAGACCAAAAAGCTCTAGGGAATTGTTTGTTAAACGGGAAAGTATCATGATGGTCATGAATTCCACAAGTAGAAAACCAAATATAGCAACTGCATCAAGGCTACTTGGAGTTCATCGAAGGAATTTTTATGTAGCTAGATCTCAAATGAAGCAACATGACTCACATCTGCCATTGCATTTTTGTGAGCGACAATGACAACATAGAAGTATAATCACAGAGGAAGTGAAAGATTTAGTCATTGCATATTGGACAAACAATACATAGAAGTATAATCACAGAGGAAGTGAAAGATTTAGTCATTGCATATTGGACAAACAATACATGTGTCGTCGAACAAAAAGGATGTATGTCGCGAAAGCGTGTTGGACGAAAGCTGTATGAGAAGCATCCCCGGTGCATCTTCTTGAACAAACTCAGGTTTGTCTTCCTTGTTACGCCATACTTTTTAAATGTCCCTAATTACCTCTTGGTCGGTAGTGTAGGGCTGAAGTTAGGCACCAGCTTCATAGTGTGTAATACTAGTCTACTATGGTAACCCTTGTAGATAAATAGCTACCACTTTCAATTACAGTTTCATCCTCGTAAAGGTGGCTAGCAAAGGAACCCACCAAGGTGCCCACTTCTGCATTCATACATCCACTTCCACATCCACATTCATACATCCACATCCACATCCACACATCCACATCCATATCTACATCCATACATCCGTTTTCACATCTACATTCATACATCCACATCCACATCCATACATCCTTATCCACATCCACATTCATACATCCACATCCACATTCATACATCCTTATCCACATCCACATTCATACATCCACATCCACATTCACATCCATACATCCACATCCATATCCACATCCACATCCACATTTGCATTCATACATCCACATCCATACATACACATCCACATCTGCATTCATACATCCACTTCCATACATACACATCCTTATTCATACATCCATATCCACATTCAGATTCATACATCCACATCCACATCCTCATTCGCACATCCAGATCCACATTTACATTCATACATCTATATCGACATCCATATCCATACATCCATTTCTACATTCCCATTCATATATCCATATACGCCTTTACATCTATTCTTTTACATCACATCCATTCTCGCCCTATCACAACCCATATACATCGTATCCCATCAGATACACTTCTTACCTCATCCCATAAACCTCTTATCACATCCTAACTCATCCCATACGCATCTTATCACATCTTATCACATCTCATACACGTCTTATCACATCCTATCACATCTCATACACATCTTATCACATCCTATCACATCTCATACACATCTTATCACATCCTATCACTTTTCATACGCATCTTATCACATCCTATCACATCTCATACACATCTTATCACATCCTATCACTTCTCATATGCATCTTATCACATCCTATCACTTCCCATACGCATCTTATCACATCCTATCACATCTCATACACATCTTATCACATCCTATCACATCTCATACGCATCTTATCACATCCTATCACTTCTCATATGCACCTTATCACATCCTATAACTTGCCATACGCATCTCTTTATGCATAAATTCCATTTTACGGAGAATAATACTTTCGAATTAAAAATCAATCTTTTATGCATCTTCCTATGCATAAATTCATTTTAAATGAGAATGACACTTTTGAATTTAAAAAATCAATCTTTTATGCATCTTCCTATGCATAAAATCAAAATTGATGAAAATAACTCTTTTGAATTAAAAATAAAATTCTTTATGCATCTATTTATGCATAAAATCAAAATTGATGAAAATAACTCTTTTGAAATAAAAATAGATTTCTTTATGCATCAATCCGTGCATAAATCTAATTTAGTAGGAACTACACTTTTAGAATAAAAGAATTTCTCTTATGCATAAAATTCATTTATGATGAAAATCATACTTTTAATATAAAAATATAGCTTTTATGCATACAAATCATTTATGATGAAAAACACTCTTTTAATATAAAAGAATTTCTTTTATGCATCCATTTATGCATAAAAATCATTTATGATAAAAATCACACTTTTAATATTAAAAAATATCTTTTATGCATATGTTTATGCATACAAATCATTTATGATAAAAATCACTCTTTTAATATAAAAGAATTTCTTTTATGCATCTAATTTATGCATAAAATCATGATGAAAATCACACTTTTAATATAAAAAATTATCTTTTATGCATCTAATTTATGCATAAAATTATGATGAAAATCACTCTTTTAATATAAAAGAATTTCTTTTATGCATCCATTTATGCATAAAAATCATTTATGATGAAAATCACACTTTTAATATAAAAAATATCTTTTATGCATACAAATCATTTATGATGAAAATCACTCTTTTAATATAAAAGAATTTTTTTCATGCATCCATTTATGCATAAAAATCATTTATGATGAAAATCACACTTTTAATATTAAAAAATATCTTTTATGCATACAAATCATTTATGATGAAAATCACTCTTTTAATATAAAAGAATTTCTTTTATGCATCTAATTTATGCATAAAATCATTTATGATGAAAATCACACTTTTAATATAAAAATAAAATTCTTTATGCATCTTTGTATGCATAAAATAAAAATTGATGAAAATAACACTTTTTGGATTAATTTAAATTCTTTATGCATCTATTCATGCATAAATCCAATTTAATAGGAATTACACTTTTAAAATTAAAAAAGTAAAACTTATTTTTACACAATTTTAGAAAATTTTACCATAACCTCCTTTGTATGGCGGCTGACCATTTTTCAATTTTTAACTTTCTAAAATCAACTAGAATTTCACCACTGGTATTTAAATCCTTCTAATGTAAACAATTTCTACTTATTTAAGAAAAACATTATGAAAATCTTGATTCTATCCATTAATCATTCATCTAGGATAAAGAATGGTTGGATTTACTAAAGAAGAGAGGGGAATGCCTTTTTTCAATGAGGCATAACATCATAATCATTTTAGAGAAGACCAAAATCATAAAAGCCATTCAAATTAAGCATAATTGGAAATTTTATGTATTTCCCAATTATGTATTTTCTTACTACCATTCATCAATTAACTTCAACAGCATTAAAAAGCCATTCTAATTAAGCTTCTCAAGCTTGAGAGGGGTTGAGAAGAGAGAAACATTGAGAAATTATGGAGAAAGATCAAAATTCACACTTTACCTGACAAATTGCTTGATTCTTTGATCACGGTAGAGGCCCCCAACCAATCAATTGGTTTGGTGTGTTGATGGAGCCACCAATGTGGAGATTGAAGAAGAAGGGAAGCTCCAATTTCTTCAATTTGGAGAGAATTTTAGAGAATAGTAAAAATTATCATTATTTCAGCATAATTCTGGTATAGTAAAATTCTCCTATTTGTTTACAAAGGCTCAGGTTCATTTCTCAATCAGAATTTGAAATCATATCAACCACATTCGAATTCATCATCTGGATAGTATTAATGCTTATAATTTCAAGTCTTAGATTTACTCGTTTATATTGCCAGTAAAGAGCTGCAGTTATACCCTCGGTATATACGGGTAGTCATGGTTCTTGGAACTATAAGGTAAATACCATCATGTCTAGGCCTCAAGCAAGTCAGGGATTCCATACAATTGCGGTACTTCCATTTGAATAGTTACTAATTTACGAATTTCAGTTTGAATATCAAATTGTATGAGTTTTATCACACAATTACAACCTTTTTGTGCTTCTTGATAAATTTTTGACATATTTGGTTTCTCGGTTGATCCTCATTACCCAAATAGCTCTGATACCAACTGTAAGATTCCTTTCTACCCCACTAAAAAAACGTGAGATTTCCTCATCTCGCAAAACTAGAGGAGAAATCTTTTTCTTAAGATCCAACTGATTATGGGTTCCTTATATTTTGGTGAACCCAAACAGAATCCTGGGATAAAGATCCCTTATATAAAACTCATTATTAAATAACAATTCACTCAGATCATAACATTCAATTCCTTATCACAATAACAGTCCTTCATGGAAATTTTTCATTTATGCAGATTTTTAATTTGACCTCCTTTAACTTGATCCACTGGGTCAAGTGTTAACAACATCAATCTGCCAGCTCAATCCACTAATCTCATAGTGATTTACTGGAGTCATTAGCGTCATCTTTGCTCTCACTGTTCCCATCTTTGCAACTGGACTAAATGTTTCATCATAGTCCAAGCCTTGGGTTTGTGCATAACCCTTAGATCATGCTTTATGGCGCTCAATGGAACCATCTGACTTACATTTCACCTTGTAAACCCATTTGCAACAAATGACATTTTTGCCTTGTGGTAAGGCAACCGAATCCCATGTTTCATTATGAACCAATGCGTCCATCTCAACATCCATTGCCTTCTCTCCCATACATGCTTCCCAATAGCTTTTGTATATAGCATGTAGGTTCCACATGCTTCACCAAAGAGGTCATATATACGCAATGCATAGCAAAGTCACGATATGTCAACCTGTCAACTGGATACGTGACCCTTTGGGATCTCTGCAATGCATGCAGATCAATCTGAACACCTGTCACTCTAGCATGTGGAGGCACATATCTATCCTGTCTTGCACCAGGTGTGCATAAAATTGGTATGCCAAGTTCCTCATCCAAACTCTCTGAACTTGACGACTCATAACCTGTAATGCCAATTCCTTCAACTTTCTTTTTCCCTTTATCCATTGCACTACTCCTAGTGCTCACACTCTCATGCCTCAAGCGTCCTGACCATGGACGTATAGTGCTACTCTCAGACTCTGTTGGCCCAGACATAGAAATAGAACTTGCTTGTGGCAAGTTCACATGCACATCAGCATCAACAGAATTAATGACACCCTCATCCTTTGCTTTGTACCACCACAACTAGCAAGTTCACCACATCTCGTGAGATAACCACTTGCCTAGTTTGTGGATTGTAACATTTATATGTCGTGATCCTGTGCATATCCAACAAACACACACTTTTCTGCCTTAGGATCCAACTTCCTTCTTCTCTTGTCAGGCACATGTACATAAGCTATGCAACCAAACACTTTGAGGTGTCCAATGTCTGGCCTAAACCTGTAAGCCGCATTTCTGGCGTACTTCCATGTGTATGGCTGCTGTGGGTGTCTTATTAAGTACATACACCACGGTGGCACACGCTTTTGCCCAATAATAGTCTGGCATGCTCTTTTCATTGAGTATCGGCCTGGCCACATCACAAATGACTCTATTCTTTCTCTCAGCAACACCATTTTGTCGAGGTGTGTACCTGCAAGTTAACTGCCTTCTTATGCCATGCTTTCTCAAGAAATTCTCAAAAGCATGTAAGGTGTATTCACCACCTCCATCTATCCTCAAACATTTTATCCAAGAATCAACACGAACCAAGATGCGTACATACCAAATTTGTCAAATCCCCTTCTCTGTTTTGAGAAAAACCAGTAAAACGAGAAAAGACCAGTAGTAAAACTGCTCTAATTCCTTTGATTCTTGTCCAAATTGAGAGACCAGGCATTCATTAGCTTAGCATTGATGTCTACTAACTCCATATAAGAGGAATTAGACCAATTGTTTAAGATGAGAGAGTAATTAGTTGATTAGTCACCCTCTGTTTCACTAATCACAATAGACAACCTGTTTAATCAGCTCATTTCCAGCTCCATAATGCATAATTGCTTCAACCAAACATATAGCATTCTTCTCAAGTATGTGTATCACACAATTGCTAAGGGAATTTTGGAATTTATCAACCACAAGACTTGATTTTTGGCCTCCACCTAGTAAAAAGTGAAAAATTGCTCTGTTTCTTCTAGACAGTCTCTGCGCCGCCTGCTCTTGAGGAAGATTTGGTTGTTTGTTGTGGTATTTGAGAGCATATATAGTTGCCTAACACTCCAAGGCATGTGCACAATCCATCAATTGACTGAGTTTTATAAAAAACTAGCTCTAATTGCATCCACAATGAGCATCATTTCTCTGTTTTTGTGAAGGGTTCAAACCAGTGATTTTCCTCTCACATAAATGCACCAACTTGGCTCCAAATTCAATTTAGGGCTTGCACATAAGTTGCCAATACATTGATCCTTGTCACATACATGTTCCTTTGCTAGATTGCATCTATTTTCACAATACATCACCGCTTTCAAGCTCCAATGGACAGCTTGCAAAAACCCAGAATTTTCTTTTGCTTTGGGCAACCCTGATTTGCCTTGTTTGTGCTTGAATCACCTACAATCCGCTCAAGGGTGTTTAGTAGTCCTTACACACACACGAGCAAACCCTAATGTATATTGCAAAACTTAACCATAGAGGGAAGCCATCATGTGATGTCCATAGTGAAATATGCAAATGACATGCATGGACAATGGGCAAAAGGTGTGCCCATGAGGGTGCACTTCTCCACACAAGGACTTCTTCAACATTATAAGAACCCTAACTATATAGCTTCGAGCTCTAAGAGATGGTCAATGGAAAGTTTGGGCAAGGGGGTTAGAGAAGTATTACATTTGGGGGCCTCACCTTAACAATATCTTGGCGGGTGGCCATCCCCACAGACTCCTTAGTCGCTTTATTCCTAAGGAGAAGATAGTAGCTCCCTTGGTAGTAAGGGAACATTTGTATCGGGGCATGTCTATAGCCCAGTATCACCGTCTTATGCATCTCCCGAGGAGATTCTGACTTCTCAAGCCGAGCTGCATATTGTAACCTTTATATAAATAAAGAAATGTTTTGTGAAAAAATTTCCTGTTGTATAAGTGATTGTTATTAATAAGTAATGAATTAATGAAGCAAAATTTGTTACCGGGCATATGTCATAGATCTTCAATAAGATCATTAATCTGGTTTAAGAAATTATTTTCCAAACCTCTTAAGTCTTAGGATCTCGTGGACGAAATCAAAAAAATAAAATCTAATAATGTATCATTTTTGGTAGAATCATGAGGCAAGGGAAGTGTGGCCGTCAGCCAGATCCTCTCACTGATGAAGAAGAGCTTGACCTTGACGTTCGTAAGGCTCTTCATAGAACTCAGCCAGGACCTTTCAAAGCTGAAGGGGAGAACTTGGGAAAGGCTGTGGAGAAGTGGGTTAAAGCAATGGAGGAATATTTTGATGTCACCACCGGCTACAATGAGAGGAGAAAAATGGCTCTTGCTAGGCTGAAAATTGTGGAAACAGCCAAGGTGGCATCATGGAGAAACCATTGCGACACCAACCATCTCCTCAAATGATCATAAAGCCTATCAAAGGAAAGAATTGGCAAACCAAGAAGAAATGGCACAGCGTACACAGCAACTACGAAATGTTCAGAGGCTGGCTGCCGAAAAGCTCCAACAAATCATCGAATCTCAAGAAAGAGAAGCAACAACCACGCATGCCCAAGAGGACGCAACCCGAAGATTTGAGGAGTTAGATGCTGCAAGGATGGTTCGGGAAACTGTAATTTCAAACCTCATCAGCAACACTAACTCTCACTTACAAGAGTTAGAACGTCAGTTGGTGATCCAAGATAGAAGTCAGCGGTCGGAGCCTACCGATGACCTATGCCTACTCCTTGAGTGTGCCTCGGAGTTGGGTCAATTGCCAGTAACTCCTCGGGCCCCTCCTCAAACTCTCACTTTGTGTTGTCTACACTAATTCTCTCTTTACTTCAGTATAATATAAATCTATCTGAAGACATAGGCCTAGGTGAACTAACGCTAATTAACAAAATACTGAACGAGATGCTGACCCTACAATAATAATGGAATTTCGCAGGGGGACAGTATTAACTAATCCACAAGACATCTTCTTTTACCCATTACATCCTATAGTGTTAAACCTTCGTAGTTGGTGTTGGGTCCTCCAAAATTCTAAAATTTTGGACAACAGTGTCAAAAAATTAGACCTGTTTATCCCCGATGACATTCCCGAGACACCGGCCAACTACGAGGTGGTGGCACATACTTACCAATGGATTATAAGTCATGGGTGGCTCAAAGTATATAATACTCACCAGCATCTAAACTTATGTGAGTCTACTTTGTATCATCGTTTTGGCATTCTAAAGCTATACTCTAATATCTACAAGCACGTAGAAGCTATGTTAACAAATGTACACTATAATTTTGATGCTACCCACATTGAGTATCCTACTATCAATCCCAAGGAGATCCCTGACTTACAAGAATTTATAAAGTCTCACAAGCCTAGCCACCCACCCCCTAGCACAGGTCAGGGTCAATAAGAATCCTCATCCTCATCTTCAAAGTTAACTTACCCTGTCTATTATAAAGTTGCTAATAAGCTACTTAACCCCTATCCTAATACGCCACCTACTAACACATCTCAAGCGGACAACATTTTCTCAACTTTCATTCCTCAAAAATAGATTTTCCCACTAACCCCCCTCTCGCCCCCCGAGGAGATACTGGCACCTCACCCGTCTCCACAATGGCACCCTCAAGAGGTACGCTATCCTATTCTAGTGGATAATATTGAAGCCTTCATTGACAACACAATTTTGGAGTCATTGTCTATTGTGCAGAGTACGAGGGTTTCATCCGTGTAGGCAATCCTTTGTTAAAGTCAAAATTGATGTTCAAGATCCTCATGGCAAATCATTCCATTTGAGCCAACTCGACGAATCATACCAAAAGCCTACTCCAAGATCACACCAACAAAGCAGCACAATATGCCATACCCTCTACGAGCTCCATGCCCTGATTTAGAAGAATTAATTCCTTTGGCTGCTGGTGGAGAGGACACATTATGGGCAAATGTGGCAAAGCACACAAAGTTGGCAAACCCCTAATTGGCTGACCTGTTGGAAATAAGGATCATCACCTTACTGCTTTCGCAAGTGGAGGAAGGCACACCTTGTGCATACAAGAGGCGGCTATGCCACCATTGTCACCGATGAGTGTAACCCAAATTGGAAAATTTTGGAATACAACCAGATTGGCAGAATGTTGAGATATCGAGCTCATCTAGTGAGGTGGTGGACACTGATGACCCGTCTGGGGGATAGGCCCCACACTTACACCACTGGCATGGTTGGTGAGATCATGGGTGATATGCGGCCAGTGGGATGACAGGCTGTGTGATAGCCATTCTAGAGACTGGCATAGTTATAGCGCCAGCTCATTTAGTTGGGTTCACACTATAGAGAACCCTAGTATGTATTTGGTTGAGTATCTTTTCATAATGAGTGTACTCTTATCTTTATAGATGGTGTGTTGAGTGTTATGTAAAAAAAGAAGAGAAAGAAGATTTTCAGCCTCTCACCTTGTGTATTCTCTTTGAGGGTTTGGTGAGTGTGTGTGTACTTGCAAGAGCTCAAGCTCTCTTCTCCCCTGTATCTTTTCATGGTATCAGAGCCTGGTTCATGCTAAGCGAGCGCTCAGCTGCAAGCAAGAGAAGCACAGGAAGTGGTACAAGGGTAAGAGCTTCATCTACTCTTCCCTATTTGTGTTGGCGACTACACCCTTGTCGGGAGCTCTACGGGAGGCACCGGCAAACGATCTCTGATATTGAGGAGCTTTCTTCACACGAGAGTAAAGCTACAGGGCAACTATATTGTTCTATATTGTCCTGTTGGATAAAATTTATGCGCCAAAAATGCGTTTCGAGTGCGTTAGGATCTCTATTTTTCAGAAAGCATGCGATTTCGAGCACTGCAGGTAAGTCATCGATTCTCTACCAAAACTCTGTTTTAAGAACTGCAAGAAGACAGATTAGTTGTGCAGACATTGTGTGTGTTGCTGCAAGGAGGTCAAATAGTTGCCATTGGGTGTATGTATGCACATTGAGGTCACTGGTTGTGACATTTGAGTGTAGTACAGTACCGCTGCAAAAAAATATAGCAATTTGTGCAGGACAAACCAGAGTGCTGTTTCTGGTAAATTTGTGTGTCTGGGTGGCAAGATGTCAAATGTGAAAAGATGCAGGGGGGAAGAGAGCTTGAGCTCTTGCAAGCACACACACACACTCACAAAACCCTAATAGAGAACACACAAGGTGAGAGGCTGAAAATCTTCTTCTTCTCTACTCAACACTCAACACACCATATACAAGATAAGAGTACACATAATATGAAAGGTACTCAACCAATACATACACGGGTTCTCTATAGTGTGAACCCGACTAAATGAGCTGGTGCTATAACTATGCCAGTCTCTAGAATGGCTGTCACACAGCCTGTCATCCCACTGGCCGCATATCACCCAAGATCTCACCAACCATGCCAGTGGTGTAAGTGCGGGGCCTATCCCCCAGGCGGGTCATCAGTGTCCACCGCCTCACTAGAGCTCGATATCTCAACACTCCCCCTCGAGCTCAACTCCATCTCATGTACACCAAGCGAAGCCCTGAATCTGCGGAGCTTCTCTGTACCCAATGCTTTGGTGAAGATGTCAGCTACCTGATCCTCTGTGCTGACATAAACAAGGTCAAGGTCCCCTGCCAAGACCTTCTCTCTGACGAAGTGGTAGTGGACCTCTATGTGCTTCGTACGAGCATGAAAGACTGGGTTCCTGGCCAACTGTATACTGCTAATGTTGTCACAGAAAATGACAACTTGTCTATCCACTGATAGACCCAAATCTGCAAGTAGCTTTCTCAACCAAGCTACCTCACATGCTGCCATAGCAGCTCCTCTGTACTCGGCCTCTGTACTCGATAGAGCAACCGTAGGCTGCTTCTTGCTGCTCCAAGTCACAGCAGCACTCCCCAAAGAAAACATGAATCCACTGGTAGATCTTCTATCTGAGATACTACCAGCCCAATCAGCATCTGTGTACCCATGTACACATATCTCTGTCCCAGTCTCATAGAATAGTCCACAATGCAAAGTAGACCTCACATACCTCAGTATGCGTCTCACTGCATCCAAATGCGGTTTCCGTGGAACCTGCATAAACTGACTCACCAACCCAACAGCATAGCTCAAATCTGGTCTGGTGATCGTCATGTAGATCAAACTTCCTACTATGCTCCTGTACATAGTAGGATCCTCCAAGATCTCTCCTGAATCTGCACTCAACTTGCCATTCTGATCCAATGGCACAGAAATAGGCTTACAGCCTGTCATACCATACTTGGACAACATGTCCAAGCCATACTGTCTCTGCAGTAATCCAATACCATGTGGTGACCTAATCACCTCAATGCCTAAGAAATATCTGAGCTCCCCCAGATCCTTCATCTCAAACTTCTGTCTAAGCAAGATCTTTACATCAAAGATCTCTGCATCATGGTCCCCCGTAATGATCAAGTCATCTACATAGATGACAACAAGCACAACTCCTCTATCACCATGTCTCACATACAATGAGAAATCTGCATTGGCTACATGAAAGCCAATAGTGACAAGATATTCAGAAATCTTGTCAGACCATGCTCTTGGTGCTTGCTTTAAGCCATACAAGGCTTTCTTCAACCTGCAAACATGCTCGGGGTGACCCACATCCTCATATCCTGGTGGCTGCAACATATACACCTCTTCTTGCAAATCCCCATGCAAGAATGCATTCTTTACATCCATTTGATGTAAAGACCGTTGTTTTGACGCAGCCACTGCTATCACAACTCTCACCGTTGCCATCTTGGCAACGGGGCTGAAAGTTTCCTCATAATCAATCCCATATGTCTGCGCATATCCTTTGGCTACCAATCTAGCCTTGTACCTGTTTATGCTCCCATCACTGTTATGTTTAACTTTGTACACCCACTTGCATCCAATGGCTTTCTTGCCTTCTGGCAATTGCACTAAATCCCAAGTTTCATTTCCATATAGTGCATCCATCTCCTCATCCATAGCTTTCTCCCAATTCACATTTCCAACAGCCTCATCAATGCATGTGGGTTCAACAACCTGCACAACCTTTGCCATATATGCATAGTGATGTGCCACATAACCATCATATGTAAATCTCTGCACAGGGTTCTTCACTCTCCCTGATCTTCGCAGCTTTTCATTCATGGCTTCCATAGCCTTCTTTACACCAGGTGTTCTCATAGCTGGGATCCCAAGCTCCTCATCAAGGCTCATATCTGAGCCACTAGACTCTCCATCAACATGAGAATGCCCTGCAGAAATGTCAGGCATACCAAGGGGCTCAACCACTTTCTCTTTTCCTTTACGTGATGTACTAATCACATTTGCAGGACTGGTATTATGACGCAGCCTGCCACTCCATGGTCTATCAACAGACCCACTAGATGAGGACTCTCCTGGTCCACTCAAAGACTGTGATTGCTGACCTGCATTCTGTGCAACCACACTTCCACTCAAATCAGCCCCAACAGCTTCTTTTTCAGCAGCATACCAGCTGCTCATCTCATCAAAGACAACATCCCTGCTTACCCTCAACTCACGTGTAGCAGGGTTATAACACCTATATCCCTTTTGCTCAAGGGAATATCCAATAAACACACATTTTTCAGCTTTCGGATCCAGCTTAGTTCTCAGCTCATCTGGCACATGCACATATGCAATGCATCCAAAGACTTTCAGATGAGACAAATCTGGTTTTCTGCCAGTAAACCTCTCTTCTGGAGTTACATCATGTATGGCTACAGTTGGAGTCCTGTTCATGATGTATACTGCTGTAGAAACAGCCTCAGCCCAATAGCAATGCGGCATATTCTTCTCTTCCATCAATGCTCGCGCAATCTCAGCAATGTGCCTGTTTTTCCGCTCAGCAACTCCATTTTGCTGCGGAGTATATCTGCATGTGAACTGTCTCCGAATACCATTCTTCTTCAAGAATTCAGAGAACTCATTGGAGAAGTACTCTCCCCCTCCATCTGACCTTAGGCACTTTACATATTTCCCTGTTTGCTTTTCAACCAAAAACCTGAAATTCTGAAAGTGAGTGAACACCTCACTCTTCTCTTTCATGAAATATACCCACACTTTCCTTGTGTGGTCATCAATGAAAGTGACATAGTACCTGCAGCCTCCCATAGACACGGTCTTCGTAGGACCCCATACATCTGAATGCACAATATCTAGTGCATTTCTGCTCACATATCTGTTACGTGGAAACACATGCTTTGTTTGCTTCCCAAATTGGCATGCTTCACAGATTTTCTGCATACCTTCCACTTTAAATTTTGGCAGCCCTGTCACAATTCCTTTTGTCTGCATAGACTTCAATCTCTGCACATTTACATGTCCAATTCTTTTATGCCATATGTCTGTGTCTGCAACAACTCCTGAACCATTTGCAAACATCGCAGCACTCATTTCAGGCATGTCTACATCCAACGTAAACATTCTGCCCACTCTGTTGCCTTTTGCAACTAACCTGCACTTGTCTTTGAAATCTTCAACATAACACCCATCAGGGTTAAACCGAACCTGCAAACCCTGCTCAATCATCTGGCCAACTGAAACCAGATTCTTTGTTATGTTCGGTACATGAAGTACATCTGCAAGGTACTTCACTTTGCCATCCTGCATAGATAATGGCACATCTCCAACGTGGGCAATTGGATGAGCAGTGTCATCCCCTGTTTCCACAAAACCTGGTCTTTCCGGGTTTTTCATCTCCTTGAACCACTCCCCATGACTCGTCATGTGGTTCGAAGCGCCTGAATCCACATACCATACATTATCTTTTTGTGCTGCATCAACATTTTCAGACATGGCATTCACGACATGCTGCATAACAAACAACCTTTCATTATCCTCATTGTTTCTGCTTGAGGATGCATAGTTGTTTTGCTGCACTTTCCCATTTTGCATGTCAGCTTGCTTCTTATAACATTCTGCCTGCACATGTCCAGGCTTACCACAATAATAGCATTCACGTGCATCATTATATTGCCTTTGCCAATTTCCACGGCCTCTTTGACTCCCCCTGCCTCTGAATTTGCCTCTTCCACCTGTGTGTTGTTGTTGTTGTTGTTGATTCTGGGACTGTTGTTGTTGCTGCTGCTGCTGGCCATAATTCTGATTACCTGTTCGGCCACCTCCTTGACCACGTCCACGGCCTCCTCTACCTCGTCCTCTTCCTGAACTCGTGTAGAAGGCCTGTTGCTCTGAACTGTTTTTACTTTGTGAAGACTGTTGGTCTTCACCCAAGCTCTTCTCTTCGATAATCAGCATAGACACCAAATCTGTAAAGTTGGGAATGTTTTCCCGAGTCTGAATAGACGTCTTGAACGCCTTGTATTGTGGCCCGAGACCACGTAGACAGACCTCCACCTTATCATCATCATCTACTGACACACCAATAGATGCAAGGGATTCCACAATACCCTTTATCTTCAACGCATAGTCATTCACAGACATGCTCTTTTTCTCCACAGTATGAAGTTCATTCTTCAACTGTATCTTACGTGCCTTGGTATTTGTTTCATACAGCTTTACCAAGGTGTCCCACGCCTCCTTGGGCGACTTGGCATCCTGAATATGCCCAATCATGGTGTCCTGTATGCTAATGGAAAGCCAATACATAACTTTCCTAGCTCCTTGGTTCCAGTCTTTAAACTCTTTTACATCTGCACAGCAGTCGAATTTATATCCGGTATCTCCGGTGCCTCTTCATGCTCACCTTCTATGTAGTCCCAATAGCCTTTTCCCATCAGGAAATTCGTCAACCTGAACCTCCAAGCATGGAAGTTATTCTTATCCAGCTTCTCAGCCACAATCTGTGTTATGCCATCATTAGACATCTTGCCAAACACACAATTTCACCAGAAACTGCACTCTGGTTTTTTCTGCACAACCTGCAGTATTTTTTGCAGCGGTACTGTAGTACTCTCAAATGTCACAACCAGTGACTTCAATGTGCATACATACACCCAATGGCAACTGTAGACCTCTTGCAGCACCCACAGTGTCTGCACAGTCAATCTGTCTTCCTGCAGTTCTTAAAACAGAGTTCTGCAGAGAATCGATGACTTACCCGCAGTGCTCGAAATCGCCTGCTTTCTGAAAAACGGAGGTCCAGACGCGCCCGAAACGCGTTTTCGGCCCAAAAATTTCAGTCCGAAGGACTATATAGTTGCCCTATACCTTTACTCCCGCGAAGAAAGCTCCTCAATCAGAGATCGTTTGTTGCCGGTGCCTCCCGTAGAGCTCCCGACAAGGGTGTAGTCACCAACACAATAGGGAAGAGTAGTTGAAGCTCTTACCCTCGTACCGCTTCCTGTGGTTCTCTTGCTTGCAGCTCAGCCCTTAGCACGAACCAGGCTCTGATACCATGAAAAGATGCAGGGGGGAAGAGAGCTTGAGCTCTTGCAAGCACACACACACACTCACAAAACCCTAATAGAGAACACACAAGGTGAGAGGCTGAAAATCTTCTTCTTCTCTACTCAACACTCAACACACCATATACAAGATAAGAGTACACATAATATGAAAGGTACTCAACCAATACATACACGGGTTCTCTATAGTGTGAACCCGACTAAATGAGCTGGCGCTATAACTATGCCAGTCTCTAGAATGGCTGTCACACAGCCTGTCATCCCACTGGCCGCATATCACCCAAGATCTCACCAACCATGCCAGTGGTGTAAGTGCGGGGCCTATCCCCCAGGCGGGTCATCAGTGTCCACCGCCTCACTAGAGCTCGATATCTCAACAAAATGATGGCATAAACCAGATTGTTGGTAATGAGAAGCTTGATAAGAACAACTTCCATGCTTGGAGGTTCAAGTTGACAAATTTCCTGATAGGAAAGGGTTACTGGGACTACATAGAAGGTGAGCATGAAGAGGCACCGGAGATACCGGAGATCAACCCGACTGCTACTACAGATGTGAAAGAGTTCAAGGATTGGAACAAACAAGGAGCCAGAAAAGTTATGTATTGGCTCTCTATCAGTATACAAGACACCATGATTGGGTACATACAGGATGCTAAGTCCCCCAAGGAGACATGGGACACCTTGGTAAAACTCTATGAAACGAATACCAAGGCACGAAAGATACAGTTGAAGAATTGTTGCCATATATATAGCCAGTGATGTGTGTGAACACACTTAGGACCGCCGGGGCACGTGGAGACTTGTTACTGAGGACAGACCTGATGTTGTCAAGTATGATACTTTAGTCAACAAGCTCTTGCAAGAAGCGTAGTCTAGGAAAAACAGGGCTAGGCAGCGTGCAGTTGATCAGGCATTTGTTGCTGCCCAGCAAAGAAGAAGTGGTAAGGCAGCCCCTTTTACTGTTAGTAGGTCTAGCGATCTGTAACTTCTTCTCCTTCCACAAGTAGCAACAATAGGTCTGAGAAGGCTCTTGATAAAGGCAAGAAAAAGATCAGGTGCAACTATTGTAAACTGATCATGTCATTAAGGATTGCCCTAAGCTAAAGGCTAAAGAGGCAAAGAAGAAAGAGTCAAATGCAGCCACAATAGTGGATGCTTCTACAAATGCAGCCACAATAGCAGATGCTTCTACAAATGCAGATTCTGCAAATGTTGTGCTGGATATAGAATGGGCGTTTAGCATGTATTGCCAGTATGACCCATCTATACATAATGCATGTTTGGTAGTTTCTGTTGACTCTGATGTATGGCATTTTGACAGTGGTGCTACAAAGCACATTACCTCGCATCGTGATATGTTCACTTGTCTTGAGGCTGTCCCCTAATGGGAATACTGTCACATGTGCCAATAATGCTTCTTACCCACTGAAGGGCATTGGGTAAAATTATGCTTACTGCTCCAAATGGCAGCGCTTTCACACTTTCAGATGCTTTGTATGTGCCAGGGATAAAGAAGAATCTATTGTCTGTCTCTGCGCCGCTTGCTAGACTTGGACTTGTAGTAAAATTCGTGGATGACAGATCTACTGTTCATGATTTGACTTCTGGTGATACGATTATTGCATCTAGCACCTTGTTTCATGGGTATAGACTCAATTCTTATGACAAGTGTGTGGAAGATTCAGCAAATGCAGTTTCTGATGAAAATACAGTTTCAGATGCAAAACTATGGCATGCTCATTTTGGTCATCTGAACTTTGCTAGTTTACTGCATTTGCAAAAATTTGATATGGTTGCTTCATTGCCCCCTCTTGAGGCACCATTAAAACATGTTTGTGAAGGTTGTATTTTGGGAAAAATGCAGTGTTCTGCGTTTCCAAAGGATGGTTCTGTGCGGGCCACTTGCAAATTGCAACTTGTACATAGTGATGTATGTGGGCCTATGCAAACTCCGTCATTTGGTAAACACTTGTACTTCATGACTTTCATTGATGATTACTCAAGGCATGCATGGGTATATCCACTGAAGGCAAAGTTTGAAGTGTTTTTGTGCTTCAAACAGTTGCTTATGGTTGAAAATGTATGCAATTGTACTGTCGGCACCCTCCATTCTGATCGAGGGGGGGAGTACATGTCTAAAGAGTTTGATACATTTCTGGCTAGTCGTGGGATAAAACACCAATGTACAGTGCCGTATACCCCTCAGCAAAATGGTGTTGTTGAGAGGGAAAACAGGTCACTTATGGAGATGGCACGATGTATGGTCAAGAGCCAAGCTTTGCCACATGCGTTTTGGCTTGAGGCTGTCATGTGTGTTGCATATATGTACTCAACAGGTGTCCCACTAAGGCCTTGCAGTCTGTTACTCCATACGAAGCATGGCATGGCAGGAAGCCTTCTATTGGTCACTTGCGTGTCTTTTGGCCTATGCTTTAGTGCCTGTGCAACAACATAGAAAATTGGATGATAAGGCTGTCAAATGCATTTTTTTTTGTTACAGTGCTGAGAGGGTTACAGATTGTATCATCCACAGTCAAAGCGTATCTTGATTAGTCGAGATGTTATTTTTGTGGAGGATGCTGTGCAGCCTTTGTTATCATGTAATAAAGAGATAGATGTGAGCTCACAAGATGTATTTGATACGTTGTTGCCTCTATTTATAGGTGGGAATTCAAATATAAGTCCTAATGAGGTAAATATTGAGTCTATGCAGATTTCAAACGACATCATAGATCAGCCTATTTTTGATGCAGATTTACAGGATGTAATTTATGAGGATAGGGCTGAAAATGAGCAGTACCGAAATGGCTGGTGCAAACCTTGCATGATAGTAAAATTGATGCACCTGTGTCTAGTCGTACTCGTTCAGGTTTTCATCAGCATGCCTCTTATGCATCAGATTGTTATGCTTTGGCTGTGTCTAGTATGTGTGAAGAGGAAGAACCTCTTTCATTTGATGAGGCACAAAAATCAAAAAATTGGTTGGCTGCAATAATGCAAAGTGAATATGATGCTATAATGAAGAATGGTACATGGTCTTTGTGTGATTTGCCTATTGGTAAAAAGGTCCTTGGATGTAAGTGGGTTTCTAAGTTGAAACGAAAGCCAGATGGCAGTGTTGATCGCTATAAGGCTAGACTTGTTGCAAAGGGTTATGCTCAAGAAAAGGGCATTGATTTTGATGAGACCTTTGCTCCCACTTGTCGTATGACTACCATTCGTAGCATTTATGCATTAGCAGCTCATAATGGTTGGAATGTACATTAGTTGGACATAAAGACTGCGTTCTTGAATGGAGATTTGCATGAGGAGGTGTATGTATTGCAGCCTCATAGTTTTGTTCAAAGAGGGCAGGAAAACAAAGTGTGCAGGTTGAAAAAGTCTTTGTATGGTTTAAAGCAAGCTCCACGAGCTTGGTATGAAAAGATACATGCATATTTGACTGCACATGGTTTTCAGAATAGTCCAACAAAAATCACTTTGTATGTTAAACGTGTGGATGATGTACATCTAATCATTGCTCTCTATGTCGATGACATGCTGCTCATAGGACCAAATGAGAGTCATATTGCTGATTTTAAGGCTGATTTGAATGCCTCTTTTGAGATGTCAGATTTGGGGCATTTGCATCATTATTTGGGGATACAATTTAAACAGTGTGATGGAGGTATTGCTTTGTGTCAAACAAAGTATATTGAGACATTGTTGTAGAGATTTGGCCTTGAAGACTGCAAGCCTATTTGCTACTCCAATGGAGACAGGTTTGAAGTTGAGTCTTCATGATGCTGGAAATCACTTTGATGTCACACTCTATCAGATAGCTATTGGTTGCCTCATTTATGTATGCATTATGAGGCCAGACATTCAATTTGCAGTCTCACAGGTGAGCAGGTTTATGCATAGCCCAGGGTCTCAGCATTGGAAGGGAGTTAAACGCATCTTTCGCTACTTGAGTGGCACCATACATCTTGGGTTGTTTTATCCCAAGGGGGGATCGTTGCCGCTAGATTTACATGCTTTTTTGGACTCAGATTGGGCTGGTTGCTACTATGACACAAGAGTGTCCACAAGTGGTTTTTGTTTCATGCTTAGTAGCTCATGCATATCTTGGTTGAGTAAGAAGAAACCTACTGTGGCCACTTCTAGTTGTAAAGCTGAGTACAGGGCAGCTTTCACAGAGCTACGGTTGAGTGTGTGTGGCTTAGATGGCTTATTGGTGGGGGCTGACTTGGGTGTTGGACAGGAGTCTGCCACCTCTATCTACACTGACAGTCAGAGCGCATTGGCAGTTGCGAGAAACCCAATTTTTCATGCTCGCACAAAGCACATTGAGGTGCATTATCACTATGTCAGGGAGAGACTCTCAGCAGGAGAGATTAGCTTGGCCTATGTGCCAACACAGGACAACCTGGGAATTCCTAACGGGGTGGGGGGTGGGGTTTTTTGTGCATGATTACATTTTTATATTTGTGTGAGCATTTTTTTCACAAAGGTGCTTCCTCGTGAGAAGTTTGAAGCTTTCCACAAAGCTTTGGGCTTGCTCCCCTTTATGGACTGATCTACTTCGGGCATGGCACTTCCTTATACATGAGTGCCAGCTCTCGTTCACACCATCACTCCCAGGGGGGATTTGTTGCCATATATATAGGCAGTGATGTGTGTGAACACACTTAGGACCGCCGGGGCACTTTTTCCCTCTTTAGGAGGTTTTTTTCCCTGGCTTGTATACACGCCCATTCTTCTAGGGCTAACTTATCTTTTGTACATTGACACAATCTAATACATTGTGTGTTGTGTGCATTCTTGCTTCTTCTTCTCCAAGCTTTGTGTGCTTTCCTTTGCAACCCTAATTCCAACAAGAATGAACTTCATACTGTGGAGAAAAAGAGTATGTCTGTGAATGACTATGTATTGAAGATCGAGGGTATTGTGGAATCCCTTGCATCTATTGGTGTTTCAGTAGATGATGATGATAAGGTGGAAGTCTGTCTACGTGGTCTCATGCCACAATACAAGGCGTCCAAGACGTCTATTCAGACTCGGGAAAACATTCCCAATTTCACAGATTTGGTGTCTATGTTGATTATAGAAGAGAAGAGATTGGGTAAAGACCAACAGTCTTCACAAAACAAAAGCAGTTCAAAGCAATAGCCCTTCTACACAAGTTTAGGAAGAGGACAAGGTAGAGGAGGCGGTGGACGCGCGGCCAAGGAGGTGGCCGAACAGGTAATCAGAATTATGGCCAGTACAGCAGCAACAACAACAGTCCCAGAATTCACAATAGCAACACGCAGGTGGAAGAGGCCAATTTAGAGGCAAGGAGAGTCAAAGAGGTCGTGGAAATTGGCAAAGGCAGTATAATGATACACGTGGATACTTTTATTGTGGTAAGCCTAGACATGTGCAAGCAGATTGTTATAAGAAGCAAGATGACATGCAAAATGGAAAATTACAGCAAAACAACTATGCTTCCTTGAGCAAAAACAATGAGGATAATGAAAGGTTATTTGTTATGCACAATGTCATTAATGCCATGTCTGAAAATGTTGAAGCAGCACATAAAGATGATGTATGGTACGTTGATTCAGGTACTTCGAACCACATGACAAGTCATGGGAAGTGGTTCAAGGAGATGAAAAACCTTGAAAGACCAGGTTTTGTGAAAACAGGGGGGATAACACTGCTCATCCAATTGCCCATGTTGGAGATGTGCCATTATCTATGCAGGATGACAAAGTGAAGTACCTTGCAGATGTACTTCATGTTACGAACATAACAAAGAATCTGGTTTCAGTTGGCCAGATGATTGAGCAGGGTTTGCAAGTTCGGTTTAATCCTGATGGTTGTTATGTTGTGAAGACTTTAAAGACAAGTGCAGGTTGGTTATTGCAAAAGGCAACAGAGTGGGCAGAATGTTTACATTGAATGTAAACATGCCTAAAGTGAGTGCTGCGATGTTTGCAAATGGTTCAAGAATTGTTGCAGACACAGATATTTGGCATAAAAGAATTGGACATGTGAATGTGCAGAGAATGAAGTCTATGCAGACTAAAGGAATTGTGACAGGGCTACCAAAGTTTAAAGTTGAAGGTATGCAGAAAATATGTGAAGCATGCCAATTTGGGAAGCAAACAAAGCATGTATTTCTATGTGATAGAAATGTAAGCAGAAATGCACTAGATGTTGTGCATTCAGATGTATGGGGTCCTACAAAGGCCATGTCTATGGGAGGCTGCAGGTATTATGTGACATTTATTGATGACCACACAAGGAAAGTGTGGGTATACTTCATGAAGGAGAAGGGTGAGGTGTTCACTCATTTTTAAAATTTTAGAGTTATGGTTGAAAAGCAAACAGGGAAATATATAAAGTGCCTAAGGTCAGATAGAGGGGGAGAGTACTTCTCCAATGAGTTCTCTGAATTGAAGAGAAGAATGGTATTCAGAGACAGTTTACATGCAGATTCACTATGTAGTAAAATGGAGTTACTGAGTGAAAAAACAGGCACATTGCTCTGAGATTGCGCAAGCATTGATGGGAGAGAAGAATATGCCGCATAGCTATTGGGCTGAGGCTATTTCTACAGTAGTTTACATCATGAACAGGACTCCAACTATAGCCATACGTGATGTAACTCCAGAGGAGAGGCAGAAAACCTGATTTGTCTCATCTGAAAGTCTTTGGATGCATTGCATATTTGCATGTGCCAGATGAGCTGAGAAATAAGCTAGATCCAAAAGCTGAAAAATGTGTGTTTATTGGGTATTCCCTTGAGCAAAAGGGATACAGGTGTTATAACCCTGCTACACGTGAGTTGAGAGTAAGCAGGGATGTTGTTTTTGATGAGATGAGCAGCTAGTATGCTGCTCAAAAAGAAGTTGTTGGGCTCATGTGAGTGGAAATGTGGTTGCACAGATGCAAGTTAGCAATCACAGTCTTTGAGTGGACCAGAATGCAAGTTAGCAATCACAGTCTCTTTGAGTGGACCAGAAGAGTCCTCATCTAGTGGTTCAGTTGTTGATAGACCATGGAGTGGCAGGCTACGTCATAATACCAATCCTGCAAATGTGATTAGTACATCACATAAAGGCAAAGAGAAAGTGATTGAGCCCCTTAGTATGCGTGACATTTCTGCAGGGCATTTTCATGTTGATGGAGAGTGTAGTGGCTTATAGATGAGCCTTGATGAGGATCTTGGGATACCATCTATGAGAACACTTGGTGTAAAGAAGGCTATGGAAGCCATGAATGCAAACCTACGAGAAGATCTAGGAGAGTGAAGAATCCTGTGCTTGGCAGAGGTTTACCTATGATGGTTATGGCACATCACGGTCAGAAGCTGGTTCATGTGATACCATTTAACCCCATCTTTGATATTAATAAGAGCTTATAGGAGGCATGCCCAATGTGGGTAGAAATACAAGGGGTTACCACCCTAGCTCATATCGGGTGATGGGGGAACTAGCGAAGTCGATCAAGCCGGTGTTATTCATGCCGAGGTGTGAGAACTTCTAACAAGGTGTGAATTACGTGGAATACACTGTAGGAGACTCCTAGGGTATTGGAGGTGGACTTGGGAGAGGTAGGGAAGATGGCACTGAAGTTGGTTTTTGAGGCATACCCTAGGGCTTGCTAAAGATGTGGTGGGGAGTTTGGGCATATTTCCAGGAGAACTGCATGATGGAGGGGCTAAATGGGGAAACAAAAGCGGAGGGAAAAAGGGAATAACCGGTTGGAGGGAATAAAGATGAGAGAACTGACAAGGGTGTTGAAAAGGATAATAAGGGAAAGGAGAAGGAGAAGGTGACAAATGATGAAGGGGGGACTGGAGATCAGGGATGGACAAAGGTGAGAGAAAAAGGGAAAGGAGGTTGCAATCTTAGGCAGGTGAAAGGGGAAGTGAGGAAAAGCGTCAACAAAATAGATGGAAGGGGTTTAATTACTAGTGTGAAATCTAAAGAGGGGTCTGTTTACTCTAACCCATTTAGCCCTTTGGGAGTTGAGGATAGTTATGGGTAGGTTTAACTGGCAAGTGGAGACTGCATGGAGAGCCATTCAATTGGAGACACAGGACCGCAAGAGAGGAATAAGGAGGAGATTGAGGTGGACATGGTTCCTACCACTTCCCTGGAATGAGCAAAATTAGTGAATTGAGAGGGTGTAATTGGAATGTTAAGAGGCTGAGAGACAGAAGAAAGAATGCAACATTTTGGGGATTAGTCAAGGAATGGAGACTTTCAATGGTGGCAGTACAAGAACATAACTTGTTTTGGGATGAAGTGCTTGAGGAAGGATGGATACAAGGACTGGGGATGATTATGCATGGGGGAACTAAAGTAGGGTTTAGTGGGGTCATGACCATTGTGTCAAGAAGGGGATTAAGCCTAGTATTATAACAAACCACCCAAATGGCAGAATGTTGGTGATAGAAATTCTGGATGAGGGGAAAAGGGTGTGGGTGATTAATGTGTATGGTGCCCATAACCATAAAGTAAGAGGGTAAATGTGGGAATGGATTACAAGGTTAGATGCTCAATGTCCATGCATTTTAATGGGAAATTTCAATATGGTGGAGAAGCATGTGGATAGATGTGGAGGGAGTACTGTGTTGATGGAGCAGGAGAAGAAGAAGTGGGAAATGTTGAGAAGTTTTTCATTGCTTTTTGGCCATCATTAAAAGATTTGGTGTGGATTAAATGCAAGGAGGCATTTGCCACACAGGGATGATGGACAAAGACTTGAAAGAGAGGATTGTGAAGCTAATACCCAAACAAGCTAGGTTTAGTCATCCTCACTGGAGACCTATTACTTTACTCACAGTTATTTATAAAATCTTGGACAAGGTCATAGCTTTGAGAATTGGCCCTATTCTACAAGAGGTGATATCCAAAGGGCAATATGGGTTTATAAAAGGGATGTCTATTTATGATAACATCTATGCTACTATCAGAGGTCGGGATAGAAGTGTTTGATAGGGTGCATTGGTCCTTTCTAGCCAAAACTATGGAGAAGTTGGGCTTTGGAAGAAGAATGGCCACAATCATCTATGCTCTAACTACAGGGGCTCAATCTAAGTTGTTGATAAATGGAAGGCTGGTAGGGGGATTTGAGATAAATAGGTCAATAAGACAAGGGTGTCCTTTGGCTCCATTGTTAATAAGGATTTGGCTAACTATGTAATAGATAGGATCTTGGACAAAATAAGGAAATGGGAAAGAATCATGGTGCCTTTTCATGTGACAAACTGGCTATTGTAAACTCACTTTTGAATCCTGCACAAAATAAAGAAATGAGAAGGAATCAAGTTATCTTTTCATGACGACAGAGTGGCTATTGTAAACTCAATTTGAATACATATGTGATGTTTTTGCTTCTAGTGGTGGATTTCAAAAAATGCCATTAGAAGAGGATTATGGGAAGTTAATCTAGAAAAGGAACAAGGATAGCAGGGGATATTTAGCCTAGCTTGCTTGGGAGAAAGTAAGTATGCCCAAAGACTTTGCCCATTCATGCTAAGGCTAGAGTGGCAATTGGCCTACCAAAATGTTTACAGTGGGAGGAAATCTAAACTAGACTCGTAAGGCAAGTGATAGAGGAGTCTACAATGTAAGGGGAAGTGGACAGGACTACATGCTCCACTAAGAATTCAAAGCTCTCCCTTTTGCAGATTTCTTTTTCACAATTGGAAAGAGGTGATGGGATTAATGAAGTGGGAAGGATGTACAACGGTCACATGGAATTCTTTGTTTAGCTTAGGGATATGGTGGTCACATAAGTTCACCACTCCTTTAGCCCACTTGAATGTAGGAATAGCCAGGAGGCTGAACAACAAGGGAATGAGATGGATTGGAGATTGTTGGGATCGGTCTCAAGTGGGGTGGAAGGACTTGAGGTAGGTAAGGAATGAGTTTGGGATACATCAGAGAGACCTAGAGGTGGCAAGACAAGCTTTGGAGGAGGTAGGGAGGGGCTGGAATTTTGCAACCTTTAATGAGGCATGTTGGTAAAAGGATTGGGCATGGATAAATGGGGCCAAGTTAGTGAAAGTGACTACCAAATGTTTGTATGAGGAGATGATAAAGAGTGAGTTGAATGTGGCCTCCTGCAACAACAGGGTAAGATGGAGCATGGATACTTGGAAGAAGAGGTGGAAATTGTTATGGGGTCTGAGAAAGCTGAAACCTTTTTGTGGAGAGTATGTATGTGGGCTCTTCCTCTTGGCTACAAGTTCGTGCACAGGAACTTTACCTCAAGGGGTTTGTCCTAGGTGTGGATCGACAATAGAGGAGGGTAAACATGCTTTTTGGGGATGTCTTGCCCATCAGAGGGTTGTGGAGCAAGATAGACAATTGGGTGTGTGCTAACATAGGTCTAAGAGGTTCTTGGGGAATGGGAAAATTGAGTGGATATGAGGGGGTATCTAATGTGGTTTTTAGCCTGGTTAGATACACTTGTTTATGGGAAATCTAGATTTCTAGGAACTATCTGGTATTTCAGAAGGGTTTAAGATATGGATTAGATGTTGTTGAGTTGATGTTAGCTGTGTGCACTAGTGCTAGTCTATATACTATGTGAATAAGATGAATGATAACACATTTGTGGAGTTGGTAAAGTCATTACAGGCTGGAATAAGATGAGCCACTCATAAGATGATGGGATAGTTGCACATACTAGAGGAATCTAACAAACTCATGGCATGTTTGCAGGTATATTTAAGGAAAGATTTGAAGGAGTTGGTGACACACAATAATAGGAGAGTTGGATTGCCAAAGTCTGGGCCTAAAACATAGAAGTGGTATTTGAAGGAGAAACAACTAGTTCACACTTTCCTAGCATTGATAGAGAATTTAGTTGGATAGAGGCTTGATGTGAAGATATGGAACATGGAAGAGTAGACTCCTAAGGGCTTTACCACTAAGCCTGTGTTGGTAGTGAGTTTGCAATAGCTGGGATATCATATTAGATTCCCAAGGATTCACAAGCCATAACTTATGGTGTCACGTGAGTGTAAGGGAGAGGGTTTTTGGAAGGGTGGGCTTAAGCTTATAAGTTAAGGGGTAAGGGGGATCTTATGGGGGGGAGAGTAGGGGATTGGTTTCTACTTGTAGAGTCCACAATATGTGATCTAGTGTTGTAGATTGAAAACTTGATAAGTTTATCAATCTTTTAAATTTACCACCCATTGAAACAATTTTAGGAGGGTACATGTAGGCCTTTGTGATTCTAGCACTTACACCTATGCTAATAACATGGGATGCATCTTGCCACATATGTTACAGTAATACCTACTATCTAATTTTTAAACCTTAAATAGGAGGTACTTGAGTTTCATAATTAGGAATCATAATCTTAGAAAGGGGCAGAGTTTTTTTACAATAAACATAAATAGGGGGTTTTTATGAGTTTCATACATGTAGGTGATGTCTCCTTTCTATGGGAACTGAATCCCCCGGGATTAGATGGGATCAGTCATCTTTTGTGTGGGAAGATGAGATGTCGGACCAGATTTGTGGCCTGTTAAATAATGGAGAGTTATACTAGTGCTGTGGACTAGGGGGGAATATGGATGCAACATGAGGAGAGTTTTTTTGTTTTTGTTGAGAATTGAAGTGTTCCTTTAGTATATGTAAAAGGTTGACTGTTGTATATGTGGATGGATAGGATACAAATAGAAAAAACGTTCTTCATCAAATGGTGAAAAACTGCTATCTCTAAATATAATTGGAAGCGTTTTCGACAAATTATAATAATTTGAAGGTATTTATAAGGGGAAACACCGAAAATCATACGATTTCAAAAACCTGCAACTCTTCAGTTCGCACCGGTGCAAAATACAATGGAAAAATGTTTGTGTAGCACAAGTGACAAGTTGACAACATATGCTTGTCACTTGACAACATGAATTTAAGTTCAAACGTATGATCTCAAGCACCTTGTCACTCCTCACCGAGCCCACATTCCTATAGAATAAAAATCATTGTAAAATGAGCATGCCACAAAAGGAGCTAAGCTTTTTAGTCTCGGATGGTGTAGCCGTTTTCATCATACTTTTTGACCAGGAATTGCAAGGTCGAAACGATGAAAAAGTTTCCCCGTTGGGGGTGACGGGGGTGACTGCACCGTTTTTGGGGGTGGCAAAAAGTGCAGAGTTTTAATGAGTGATTACGAGTCTAACGTAGAATAAAGTCTCCGTCGTTAATCTGCGTGGTTTTGCGCGCTGAGGCGTTGCGTTGTCCCGAAGAGACCGAACTCCAACGCCAAATCGTGATATGCGTCCAGGCCTGGGCGGGCTTACCTGGGTCCTGAAATTAAAGAATGCTTTCAAATCCCACTGCGTTGCGGATTGTACAATTGGCAATTTGGCAGTATCTTATCGGGAAAGCACAGAGCCACTTTTACTGCCAATCACCCGTGACCCCGGCCTAAGGAGGGGGCGGTCTGGCTGGCAAGAGAAGTTGGAGGGCAAAATATCGAGATGAAATGCTTTGGCATGGCTGGGGAGTTAGCGTCAACGATAGGATTTGACGCGCACCCTATAATTTTTTTTATTTTTTAAAAAATTTTAGCGAGAAACACCGGTTTATATACACTACCCACACACCCCAACTCTGGTTACAAGGATGCGCAACACAGTAGAGAGCCCGTAACACCAACTAGGACTTCATTCGCTTTAACCACTCCACTACAGCCGTGTTCACACCCTATAATTTCACAAAACGAGTATTATGTAAACATGCCCTTCCTTATAAGGCACCGAAATGTTTTTTTTATTTATTTTCCATTAAATACTTCAAATTAGATGTATAAACGTTAGAGAATAACTAGTACTCAACCCATGTGTTATTGCGGTATGTAAATAAAAGACATGAAGAAGTGAAATGTATGTAAATAAGACATTAAGAAGCAAAACTTAGGAATGGAAACCCGAATACAAAGGGTCAATCATCTAAGGGATTTTTTCCTCTTTTTTTTAGAAATCCAAGATTTCTCTTTTCTCTCCTCTCCTTGTGCCTTGGTCTTTGCTATCTCTCTGTCACTAATTATGATTACTTGAATAAATCGTCCCAAAAAAAAGTGTAGCTAAAAAATTATGATTACTTGAATAAATCGCCCCCAAAAAAAATGTAGCTAAAAAATTATTCATAACCAAAAATATCCTTCCACATGAGCCACATTAAAATGCCAATAAATAGTGTTAAGTTCTTAAATAGCACAAAACACTCCATAGAGCTCTAGCATCATTGACTTGCACATAAATAAATTTATAAGTCATATATATTACACTTTACTTTTGTTCATCTCGTTAAGAGAAGTGTTATGGGGAACCTTCAAAAAAGAGTATTCGAGCAAGCACATTCCTTCTCCTTGGAGGCATAGAATCATCACGTGCACCTACCCAGCCTATATTTTAAAAAAATTAATGTTAAATAATTATAAAACTTCAATGCTTATGAAAGAAAAATTTGCTAAAATTAAAACCTTATTGTGGGCAAAGGGAGGTGTATGTATAGGCAGCACAATAGGCCTATAAATTTTAAATCCAAATGGACCATATTGTCTAGACCCCCCATACATTGAAGATCTATGTTTACAGGCCCTCGATAGTCCATAAAGGTGACAGTAACATGGAGCTGAGATCAATGATGATCTGCACGCCTGGATTGTAGAGTCCAAGGATGCTAAATATTTCTATCAAGGTCTTGTCCATACAACCCTAGCAGTAAGCTTGGTTCAAAAAAATAAAGCTATTCCCTATTCCAAAAATAAATTACTCAAAAAAATACATGACATATACCACAAAATAAATGTGTAAAATGTAAGTTTCTATACCGTAAACACATGCAAACTCTAAGGGATCAATTAATAGTGATACACTTGCTTACCCTTCCCACATAGGAGAATTTATATTACATAAATAATAAGGATTATTAGCTTATTAATAGTGATACACTTGCTTCCCACATAGGAGAATTTATATTACATAAATAATAAGGATTATTAGCTTATAGAAAACAATGAGAACCATATTGTAGCTAATAATATGAAAGAATGATTAATTGGATTAATTAATACCTTGGATCTGTTGTCCCTCACCAAATATAAATGTGAACATTCTCCTTGTCGATGACATCCTTAGTGCTCGTTACATAGAAAACCCTCCTAAACTTTTCTCATATGTCAATCAACACATAGAAAACTCTCTCTCTCTCTCTCTCTCTCTCTCTCTCTCTCTCTCTCTCTCTCTCTCTAAGTTCATAAGTAAATGCTATATACACACACACACACACACACACACACATATTACAATTTACTTCTTTTCATCAATAAAGGTGCATTTTCTTGCTGCTCCCAAGAAGGAGGATCTATAATATGAACAATGATGATTAATTAGAGTATAGCAAACAATGCAAACCATAATTGCTAATATAGATAACCATTACCAGGGATATCTTTCACGTCACCAAATATAAAGGTAAATGTTCTCCTTGTCAATGACATTCTAAGTAATATCACTCACCACCATTAAAAGAAAAATCTTCTTTACTTCTTTTATGTGTCAACCAACATGTATAAATCTCTCTCTCTCTCTCTCTCTCTCTCTCTCTGTGTGTGTGTGTGTGTGTGTGTGTGCTTGAAAGAGACAATTTAAAAAAGCACTTTAATTTGAGTCGAAAGTAGATCTACAAATCAATAGGTAAACATCTACATTTTAATTTAATTTTTCTCTCATATTAGAAGGAAAAACTAAAGACATCAAAGAAGAAGATCATTTAGTTTTGTAAGAGGCATTGCCCTTTGGAGCAATTGTTATGCTACGAAACATTCTACATCAGGGTAATAAACCCCTTTTAAATCTTTTTAAAGAACCTTGCTGATGCTCCAAACTTATGCACCAACTTTTTTATGATTGTTAATTGAATATCAAAATATTTTCACCTTCATAGGGACAAAATATCAATACACTAACTTTTTTATGATTGTTCATTCCAGGTAATGGTTGTGGGCCTAAAAATGTTTATCTAATGTTATGATATACTCCACTACCAACCACTTGCCATCCGTGCAAAGGAGATTGAATCAAGTAGGTTACATGAAATTGAAATTGCCATTGATGTTTGCGTCTCCTCATAGCATCGACCATTGAATAGCCATGGCAAGTAAATTGACACTCTTTGTCATCGTCTATAAGCTCAAAGAGAAATATCGTAAACAAACACTTGTTTGGAATGTCCCTGTAAACACAAACTTTAATATCTTCCATCATAAAATTATGCATGTCTTCTCGTACACTAACCATACTTTTTAACTTACCTAGCCCCGACAACAATTTTAAGAACCTCAACTAACGGCAATAGGGCCTTTCCATATTTAAGGATCTGCATGGGGCTGTAGTTTTAGCTTAAGATATGCTATCAAACCAAAATTAAGAATAATGCATACATTTGAAAATGCTACGAGAGGAACAATAGCGCCGGTGTTGGTGATGAAGTTAAATAAATTAGTCATCCTTCTCCTAATGCATGCTGTCTCATATATCACAATAATAAATAAATCTAGGTCAAAAAAAAATCTTAAATCAACTTGGAAAGAAGAACAACATACTCAAGGATCGCATTGAATATATCTATGATATCTTTGCAATCATTTACCTTGGATTTGCTTACTTTAACAACATCGGTTGATCTTATATATAAAGATCTCCCATGAGTATTCAAAAGCAATTGCAAGCAAAGGTATCAATATCACATTCACTATCTTTTGGAAACATATGTCATCTGTATTCATCTAGATGCCATATCCAAAAACCTCTTTGTACACAACATCGACTATATAGACTCTATCCAAAGTTGCATTACTACTTTCATTGTCCACATTATCTCTCACATATACTTTCACAAGACACTCAATGTCTGTCTGTTATGGCTCACCCTAACCTCCCTTGAAACACATCCAACAAGAGATTACCTGGTGAACCGCAACTGTCGTAGAGGATCTTTCCAATGGCCGAGCTCGTAAACATTAAGACCTCCAAGCTCTACAACTCCTTGAGAAGAAATTCCACCATACCTCCTGTGAGCGTTGTCACACCATCACGTTGCACTACGTGTACTCGTCCCTCCTCTCACCTCACATCAGTCACTCACACTCACTAGCATGCATTAGAGAGAGAGATTAGCAAGAGCAAGAATCTATTGTACAATGGGAGAGCATATTGTACTATGAGAGAAATTCACTTATATACATGGCCATAAGTGTTCACACTCACTTAAACTGTGCCCGGCAAGCACATTAGGCTCATAAGAGGCCTAATGCTATTATAATGACTACTTTCATAATATATCCATGAAGTATATCACTTAGGACTTCATCCCAACTTACTACCACATGCTCTTGAAATGGGTATCGCCATAAGTATTCCGTCAAACCATTACGAGCGCCCGTCCATATATTTGGATGCAATTGCTTCATATCTTGAATGTATGACTTTTTGATGTGTCTACCTTGACTACTTGATATAAGATAATGGTAGTAGCTCTTGTTAACCCTAGAAATGGGTTAACACTGTCCTTGATACTTTTTATAGTCATACCAAGTGCTAGCCTCAGTGGAAATTGTCTCCTTCTCATATCCTTTGGATAAAGACCATATCACCAATGTGAGTGGCTGTGATAGTTTCTACTTCTATCACTTTTGCTTGCATATTAGTCTGGTCCCATTATAGAATCCTCACAAAGGATCCAAATTACGTAGCAAGATAATAGGGGCATTTATCTTCAAAAGCAAGCGATGGGGAGAATAACCACCACCCAAATTTAAATTATTTAGGTACTCAACTGTATACAAAAGATTGTTGTGTGTAGAAGAAGCCATTGAATTAGCACTAAGGTACTCCCTTTCTTGTCCAACCATACACTCAAGGCAAGGTTGTTGATCTCATCAACCTCTTGGTTTTGGGGTGCAAGGACAGCGTGGTCTTTGAAGAACCTTGCATAATCTTACACTCTTTAAAGATCTATGTAAACCCATTCAAGCAAACTTTGCAAGCAAACTTTGCAAAGAGCTTCCATCATGCAGCATTCGTTATGGAATTACCACCATACCTTCGTTATTTGGCATGTCTATTGTACCATTTCCAATTTCTAGAATCCATTTATTGAATTCGTGAGATTTAGAACATTAACGTATCTCCATATATGAGCGGCACAACGTTGCATCTATTATATCCTCGCATGATCCCTTAAAGCACAAATGGCACCACCTTCACCTCATAAGGGTGTGATTAAAAGCATAGCTTCTAAGGTTATGTTCTCGCATTGAGGGTATCACTTTGATCACCTCACGATTGTCCAGTTTACTCCACCAAAGTTGGTTTCAAAAATAATATTTTTTGAAATCATTACGGCCTAAACAATAATCAAGGTTGTTTATAGTAACCTTATCCCCAAGGTTCTAGATATTTCTTCAGGGCTATCAAACCCTAAATGTATTCAACCATTTCTGAGTCCTACCTCATAAGCTTTTCAAGTAAAAAATATTGTGTACTTGTTTCTTTCTCCTATTACATCTAATATAATCTAACGGCCCCTTACAAAAATAAAACTTCAAGCTATTGCTCATTGATAAATGTGGATCAACTATGGATCTACAGGCTACAAGACTTTTTAAACATGCTAGGGACTACTGTTAAATCTAGCCACCCTTGTAACAATCGTTTAAATACCACCTCGTTTAAATGCCACCTCTAGAAGCAACCAGATGACCCTTGGTGGTTCATTAAATTATCTTGGTAGGAAGCTAGTGAACCAACCACTTAGGGCTTGTTCACACATTAACATGTGCTTCACATCTGGATACCATCATGGCAACCTAGGATCCAAGCAAACATTAAACTAGATGATTGCCCATTTCAAAAACTAGTTACTAGATTCAATCCTAGATCCGATTCTCCTCCCACTGCTTGGGAGCTCACGGTTTCATGTTCTATTTCACTCCCCGATGGGGGTTCTTTTCACCTTTCCCTCACCCCCTTTTGATTCATCCACACCACTCAATTGCATCCAATTTTATTGGTCCCCATCATTTGTCTTTAGTCATGCACGAATCTCTTTATTACTTGAAAGAACTTTATGCAAAAATGCATATACTTCCTATTATGTGTGAGCATGCTCTTAGGGGGTCACCAACCATTCTATGTGAATAGACTTTCGCAGTACCCAACATCTAGATTTAAACCACCATAGCTTTTCCCATGCTCAAGCGACCTCCTTCTTCTGAGAGTATGACTAGCACTTAAGGGACTAATGTTGAATCTAACTACCCTTGTAACATTCAATTAAATGCCACCTCTAGAAGTAGCTAGATGGCCCTTGGTGGTTCATTAAGGGTTGGCATGAATTATCTTGGTAGGAAGTTGATGAGCCAGCCACTTATAACTTGTTCACACATTAAAACTAGTGTTTACATCTGGATACCATCATGGCAACTTAGAATGTAAGGAAATTACACCAATTGGAGCATTGCCCATTTCAAAAACTAGTTGCTAGATTTAATCCTCCAAATTTAGTGTTCCCCACCATTTGTCTTTAGTCCTGCATGAATCTATTTATTACTTGAAAGAACTTTATGCAAAAATGCATGTAGTCCCTAATATGTGTGAGCAGGCTCTTAGGGGTCACCAGCCATTCTATGTGAACAAACTCTAAAGTCAGTTTGGCAGTACCTGGTATCTAGATTTAAATCACCATAACTCTTCCCACACTCAAGTGGACTCCTCTGAGAGCTTGGTTGGCATTTAAGGGACTAATGTTAAATCTAACCACCCTTATAATGAAATCATTGCCCATTTCAAAATCTAGTCACTAGGTTTAATCCTCCAATTTTATTTGCCCCTATCATTTATCTTTAGTCCTATATGAATCTATTTATTACTTGAAAGAACTTTATGCAAAATGTGTGTACTCCCTGTTATGTGTGAGCAAGCTCTTAGGTGTCACCAACCATTCTATGTGAACAGACTTTAGGGGTGCCTGATATCTAGATTTAAACTGCCATAATTTTCTTCACACTCAAGCAACCTCCTTATGAGAATCTAGCTGGCATTTAAATTTAACTACTCTCATAACAACCATTTAAATGCCACCTCTAGAAGTTGCTGATGACCCTTGCTGGTAAATCAAGGGTTGGCATAAATTATCTTAGTAGGAAGCTAGTGACCCATCCACTTATTAGGGTTGTTCACATGCTAATAGGTGGTTAACATCTGGATACCATCGTTGCAACTTGGATCAAATTGGAGCATTGCCTATTTCAAAATCCAATTGCACTAGATTTTATCCTCCATTTTTATTGGACCCTATCGTTTTTCTTTAGTCCTATACGAATCTATTTATTACTTGAAAGAACTTTATCAAAAAATGCGTGTACTCAATGTTATGTGTGAGCAGGCTCTTAGGGGGCACCAACCATTCTATGTGAATAGACTTTAGGAGTACCCAATATCTAGATTCAAACTTCTAGAACTTTTCCCACGCTCAACTGGCCTCCTTATGAGAATATGTGAACAGGGCACTAATCATTCTATGTGAATAGACTTTAGGAGTACCCGATATCTAGATTTAGACTTCTATAACTTTTCCCAAGCTCAAGTGGCCTCCTTATGAGAATATGGCTAGCGTTTAGGGGACTCGTGTTAAATCCTAAATGGTTATTTAAATGCCACCTCCAGAAGCAGCTAGATGACCCTTGGTGGTCCATTAAGCGTTGGCAACTTGGCGTACACTATCTTGGTAGGAAGCTAGTGAGCCAACCACTTAGGGCTTCTTCACACGTTACGTTTGGTTCACTTCTGGATACCATCACGGCAATGTAGAATCCAAGCAAACATCAAATTGGAGCATTGCCCATTTCAAAAACAAGTTGCTAGATTTAATTCTCCAATTTTATTGGTCCTCCCCATCATTTGTCTTTAGTCATATACGAATCTAGTTATTACGTAAAAGAACTTTATGCAAAAACGCTGTTATGTGTGAGCAGGCTCTTAGGGGGTCACCAGCCATTCTATGTGAACGGACTCTAACTTCTAAGCTGGTTTAGCAGTACCCGCCCGTATCTAGATTTAAACCACGAGGACTTTCCCACCGGAGTTTCTCAACGGCTCTTGAGATCTAAATCCGTTGCAAGTTGCCAGCACTGTTTTAAGGTTTAATTCCAGGAAAGTACCTCGAACATACGATGCGTTACAACTTGCGGCTGGGCAAAACTCAGGTTTGTACCGTAAAACAATGTAGTTACACGACCTTCAAATTTGGGTAAAATCTTACAACCCAAAGCTCACAATTTCACAGACTCGCATGCAACCCAAAGCACACGGTGTCACAGACTCACATGCATGATGCGGCGAACGGGATTCGGTCACGTCGGTTCAGTGGTGAGTGGAAGAGAGTACATAATAATAAGAAGAGAAGAGAACGCGTGGGAGAGCCCCCCGGCCAGTGCATAATGATAAGATAACGCATGAGGAGGCATTGAAGCGGGGAAGCGACTCAGCCGCTTGTTCGTAGCCGGCAAGGCGCCGGCGGCAACATGCCAGAACACCATTTGGGTCTCCCCGGCCGGTACTGTGGACGGCAGGCACAAGGGGCCGTTTACTTTACGCTCTATTCGGACTATTCCCGTTTTTAGTGTACAGCAATAGAGTATAGCACCACCGGCGCCTGCGCTGCACGTGCCAGCACACCAGGTCCAGGCCCAGCCTGCAGCTCCCTCGGCCCGCGTGTCCTTCTCCCGAGTCCCGAGTTCCCCCTTCATTAGACTTCTCTTTTTGCGATCAAAGCCCCTACACTACAGCCTTCGTACTGAATCGCTGTCTTTCATTTTGCCTTTCCTTCTGAATCTCTGATTCTTTTCAAGCCAACCTTCAAAGTTCACAGACTTTGCATCAGTTTGCTTCGTCTCGTTCCCCTTTGTACTGCTTTCCAGTAAGTCTATTGTCTGCGCAGTGCTCAGCTCAAATTAGGCCGCTTTTTTGAGCCGAATTCCAAGCCTCAGGCAGGGGTACAGCGGCTACAGGCTACAGGTGAAGAAGTCCTCCTAAAGCTCTTACCCGAACGCCCTGCATTTCATGAAGTAAGTGCCCCCGGACCCGCTGTTCTACCTGTTTGTCAGCCTTTAAGAATTGATGCTGTCTCTCACTATTCGGAATCTGGGCTTCTTCATATCTTCCTCGTTTAAGCATGCGTTTCTCGTCCTCATGAGAGGACCATCCTGAGGACGTACCAGCCTCCAGGCTATCGTTTTTCTTACATTGTTGAAAGGGTGACGAACTTAGGGTGTAAATGTCGATGATACCACCAACCGCAATGTGATCATTTTTGTAACTAACCTTAATCGAGGAGTGTTTGGAAACCAATTGCACTTGTTTAGAACTTACGACCATAATTAATCGTCGGATGGTTATTGATGGTATAGACGATACTGTGATGTGCAGCGTGATACTGTGGACCACCCATCTTCACGTCTACCTCCATTGAGAAGCTTGGCCGTTCGGGATAGACTCTACTTTATATGCTGTTTTAGGTCCTTGCCCAGTGACGTTCTAGATTACCTATAGCGGTTCGTTATGAAGAGAAAGATGAACAGGGTTAAGATAGCTGGAAAGCAAAGGTGAGGATGCCACATGAGAGGGTATTCTAAAACTAAAAGCTTGTCTCGCCCCATTTTCTAGTGGCGCGTTTCGTTCTGCGGGTAAGCTGTGTGCGCATCCTTCCATGTGTACATAACATGGAATGGCTTAGATGCTTAGTTTTCAAAATTTTACTAGATAATTGTCTTGGCTTTCTTGGCAATCTTCGGGGCCTAACTAGCTATATAATGTACCCTGGCAGGTCATAATTAAAGGTGATCAGGGAATGGATTTTGTGGTGAGAGAATGAGAAGATGAGAATGACGATGGAGAGAGGTTAGACTGATGGTGTGCACACAGCGTTTGAGGCAACGGATGTTAATGACTTTAGATGGGTGCAAGCTACAAGAGGAAAATATAAGAAGATGGGTATTGGAGTGAGGGGGACATGGGCAACTGCATTTGTAAGAATGCCTGTTCCCGCCACCGAGAGCCGCGCATGTGGGTTTGTTGCGCTCAGTTCGCCGGTAAGTTAAACGAGAGCCCCAATCTGAGATCCCTTATTTTCTACAACGAAGAGGAAGACTCCAAGGAGAGCTACTTGGAGAGTTCAGACGGGGACGACGGCCGGTCCAGCTTTCATTCCCAATCGTCCGCCCGGACGTGCGCCGCCCACGAGCAGGTTTTGCAAATCGGGCTACCTCCGGGTCCTCCACACGACAGTAGGGACAAGGTGGACGGCCTCATAGAAGCCGATCTGTTTGCCTTGGAGGGCATCGCAAGAACCTTTGATTTTCATTTTCCTACCTGGGCCGGCGGTGTTAATCCAGATACGCTCTGCGAGTGCCAGAAGCACATGATCAACAAGCTAGGAAAGCTCATCAATGGAGACAAGTATGCCCCAGAGCGCCTCAAAGTGAGCATCTCCAGAACTCATCTGCGTGTCTACACCGTCACATGGAACATGAATGGCAAGGTAATGAAATACATCTATTGTCCTGCGTTAGCACAAAATGCAGGGTGCCCTTGTTTTCTATGGAGTTTTTGAGACTCAAAACATTTTCTAATGTGTTAGCAGAAAGCAGCGCTTCAAGACCTTGCCAAACTCGCTGGATCTCTTGGCAACGAGCCGCATGACTTGTTCGTAGTGGGGCTGCAAGAGGTCCCGAGCTGTGATGCAGAAAGTCTGTTGATGGGAGCATTTGGTGAAGGCCACAGGTATTGGAAGAACCCCTCGAAGTATATTCCCCTATTTAACTCCACCCAAGTGCGCATTTGTGAGAGCTGGCTCTAACTCTCCTCCTCGGGATTGTCCATAGCCTTGTAGCCACAGCTGCCATGATGTCGCTCCAGCTCTTCATCATCAGCAGAAAGATTCTAGAGGCACATTTTGAAGGCAAGCTCATTGTGATCATTTTTCTTCTTCTTCTTGTTTAACTTACAAATAAAAGAAGCTTGTTCTGAACATTCTAGTGCTTTTTGACATTGGGCGCAGATGTCAGAGTGGATAAAGTAGGGGGTGGAGGTTTTGGTGCTGTTGTTAGGCGCCAGAAGGGAGCCGTTGCCGTTTCTTTCAAGTTCAAAGAGGCTGCATTTCTCTTCATAGTGTCTCACCTCTCGCGTAAGCGTATTTGCATGTTTTGGCAATTGTTCTTACAGTTATTATGCTGCATTGTCCACCCATACATTCGACTCTCGAGCAAGAATCTCATATATCGGTTTCAACACTTGGCCTACAGGATGATGTATGTGTATTGTATCCACTAAAATGCAATGTTCGAGCATTAATCATGTGTAAATAATTTGTTAATATAGCGTTATGTGCATTGTAGCTATGTCTACCCATACATGCATTGATAATATCAAATCAATAAGTTGCTAATAGAATTATGTGCTTTGCAGCTATGTCTGCACCTACATGCATTAGTAATAACCTAGTTAATAGAATGTTATGTGCATCGTTTGTGTTTGAGAAGAATTGAGTGATGGAGATTAATTTCGTAGATGTGTTCAGTGCAGCTCACGAGAGCAACGTAGAAGAGAGGAACTCTCAATTCCAGCGCATCAGCCAGTCCCTCTTTTCTTCTAGGTCGCCCTCACCGAGGCTGTCCTCATGTTTGAATATTTCTGTGGAGGATGACACACCAACCACCTACCATGTTAATAATTTCAATGGAAGCGAGAACCTCAGCACAACTACTACTGCAGTTGAGGACTCGGACCTTGTGGTATGGCTTGGTGATCTCAACTACAGGATACAAGACCATAGGAGCCTTGTGGATGCGTTAATTAATCAAAACCTCTACAAGGTACGTGTCATTTCACTTCATTTGATTTGAAATTTCTCAATCAGTATACCTATGTGGATGCATTTTTTTAATAAAAAGATATTCCGACGGTAGATTCCACATCCACCTTTATTTTAGTGATTGTTGGGCGGCGGGGTGGTGACTGGTGGGTTGAATTCTGCAAAGTTTGAGAGACCTACTCTTTATTTTATACCCATGTTCATGGTGGGCAGGGTGGTGGCTGGTGGGTTGAATTCCGCAAAGTTTGAGAGACCTACTCTCTATTTTATGCCCATGTTCATGGGCACGGAGTCTCCTCTGTTATATACTACTTCTACACCCGCGTACTACTGTGGTGCGGTTCTGTGCTCACCCTTGCACAGTTTGCCCCTTTGTACGCTGCTGCTAGGTGACTAGAGAAGGAAAGGAGATGGTTTTAGAAAAGATTAAAGGAGATGCGAGAGAGAGAGGAGATGCACAGTCTGCCCCTGGTTTTAGAGGAGATTAAAGGAAATGAGAGAGGGAGAGAGAGAAGATGGTTTTAAAAGAGATGCTAGAAAGAGTAGCATGTGTGTCAAACGAATGGTGCCTGCGGTTGTGCACCATTCGCAACGGACGGTGCCTGGAGTCGTTCATGGTGTGAAGAAAAGGGAGACGCGCAACGTTTAATCGACTACATTAAACTTAGTTAACAATAGTGCCTGATAACCTTAGCTTTTCACAAGATTAATGAAAGATTTCTTTTTTTCACTCATTATGGCCCCCTATTTAGGCCCCAGGTGTTTAGAGAATTCTTCTCTTTTGCTTATTTGTTTATAATCTCAAAGTGCTGATACACAAAACTTTCAATGCATTGTAGTCTCTATGGCACAAGGATCAATTGTCGAGGGAGATTCAAAGAGGGCATGCTTTCAAAGGGTTTCGAGAAGGCCCTTTGTCTTTCCGCCCCACTTACAAGTATGATGTTGGAACGGACAACTACGACACAAGCCCAAAGGTACCATGGTGTATTCAAACGCTGTGTGACGGTAACATTTTTTCTTTTTTTAGCCACAATTTTAAAGGTTTTTGGTGATTTTGGTAGGAAAGGGTCCCATCGTGGACCGACCGAATTTTGTACAAAGTAAAAGAAGGTAGAAGAGGCTGCATTAAAGTAGACGTGTGCGACTACGATGCCATTGATTCCATCAAAAGCTCGGATCACCGGCCAGTAAAAGCCGTTTTTACTTTGAGCCCATGGTGAGGGGGGACTGGGGAGGACATCAAAAAGAGGAGAGCTCATCGGAGTTTTTAATTACTTGTATTAAGATTAATAAGAGCACATTCTTTTTCTTGATATTCTCTCCTAATCATAGGCAAAAAGGCTTGCACAGATATATTGTATAGGGGAAAGCTTCGCATTCCCTGAAGCTTCTCTGAATTCCTTTTTCCATGCGACCTTGTATTCTTTCCTTGCTTTGGAGGGGGGATTGAAATAGGCTCAAAAATGAACAAAAATTTGAGTTTTTTTTTTCAAATGTTGTGCAGCACAAATAGAGCAGTTGTATTGTCCCTTTCACCAGCCACAGGCTAGCATTTTGAGTCTCTCTCTAAACTGACGATATATATTCTGATTATTAGAGTTGAGAAACTTTGTCGCAATGTATGGTGCTGTGCCATTAATAAAGAGGGCCGTCCCGGCCGTCCGGCTCGTGTCTCTATTGCGCCACCGCCAAGTGCCGCCCTCCTTTTGTCCCGTTCTGCTTCTGGTACTTTCGGCGTGAATGCTGTTTACTTTTACTGTATATGATATATTTCTTCTATTTTCTGTATATTTTCTGACAGATGTTTCCAACCTGTCTTTGCAAATTGCCACGTCCAGTCTCCAAATTTCTTTGTCTTGACTTTTGGTTTGATTTATAGTCTCACTATCAAAACTGCCACAGTTGTGCTCACACCCCCTAGACTTGAGTATGAGTTTTCAAACTTACACGACATGTTTTCCATTGTTTTTAAACACTTTAAATATCTTCAATTTCTTATTCAACACTATCATTGTCCAACAATGGCTTTTTTACACATCTCTTCTCTATATTATCTTAAGAAGAGTTTCACAAAGCCACCATATGTGGCAAGAATTTGGAGGTTCGGGAAGGGGAGGAGGAGGTTTGGGTAGAATTTGAATTTAAGACATGCAAAGCACTAGTTGCCCACTAGTACATATGTACATATATGTGTATTTACTAAGGTAACAAAGCGTGCTCACACACACAAATATAGCAAGCAAAACGAGAAGCACAACACTCATTAGAATGAGAGAAATACAAGTCATGTAACATGATAAGGTTACTCACATACACTCATAAGAGTGTGTACATGCTCAGAAAAAATATCTCCTAAGGAGGGAAAAAGGTTACAACACACACAAATGGAACAAGCAACCAGAAATAGAGAGAAGCATAGCACTCATGAGAAGCATAGCACTCATGAGAAGCAAGTGAAGTGACATGATATGTAAAGGCAAAGGTAACAACACACACAAATGGAGCAAGTAACTTGAAAGAGAGAAGCACAACACTCATGAGAATTAGTGAAATACAAGTGAAGTGACATGATAAGGTCACTTACATACACTCATAAGAGTGTGTACATGCTCAAAAAAAAACCTCCTAAGGAGGGAAAAAGTAACCCGATCCATAGTTAGCCTACGTACACATCACCACACTCACCATATAAATGGTCCCCTGCAAATTGATGATGAGGTTGATGATGTTAACATGTTAAGGGATCGTGAGGTTGATGTTAACATGTTAAGGGATCAGTGTCCCCAAATGATAGTAAACCCAAAGCTTTGTGAAAAGCTTCAAACTTCTCTCGTGAGAGCCTTCGTGAACATATTTGCCATCATGTGTAGAGATATAAGCTAGTCTAATCTCTCCTATAATGAGTCTCTCCCTTATATAATGATAATGTACCTCAAGTGATTTTTACGAGCATGAAACACTAGGTTCCTTACATTAGCCAATGCACACTGGCTGTCAGCAGTGAAGATGGGGATTGATGTCCGACACCAAGCTATGTTAAAAGACATCTAAGCTATACAAACTCCTATAATGAGTCTCTCCCTTATATAATGTACCTCAATGTGATTTTTACGAGCATGAAACACTAGGTTCCTTACATTAGCCAATGCACACTGGCTGTCAGTGAGGACGGGGATTGATGTCCGACACCAAGCTATGTTAAAAGTCATCTAAGCTATACAAACTCAACCAGACGCTGCAAAAGCTACCCTCTACTCAACTTCACAGGTCGAAGAGTAGCCACCATAAGCTTCTTCTTAATAAGCCATGAGATACATATATGCTTCTTGTTGAGCCATGAGATATATATCTACCACATTGTCATGTGTAGAGATATAAGCCTGTCTGATCTATCCTGTAATGAGCCTCTCCCTTTTTTAATGATAATGCAACATGTGATTTTTACGAGCATGAAACACTAGATTCCTTGCAAACAATAGCCAATGCACTCTGGCTATCAGTGAACATGGAGGTGGGAGACTACTATGTAACACCAATTGCTTAAAGGCGTTTGAGCCATACGTACTCCATAGACGTTATAAAAGCTGCCCTCTACTCGGCTTCACAAGTTGAAGTAGCCACCATTACTTACCTCTTTAACAAGCCATGAGATACATATATGCTTCTTGTTGAGCCATGAGATATATATATCAGCCACATTGTCATGTGCAAAGAGACAAGCCACTGTAATCTCTCCTATAATGAGCCTCTCCCATAATGCAACTTAATGTGCTTTGTGCAAGCATAAAATATAACTAATGCACTCTGGTTGTTAGTAGCAGTGAAGATGGAGGCGGGGGATTGCTGTCTAAGATCAAGATCTGCCAAAAGATATCTGAGCAATACACACTCCACAGTTGTAAAACTACCATGTACTTAGATTCATGGGTCAAATTGGCCACCATTGTCTTGCTAAGCCGTCTTGCTAAGCCATGATATACATGAATCACCAAGATGAAAGCAAAAGCCACTAATGGACACTTGCATATCATAACATCTAACCCAATCAGAATCAATGAAAGCATGCAACTGAATATCAACCTCCTTAGTATAAAATAACCCAAGGGACTGTCGACTTGAATACTTGCACTTGGCAGCTAATGCTTACTTTCGGGGACTGATCATAAATCTACTCAAGTAGGAGATCCCAAACTAAATGCTATCTGGCCTCGTATTGCATAGATAGATGAGACGCCCAAGAGCTTACTGATAAAGTGATGCCATTAATGGTTCACCAGCATCTTGGAGATTGCGCCTAGCACCGGGATCCACTAATGCAGCAAAATAGACTTATAGTCTTTAAGACCAAACTGTGTAAGTACTTTAATCGAATTACAATACCATCATGATGCTACATAAATTGTATGCCCAAAAAATAATGCACTCTTAGCAACCTTGAAAATTGAAATCTTCTCCTCATTTGGGCCTATGTGAGTAGCATGTCATCAACATATAAAACGATGAACAAAACACAATCGCTACTCCTCTTTACATATGGAGGGCACTCTCAGTTGGACTATTGCAAGGTTATCTTCTACTACACTTTGGGACCTTGGTTAAGGCTATAGAACGCTTTTCTTAATCTGCATTCTTTAGAGTCGTATCCCTTCTTAATAACCATGAGGCTAAGATACATAAACCTCCTCATGCTGCAAATCACCATTTAAGAAGGCAATCTTAATATCCAATTGATGTACATTCCAACGATAATGCACTGCCAATCTAATAATGCACCTCATAATAGTAATACGAGATCTGGGAGCAAAGGTCTCACCATAATCTATGCCCTTCTCCTAAGCATAACCCTTTTGTAATAAGCCTTGTCTTATAGCGGTCATGCTACCCATCAGTTTTACGCTTAAGCTTATAAACCCATTTCGTACTAAGTGTCATTTTTTTAAGATTGAGTCATCGTACTCATCTTGCATTCTTTTGCATTCAATGATCATTTTCGTACTAAGTGTCATTTTTTTAAGATTGAGTCATTGTACTCATCTTGCATTCTTTTGCATTCAATGATCATTTTCCTATGTTTCCTCAAAGAAAACAAGTTCCTCTTCATTGCATATACTAGTAAATAATGAGAGCATGATCCACAAAGAATAAGATGCATGATAAGAACCTATATGTGTCTTGGTGCTAGGTAAAATAGCTAATTTTCTATTCTATAATATTTACACTAGCAACTTTGGCATACTCTTGTATACCTATATGGCTATCCTTTCTTCATCCATAACTACCTCATTAATAAGGTGATCTATGGACTAAAATTAGAGCTAATTTTCTATAAGAATATAGCATAACAAAAAGATAAATAGCAAAACAAAGTGCAATAGACAATGCAATAGATAGAGAATGTAGAGAATTTAAAATTCTGAGATAGGTATAATGTGATGGTGTTGTCCACTTGTAAGTAGAGCTTAGATGGCGATCTAGACAGACTCTGGATAATAGAGGAAGTACTAAGTGTAGAGGGTGCGGATACTCACAAGCATTGGTAGATACCTTAGCTTATGATAACTATGTCCATATATAGTGTTGCAGGTGGTGTGGTAGGTGCATATACATAATGCGGGTGGTTATGCACATAGACACATCACCGCCCTGGCTTCCTTGGGGACTCCAAGTCCTGAGGTGTTGTCTCGGGCCTCAGCTTCTAACATTTGCACCCCTTGCCATCTCCTACAATCATCAATGGTCACAATAACGACCCCATCGACATCTAAGCTAGGGTTCCCACCAAATACACGTGCATCAATTGCTTCTCCTCATAATGGGGGCCTTTACAAATGTGCACCAAATAAGGATGTGAGATTTATGCTAAGAGATGGGCATTGAGTGTATACTAACACCCCTCTCAATGTCTACTTGAAGGCAGATTATGTTCTTAGCCCAACACCAAGTTAGTGATGATGCCAACAAGTGAGTTGATCCTTCCCAAAAGCCTTGGTGAAAATATCGGCGTAGTTCTTGTCCATAAAACAATACTCCAACTACACTATCTCATCCTCAATCAGCTCTCGCACATAATGGTACCGAATCTTAATGTGCTTGGTTCGAGAATGAAACACAGGTTCTTGGCAATAGCCATGCAACTTGCAAGGCAGTAGCCTACTAATCCAAACTCCAATGTCCACTAAAATCCTCCTTAGCCATACTACTTCATAAGAAGCAAAACAAGTTGCCTTCTTGTACTTATCTTTGGTAGAAGAAAGTACCACTATAGGTTGCTTCGTGTTGGTCCAAGAGAAAGCACTGGAACCAAACAAAAAACAATATCTAGAAATGGATTTCGTGGAATCATAATCTCCTGCCCAATCTAAATCATAGTAGTGACACCTACACCGTAAGTATAATGCCATACTAAAGAGTACCTCTGATGTACCTAAGTACTTGCATCCCTTGCTTCCAATGACTCTGCCATGGTGGCTTGTTAGAAAACCTTCTTAAAACACGACCTGTGAAATTGATATCGTCTAGTGTTAGTGAAAGAAATTGAACTCCCCACCAGCTTTTTGTACTTCTTAATGTCTAATAATGGTGAAGAGTCTTTTGCAAAAAACCTCATGTTCACCTCTCTAGGCGTTAACATTGGGTTTGTAGTCGGTCATCCCAATACTATGAGAATCTCCCACGCATACTTCTGTTGTGATATGAAGATCTTGTGTAACTCTTGCCTGACCTCAATCCCCAAACAAAAATGCATGACCTAATTTTGTCATCTCAAACTCATGACTCAACACATCCATTGTCTCCTAGATCATTTCTTCATCGTCACCTATGATGTTTAAGTCATCTACATATAGGACAACCAAAGTAATCTTGCCATGCCTTTTTTAGAACATATAGGACAACCTATGATATTGAAGTCATCTATACATAGGATAACCAAAGAAATCTTACCATGCCTTTTTTAAATATTAGCATCAGAGGCACTTCTAGTACCAAATTCTGAGATGCTCGGATCAGAAAACAAAGTTTGTAGGATAAATAAGGCATTATATGGGCTAAAATAAGCCCCAAGTGCATGGTATCACAAGATAGACCAATTTTTCAAAAGATTGGGTTTAACTGAGCTACATATATCTCCTCCTTGAGATGTCAATTGAGAAATGTTGATTTAACATCCATGTGAAAGATTGGCCATTGTTTATGAGCACAGCCAAGGCAAGTACCGCCCCTGATAGCTATCATATGAGCTATGGGAGTAAAGGTTTCAGCAAAATCAAAACCCTCCACCTGTGAAAATCCTTGTACAACCAACCTAGCTTTGTATTTTCCAACTAAGCCATTAGCCTTATACTTTGCTTTCCAAACCCATTTGGTACCAATGCCTTTCTTTTTGGTGGTCAATAAACTAGTTTCCAGGTGTTGTTCTTTATGATGCTATCATACTTAGATTGCATTGTGGCTTTCCACTTTGGATGTGCTAAGGCTTCGTCCAAGGAGGCTAGCTCCTTCACCGTTCTTCCCATTATCTCATCCCCATCAAGTTCATGTTGATAATGAGATCATGATGCTCTTCTCTAGTCCTCTATTCTCCTTGATCTACATGGTCTATCCGCCTACCTAAAGATTATGGCATCTCAGGTATTGGGTTGCGCTCATCAAAGAGCTATTTTTCCCACTTTGGAATTGGCTTTCAGTGGTGCAGCAAAAGCTGGTGTGATGTGTGAGAGTCTCCATCATCCGAAAGCTCCTCCTTCTTGACAAGAAATCTAGCTGGTGGGTTGGCTCATGGTGGATTATTTCTCTGGCTGATGATAAAGTGGATGGACTTGTCTCCTCCACTAAGTGTGGCTACTCCAAAAACCCCACATCTCAGCTAGTGATTATATTCTTCAACTCTGGATCATAGAGTCGAAAAGCCTTTGACTCTTGATTGTATCCAAGAAAGATACACTTCTTGCTTTTGGCATCAAGCTTCTTCCTAGATGCATCTGGTATATGCACATAGCATTCACAACCAAATGTTCTGAAATGAGACTTTAAAGGTTTCTTACTAGAGTAGGCCTCTTCGTGGTATCCTTTAGCGCCTTTGTGTAGCTTCGATTAAGGATGTAAACTATTGTGCTTATTTCTTTAGCTTAGAAAGTGTCTTGTAACCCTTTCCCTTTTAGCATGCATCAAGCCATCTCCACAGCGGGTCGATTATGGTGTTCTACAACATTGTTTTACTAAGGTGTGTGAGCAGTTGTGAGTTGGCACTTGATGCTATTCTCCTTGCAATATCTATCAAATCTTGTTGAAAGGAGTTCTCCTCCTTGATCTATATGGAACTTTTTCACCTTCTTTCATGTCTCATCCTCTACAAGCTTATGTCACTATTAAAACTTGCCAAAAGATTTAGCCTTTTTCCTAAGGAAATAAACCCACATCTTCCTACTATAATTATTGACTAACATTATAAAGTAAGAAGATCTTCCAATGTAGTAGTAGACATCTTACAAAAGAGATCAGCACGTACTAACTCAAGAGGAGTCTTTGCCCTATTGCTGCTTTCCTGTGGAAATGCCTTGTGCTATTGCTTTCCCATCATGCAAGGCCTCACATGGTTCCTCTAATTATAAAGATACAGAAAGATTAGCTACCATTCCCTTTTTCTACATCTCCTTCAGCAGCACTGCAAATCTGATGTGACCAAATTGCTCATGCTAAATCCTGCTCGTGCTCTTATCTATAGTCGCACTCAGCTCTCGTAGAGAGTTTTTTGCCTCACTCCTTTGCCGACAGGAGAATATAGAATTTCTGCTTCAGTTTTCTTGATGCATACTTCAAGCCCAAAATTTGTCATTATAGCAATTGACAACAAGTTTCTCTTGATTTGAGATACATAGAGCATGTTTAATAGCTTCCTCTCTTCATCTATAGCTACTACAAAAGAGATGGTTCTAGACCCTTTGACTAGACATTTAGCATTATTGCTAGTAATAACACTAATGGGTTCATGTAGAGACTTTTAGAAACTATACTAGCACTTTTTACTAGTCATGTGTTGGGATGCTCCATTATCCAAAATCCATGAATCATCAATAACTAGAGCCTGAGTAGATGAGCATACCTCTTGAATGGCAACCCAAATTTGTAGCTCAATCTCGGCATTGTTAAACATTGACTCCTTTCTTTTTCATGCAAGGTGAGCGTGCTTCTTTCTACAATCTTTGTTTAGTATGAAGAGCGTGCCTCTTTCTACAATCTTTGTTTAGTATGAACCTTCTTGTGATAGTAATAGCAGCTCCCTTGAAACTTCTTCTTCTTTGGCTTCTTCTTCTTCTTATCATCAAAAAATGCCATGTCTTTACCTTTAGCATTGGCAAAAAATGCATCACCGACATTGTGGTATTTAGCCACCACATCTCCTCCTCAAGCCACAAAGCACTAAATTCCTCAAATAATAGAGGTGGTATTCTAACTTGAGTGTTTAGTTCCGTAAATCATACTTTTGTGGAAGAATTTGGATGCACCTCCAAGCTAGTTTCTCACTTGTCATTGTAATCCCACCTCCAACCTAGTTTCTCACTAGCCATTGTAATCCCTATAGTAACCATTTGATCCCATAGATTTTTGATCCACGTGATAAATGCTTCAATAGTTTATCCTTTAGCAAACTTCTCAATAGTAAGCTAATTCTCTAGGTTTTGAATCGTGGTTTGATTCCAGGTCTCATACTAATTCCTTAGTATGGTCCATGCCTCCGATACCTTAGTTGTGTGTTGAACAGAGTAAGAATAGAATCACTTATGCTGGTGTGATGATGGCACAATGTGCATCAGCATTGTGCCTCTTCCATGCTCGAAGAAGTGTAGCATCTAGTGTTCGCACTATTGTTGGGGTTAGGGTTCACACTTGTTCTACATGTGTTCCCAAAATAATTTCTAGAATCTCACAAGAGTCTAGAATGACATTGATTTTGAATTTCCAAAGAGTGTATTTTGTCCCATGAAGCTTGCCTTCTATGAAGGCTGGTGATGGATGAATGTGCAAGACTGGTGCAATAGCCACCACCAACAGAGCAGGAGGCCGAGGTAGAAGCCATCACTCCTAGTATTCTATGCAAAGAAAGACTAGGCTTTATGTGCTATTTTTGCTAAAAGGACCAAAGCTCTGATACCATATAAGAATATAGCACAGCGAAAAGATGGATGGCAAAACAAAGTGCAATAGGCAATACAATAGATTGAGAATGAAGAGAATTTAAAATTCTGAGATAAGTACAATGTGATGGTGTTGTCTACCCATGCACTCTTAAGTAGAGCTTAGATAGCAATCTAGACAGACTGTAGATGGAGGAAGTACTTAGATAGAGCTTAGATAGTAATCTAAACAGACTCTAGATGGAGGAAGTACTAAGTGTAGAGGGTGTGGATACTTACAAGTATTGGATACCTTAGCTTGTGGATCACTATGTCCATATATAGTGTTGCAAGGTAGTGTGGTAAGTGTGTATATATAACATGGGTGGTTACACGGCATAGACACGGTCACACTACCATCAAAACATGGTCAACCAACCACCACCCACTAATAATGAACCCAGACCATCAGGCCATGGGCTCTAGCTAATGCTTACATCCCTGACCATCTCCTAACCATCAATGGTCACAATAATGAAGCCATCAGTATCTAAGCTTGGATTTCCACACCAAAGACTTGTGCACTAATGGCTTCTCCTCATAATGGGGGCCTTTATAAATGTGCACCAAATATAGATGTAAGATACATGTTGAGAGGTGGGCATTGAGTGTATACTAACATTTTCTATCAGTATGGACTGATTTGCAGCACCTTATTGAGCATTCATTTACTCCACATATGGTTACCCAACCAATATTGTACAAAGGTTAGAGTGTATCAAAGATGTGAGTATACATTTTGCTATTTTTTGTGTAATAGCATGGGATGAACTGAGTTTTCAACAAAGATAACATTTGTACTCACCAAAATCTTCCTTGTGACCAGATGGTAGAGTCTATTACTTTTTGATCTATATCCCATAAAAATGCATTTTACTACCTTATCATCTAGCTTATCACGTTGATACTCAAGCAACAGGAGAGAGCATAAGCAAGACAACCAAATGAGCCCACAAAGGGCCTCCTGCCATTCCAAGCTTCATAAGGGGTAATTGTCTACGCCTTAGTGGGGTATCTATTTAGCACATAAATGTCACACATAACTACAACTAAAAAAAAATGAGGCAAATCATAGCCTTTAACTATGCAACGTGCGATCTCCATGAGAGATATGTTCTTCCTCTTAGCCACACCATTTTTGTTGAGGTGTGTAAAGAACCATGCATTGATGTTTTATGAATATTTTAGCTATATATGCATGAAACGCCTTTGACATATATTGCCTTCCTCGATATGTACAAAGGGAGCCAACTTTACATGTAAACACATTTTCAGCCATAGAAACAAAGTGTGTAAAGCATGTAAAAACCTTGAACTTTGCCTTCAATGAATATATCTTAGAATAGTCATCAATAAAAGTCACAAAGTAGAGATATCCCCCGGTCAATGGTGTCTTCATATGTGACCGCATACATCACTATGCATAAGCTGTAAAAGTTATACACAACCCTTAATGATCCATCTTTTAGGAATGATGCCCATTACATCTTGTGCAAAATGCATCCCTCACATACATGTTTGACATGGGGCCTCAAGCTTTGGGAACTTTGATACCTTCTCTTGCCTTTTAAGACGTAACAACCAACAAAATTCAAGTGACCAAAGCAAGCATGCCGTAGCTCCACATCACTAGCATGCGTGGTAGCTAACTAAATAAGAATTATGTGCCGTAGCTCCACATTACTAGCATGCGTGGTAGTTAACTAAATAAGAATTATGTGCCAATCTCTTATACCTATTCAACATGTAAATCCCATAGCTTACCACAATGATGTCTCTTTCACTCCAGTCATGAACTGTTTGACATGGGGCCTCAAGCTTTGGAATTTTTGACACCTTCTCTTGCCTTTTAAGACGTAACAACCTACCAAAATTCAAGTGACCAAAGCAAGCATGCCGTAGCTCCACATCACTAGCATGCATGGTAGTTAACTAAATAAGAATTATGTGCTGTAGCTCCACATTACTAGCACGCATGGTAGTTAACTAAATAAGAATTATGTGCCAATCTCTTATACCTATTCAACATGTCATGAACTATACACCTGCCAGCCCCAACAACAAATCAAACACTAAGCATACCATAGCAATGGAAAAGTCTAATAGTAATTTCTTTTTAATGCCTCAAACAAAATGAGTGTATACATGGTTTGAACAGAAATATACGAGCAATAGTTTTTAAGCAAACTTTTCCAAACCATTCATCTCACTATTTCTCCAAGAAACATACTAGAACAAGCCTATTTATGTAAGAAACATATATATCATGGAACAAACCAAGTAGAATGATGTGTACTCAAAAGTGGAGACTATCTTATATAACATGTATACAAAGCATGTACATAAAGAATGAAATCTTGGTTAACTATCTGCACAAAAATCCCAAAGAGACGAAAGACGTTTTGAATAACATTGTTATTGAGATTTGTGGTGCCATTGAGGGAAAGGTATGAGTAGAGGACCAAGAGTAGGAGCATACAACCATATCACACTTGAAAATTATCCCACATGAGCACATTTGTAAGAGGTGTACCCTCCTCATATAAAAGGGGTCATTTTCAAGCAATGAAAATAGGCTGTTCTCAAGTCTTTTTTTACGAAAGCTCTGGCATGCCCCACATTGCAAAAAACCTTGCTATGCCCTTGACATGTTATAGTGAAGGAATGGAGAAATCCCACTATCAAGAAAGAGGTGTCTACTTCAAAAACAATCATCATAGGGGAGAAAAGAATCACAAAAATTATTTAGAGAAGATGTTCAATTGATTTTTGATATATCTTTCGAAGGTTACTGAACATGGAGAGAACACAAGAATCCAAGCTTGCCAAGGATCCAAAAAACTAAGAAGGTGTCAAATTTTGAGAAGTGGAAGCGAACATCTAGCCCTATTTGCCATGCCACTTGGCTAATGGGAAGACATGGAAAGCATTGGGCGAAGATTGTCATATAGCTTATATAATTGATACATGTGTACTTGTGTTGGAATAAAAAAAGAAGTTTTGCTATGTGCCTTGTCTTCTTTTTTTTTTGTGATTGAGATTTTTAATTTTTTAAAAATTATGTTTTTTTGGGCCATAATTCCCTTTTGCCCTATTATATCTCTAATAACTCATTCTCCTCAGTCTCACTTTCATGTCTCTTTCTTCCTCTCTCTCTCTTTCTCTCTATCCCCCCTCTCTCTTTCTTTAACTCTAAGAATAACTATGCATTCATTTTCACACCCATCATCACTATGGCATGAACTTGTTAGCCCATTCTTAGCGTTAAAAAGAGCTACTACCATTATCTTATATCAAGGAGTCAAGGTAGATACACCAAAAGTTCATACATTCAAGATATGAAGCAATGGTGTCTAGTCATAGTTTAAGCATTAGGCCTCTTATGAGCCTAAAATGCCTGACAGTTTAAGTGAGTGTGAACACTTATGGCCATGTATATAAGTGAATATCTCTCATAATACAGAGAACTCTCCCATTGTGCAATAGAGTCTTGCTCTTGCTAATCTCTCTCTCTAATTCATGCTAGAGTGAGTGTGTGTGAGTGGAGTGAGGTGAGAGGGAGGGACGAGTACATGTAGTGCAACGCGGCGGTGTGACAACGCTCGTGCATGGGAGACACGATGCAATTTCTTCTCAAGGAGTTGTAGAGCTTGGAGACCTCAAGGGTTATGAGCTCGGCCATTGGAAAGATCCTCACAATAGTTACGGTTCACCAGGTAATCTCTTGTTGGATGTGTTTCAAGGGGGGTTGGATGAGCCATAACATTTTTAGCACTGTTGTTGGGGAATCATCCATTGGGTGTTTCCATCGTTTTCCTCTAATCTATGCATTACCCATTTTCCATTGTCTTGATTAATGGTTTCCCATGAAAAATATGTGGTTTTGATGGTGATCTGTGTGTGATTTAGTGAGAAATAGCTCTCTTTTTTATTTTTTGAAAGATTGATTTTTTAAGCTTAAATGTGTTGTTTTTTAGTTTAAATTTAGTTTTTAGTGTTTGTTAAGTGTACAAATAATGTGTGTTAGGTTTAGTTTTCATCCATTACATCAATCAATGCAATAGAATGCAATTTTTAGTGGTTTTTAGCTTTCTTTAGAGTTAAACATAGAGCTAGAATCATTAATTTTTGTTTGATTTATGTGTTTTTTGTTTGATTTGTATACATTAGAGTGTTAGCAAGCATTAGGAGTAGCTTAATCCTTTAAAAAATTTCTTAAAACCATCAAAAAACTCTTGAAATTGACTAATCTTCCTTAAGTGATTGGTTTTTGTCATTGATTAATCTAGTTCAAGAGGTAAAAAGATTAGAAAATGTGTTTTTTGGGGTCAAAATTGATCATGTGAGAGGTCAAAATTAGTGTTTTTGAGTGTTTTGAGAGCATCTAGATGCATCAAAACACCTAATTACATCAATTGGATGAATTTTCTTCTCTTTTGTTTAATTTTGCATAAAGAGAAGAGACTAAAATTAAGTGTTTAATTAATCTCTAATTATAGATTAATTTATACATTAGTTAAAGCATATAGCTTAGCAATTTCATGCTCTATCCAATGATGTGCTCAATGGTGTGAATTAATTAGTGATTAGTAGTTAATTAGAGTCCTTAGTCTAAAAGGAAAAACTATTAGTGAAAAAATTAATCTTTGATTAATTTTTTAGCATTTTTTTACATAACTCATTAAGGTTAATGAGCATTGAATGAAAAGATGCTAATGAGTTGTCAAATTATCCATTTTGGGAGTCATTTATTAAGGGTGTGTCATAAAAGGTTTGACTATTTTGATTCCCACTTGCCTTTTTGGGAAAATACCCATATCTCCTCAATTTAAAATTCAAAAAATATTTTTCCCAAACAAGAAAATTAGAATTTTCCTCTAGACTCCAAAAAAATAGTGACACGTGTCTCACGTCGTGAACTACACCTATTTTTTCACGCCGTGAAATAGCCCCCGCGAAAAAAATATTCCGTGAGATGTGCATCACGTCATGAACCCCACCTGCTGTTTCACGCCGTAAAACAGCCCTCACGCGAAAAAAAAATCGGATGTTTCATGCATTAAGGTTTCATGCATTAAGGTCTCATGCATTAAGCAGTTCACGCATTAAGGTCTCACGCATTAAGAAGTTCACGCCTTAAGGTCTCACGTCCAAAAAAAATTTCAAATTTTATAAAATCCGTGAAGTCCCCTTCACCTCGTGAATTGCACCCTGGTGGTTCACGTCATGAAAGGGGGTCCATTGGGTTTTTTTTTGTCTAAAAAACAACCCTGTTTAGAGGCTCGTATCTCCTAAACCATGAGTCCAATGAACACGCTCTAGTGCTCATCGAAAAGCCGACATCGAGCTCTTCAAAATTGGTCTTGAGAATTTGAGGGCAAAATCCATCATTTTGGCCTCTGACCAGCAGTCTCAAAATTCAACCTAGAAATCAAGGTAGAAAACCGTCCTAAAACAGCCCGAAAATGATTGCAAACCATATTTGGGCTACTTTTTGAGTGTCTAAACAACAAAATCACGAAAAACTCAGAGAGACAAAGTTTTAGCACTCCAAAAATACTACAACTCTCTCATGCAAAGTTTTTCCAAATTCCTTTTGGAACACATTCAAAACGGGCTGCGAAACATGGAAAATCTATTTGGAAAAAAATTCATTCTTGAGACAATGATGGAAAATAGGTTTTGATACCTCGTCTTCCATTTGGGATGTTACTAGCATGCACTTTTCTTGGAAAAATATATCTAACCGGGTCATTCACGTGCGTGTAGCGCCTAAGCTAATTAGGGCAAATAGACACCCGTTTGACCCAATGAAGGGTATGCCATACCTCCTGAGGCTGTAACAAGTTGTAAGAAAACCTTAAAAAAAACCGTGCTTTCTCATTAAGGAGTTATTGACAACGTCAAAGATATGGCAATAATAGAAGGATTATGTGAGCTCACACCCAGACTAAAACCAATGGCTGATATCTTCGAGCCATTAAGATTCATGTCCCAAATGCATCTCCGAATTCCATTTGCCATGCCGCCGACAAGCGTGTCATCGGGTTTTACACCCCCTATCACATCAATCCCTCCTGGATTTGGCACCTTGCCTAACACTATCACAAGTCCTAAGCCTTTAGACATGCTAGGTACCAACCCTTTGCTAACCCTAGATACCTACACCTTGGATGTATTAACTAATCTAGGAAGAGGGGTTGCCCAAGGTATAAGTAAGTCTCTATCCACATTAGCACTCACATGCAGCCTCAGTGACATACAAAAATACGGCCGTATAGATTTCCAAAATCATGGGCAAATACGATAGAATGACTTATCATGTTCAAGTCATATACAAATGTTTGAACAACAATGTGAAGCCTTTGGAAATCCAAACTGCCCCACCAAGGTACATGCATTAAACCTATGCTTAGTGGGAAAGGCTAGCCGATGGTTCATCACATTGATGCCAGCGATTAAAATGAATTTCAGGACCATGAGGATAGCCTTTATCCATAGCTTCTCAAGACAAGGTGATCGGTGGAGTGCAACAAAAGAACTCTATTCAATTAAACACGGACACAAAATAAAACCATTAGAGATTTTATCCTTCGGATAAAAATCTTGGACTCACGATGTGAGCCATGGGAGAAACTAAATGATGCTCAATTGAAGAGATGTTTCATGATGGGCATAAAGAATAACATCTTACACAACTTAATCATTGTATCCAATCTGAAAACATTCGATCAATAGTGTAAAGAAGCAATACATTTAGATGACAACATGATGGAGGATGATCATGATACGAGATGTTCTTCATCTAAACCAAGTGAAGCAATGGCTAAAGAAAAATTGATCTCGAAATTGTCATTCCTTCTATGCCGCCTTGCTTAAAAGGCTTGAACTAGAATCTCCAAGAGAGGATGAGCCCCCTCAAAACCAACCATCCTTAATGTCTCTCCAAGTGTGATGGGTGAGATGCCTTTATGTTCAGTGCAATCACTACGTACATCATAATCCCCATTGTGCGTACAAGGCGCCTATTTTTTGTACTGCATTTATTAGAAAACCTTTGGTCATGACACACCCCAATGTCCCAATTCACCTACAATTAACTCAAAACCTCCATCTCCTGTGCCCCAAATAGAAAAAGTTCAAAGGGACCGTCGAAATTGCTCAAGAAACAATTCAATGAACACTTCAGTGTTTCTATTGTCGTGGACCGTACAAAGTAGCAGACTGCACAGTTTGGAATACTTCCATGCCCACAGTCACTGACCCTTTACAACCCATATGTGAACGATGAGGAATTGATCACATATTCTAAGATTGCCCAAGGCAAGTTGCTTCCATGCAACCTATGTCATAGAATACAACTCTTAAAATCTTGAGTGTAAAAAATGGGCAATTATCCACGATACCCTTGAATGTCCTTACACACTTACAAGCCAAGGCATGAGATACAGGCAAAAAGAATGCAAAAGAAAATACTTTCAAATGGGTAGAAGAGCATGTTTTAAAACACAAACCAAAAGAGGAAACAAAACCTTCTAAACCAAAGAAAAACAAGGGCAACCAAACTATCAAAACCAAGGTTGAAATAAAGGACAAGGGAAAGGAGCCTGTAAAGGACCAAACCCCAAAACAGCCAAAAGCTACACATGATGCTGAAGCATCCACCTCAAAGGCTACCACTCAAACCACAAAACCCATGGATAAGACAGAAAACAAAAAAACAAAAAAGAAAGTTAATGAAAAGTTGACGATCCAAAGAAAGTCAAAAGATAATACAAGTTCTAGTATGTCACTTAGTGTAGATGAACCAAGTTCTAATTCATCACTAGGTGTACCTCGTAGACCAATCAAGAAACTAGAACCCGCCCAACCACCCCAAATCATGATCACATGACATATGCAAAATGCAAAAGCAAGCTCGAGAGAGCATGCTTAGCATTGTTGAGTGTCATACAAGATCACCAGTTATGATCAAACCTCATAATGTCAAAACTCAAAAAGCAACCCAAATATAAAAACCAAAGGAGTATCGCTTCCCCTTTCAAGAGGAAGTCACACTCCCTATAGAAATGAACTCATTAAGCCAAGAAGAGTCATTAGAGGTAGATTGCACAAATGATGTGATTGAAAAAGCACGTGAGGAATTTGATGAATCCCTTATAAAATTAGAGCAGTCTCTCAAATCCTCATTTGGAGGAGTGTTCTTCTCTTGTGGTAAAGCTAGCATAGCTTCACCCCTTGCACCTTTAAAGGCTAAACATGAGTTGTACTACCAAGACATAAAGAACTAGAGAAAATAGGATTGTGAGGATTCACAAGTTTCCAAACAGACCTCAATCAAAGTTGTCAGAGGACTGAGTATGCCATTTTACACATTGGTACTATTGAAAAAGCTGAGAGCCAACCAGAGGATGAAAGTGAATGGGAATATGAGACCAAAACGGGATCTGAAAGCTGAAACAAAAACTAAAACACCCATGGTTCCACTTATGTCAGGGTAATCCACCCATCAATTTCAATGAATTTCGAGTTCATTTCTCGATGATATCGGGTCTAGGAAAACTTCTCTAATTCGGCCAGTAGCTATTCTTCGTAAAACAAAGATTTGGAATTGGTCATGAGGTTTTGCTTGATTCAGATTCGAGAGATGGACAAGTAATTTACTGGCCTGCCATTCTCATGGTCGTGGTCTAACAAAAAATTATTCGATTTACTTCTAACTTTGATTCCTAAGGATTTTCCTTCTAATTAACTGATAAATTAACAAGATGACTTCCAACCGTAAAAGGAAAGATCCAATTTTATAAAAATTCATTCTTTTTAACCACAATAGATTTAAAAATAGTTCTATTTGAAAATAATAGATTTTATAAAAATAACTCTTTTTCCAATACTCCATTTGTGAATCTGCATACATTGATTTATTCGTATAAAAATATCTTAAAATATTCTTTTCATCAAATTGAACTTCAACATTAATATCCCATAATTTCCTACATGAAATTATGGTGAAAACTTCTCTTTTACGTATAAATTAATTTATACATTTTTTTACTTAAAATAAAATGAAAATTTCTCTTTTAAATAAATAAAAATATCCATAATTTGGAATATGCCAAAAGTTTCTCTTTTAGCATTTAAATGTTTGCATCTAGAATATCATGGGAATTCCTCTTTTTACATCTAAATTTTTATGCATGAAAATAAATATATCAAAATATTCTCTTTTCTCTTAATTAAATAATTATGCATAAATATAAAAAAGTATTTTTCATAAATATGATAGAAATCATTCTTTTTGCATAAAATATCTAAACCTAGAATATGATAGGAATTCCTCTTTTTGCTTTATTAAAAATATGCATAAAAATAAGATTTATATTTTTTTCTAAAAATTTTACCATAGCTTCGCTGCACATTCAATTTTCTATTTTAAATTGAATACTTGTAATGAAAATATGATAGAAACTCCTCTTTTAGACTAAAATTAAATTATGCATACAGAGTATAATTATAACCATAATTATAAGCATATTTATAATTAACTCTTTTGATTAAACTAAAATAACCATTCCTCATTTCTAAAAATGTTAGCGTAACCCTCTTTCAATTTAGAATGAGTTGATATGATTTTTCTTACTCATAATCAAGCTAAAAAGAATTAACCATCATTTTTACTAGATTAAAAATCATGAAAATATCTAATCTCTTTCTCTAGCTTATCAAGCTTAGAGTTTAGATTAAAATAAAGAGATTATCATTAAGAATCATCCTTCTACCAAGGATCTAGCCATAAGAATGACTAATCTTTCCAAAAGAGAGATTTTCTTAAAGAAAACATTATAATTAAGCATACAGAATAACCTTAATCTAATTAAACATTATGAATCTTTGGAAATCTTGATTTGAAGAAAAAGCCATTGATTTGAAAGCTTCTCAAGCTTTAGAGGGGTTGAGAAGAAGAAAATCATTGAGAGAATTGAAAGAAACCATTAAACTAGGTTTACCTTTGAATATGACTTGATTCTTTGGCTAGACGTGAAGCCCCCAAGCAAGTCCTTGGCCACCAAGAGGGGGAGGGTAATCTCCAAGAGAGGATGGAGAATAGAGAAGCTCCAAAGCTCCCAAGAGAAGAGGCAAATTAGAGGGATAATAGAAATATACTAATTTAGAGATAATACTAGCATGGTATTGCTCAAAGATGAAAATACAAAGAAATCAGGGTCTATTCATAGGTGAGGGAGGCCACTAACCAAGTCCAACTGGGTTCTAGAGCCTTCAAGCTTTGGATCAATTTGGCTCCCTTTTTTATCTAGTTTGCTCTAGGAGAGAGGAGAGATGAAATGTCTTGATTTTTTTGAATTAAAAAAGCCAAGCAATGATGATAAAAAAGGCTCCTACCTCAAGTGGCTTTCCCACCTTATTGAGGTGTCAAAAATGCATCATTTTATCAAAATATCTAAATTTTTTTTCTAATAAACCTTAATTTTTAACTAATAAACCCTATACTCAGTCAACTCTTCATCTTATGTGAGCATGTACTCATTTTTGGGGTATTTTCTTTTATTCTCTGTATTTATGTCATCCCAATACTTGGATTAATCCTATTGGCCACTTGGAACCTTATTTATGTTTATGTCATCCCAACACTTGGATTAATCCTATTTTCTTTTATTCTTTGTATTTATGTCATCCCAACACTTGGATTAATCCTATTGGCCACTTGGAACCTTATTTGGATTAATCCTATTGGCCACTTGGAACCTTATTTGGATTTTAATCCAAAAATTTCTGAAAATGTGGACCCTAAGACCCTAAGGCTAAGGCCTTTAATACACATATTTAATTTATTCCTAATGCATATTGGAAAGTTTATTTTAAATTTCTATTTCAAGGGAATTCATCTTAGATATTAGGAGAAATTTTTGATCCAAAAATATCTCAATTCTAAATTACCTCTCTCTAGAATATTTCCTCTCTCTAAGGGAAAACAATATTTTCTTACATTCTGAAATAGGGGATGATTACAGGGGATTGAGGTAAGAGCTTATACATCTTTTAGGGCTGAGGAGGAATCTTACATCCTCTCCCACTTGAAAAACGCGAGATGTCCTCATCTCGCAAAAAGTGGGGATAGTCCTTTACCAGCTCTTCTTCTTTCTCCCAAACAAGTGGCATCCTCTGAAGGGTAGAACTTCCACTTGTGACCAAAAATTCTTTGAGAACTCTGCTACTGAGAACCTTCTCCCGAACATCAAGGATTTCTTCAGGTTGGAGTACTATCTAGCCTTGAGTCAAAGAAATCAATTGTTCATCACATCAAGCATGTGACTCGGGTTGGGTACATAATTCTTAAGTAAACTGACATGGAATACATTATGTACCTTGAGATGGGAAGGCAGAAGAAGTTTATAAGCTAGATCTGCTATTTTCTTAGTGACGGCGTACGGCGCCCACACCACAGTATCTTAGAGACAGCTTTTTGTACTTCCCTAGAGATAAAGAACTTCTCTTGGGTCGTACATGAATGAAAACCATATCCACTTCTTCAAACACTCTCTCCGATCTCTTCTTGTTAGCATACTGCTTTTATCTATCCTGGGTAGCCTTAATATCTTTGCGGATTGCCTGCATTTGCTACTCCATATCATCAAGCATTTGTCTGGACATTTCGACCTTGATCAATGGGTCGGACCATGTTAATGGCGTGGGGCAATCTTGTCCGTGTACTACAGAGCTTTGAATGGACTCCTGGTTTACTCTTTTAGTCTAACCTGGATGATAAGTTGTACTGAGATCTAAGGAAGTTCCTACTACTTTCAAAGAATGCAGTCCAGAACCTTGATGTGAACTTAGAATCTCTGTCACTCACTATTCTTTTGGGTAAGCCATGCAGTCTGAAAATCTCCTTGAGGAAGACTCTGGCAACATCCGCTATAGAGTAGGTTTCTTTTACTGGAATCAGATGGGCAACCTTGGTCAATCTGTCAACTACCATAAAAAATGGAGTTATAACCTGATTGCACTGACGGTAGTCCAGTAACAAAATCCATACTGATACATGCCCACTTCATCTGTGGAATCTGTGGAATGTCCAAGGGATGTAGCTTACCTGGCATTTCAACTCTTTCTGCCTTGATTCTTTGACATGATAAGCATTGACGTACATGATTAAGTACATCCCTTTTTAGAGAAGCTCTTCTTTACAGACATGTAGGTCTTTATGAACCCTAGATGTCCAGCTATCGGGCTATCATGGGCTTCCGTCAAAATTTTTCCCTTTGTTTCCTCATCATTAGGAATGCACAGCCGATTATTGTAATACATGCATCCTTCGTCCATTTTGACACCAATGTAATTTCAAGCAAGGAGGCTTTCCTACTGAGCGCATTAGCTACCACATTTTCTTTCCCTGGCTGGTACTATATCTCAAAGTCGAATTCCTGCGGGGTCTGCATCCACCTTCTTTGACGCATGTTGAGATCCCTTTGGGTGAAGATCCACTTCAGACTTTGATGATCTGTCATCAAGGTGAATCTCTATCCCAAGAGATAATGTCTCCACAACTTCAAGGCATAAACTAGTGAGAGTAACTCCAAGTCATGGATGGCATAATTTCTATCATGCGTTCTGAGCTTTCTGGATTCATAGGCTACTGCATGACCTTCCTGCATAAGTGCACTAGCGAGGGCAAAACCATTGGCATCTGTCTCACCTCAAAGGGTAACGAAAAATCTGGCAATTTTAGGACACAGGGTTGGTTACTAAAGCTATTTTTAGCTTGTCAAAGCACTTTGACAAGCTATTTTTAGCTTGTCAAAGCACTTTGACACATAGCAGTCCATTGAAATAGGGTGCTCTTCTTGAGAAGGTAAGTCAAAGGGGATGCTATCTGAGCATGCCTGGGTATAAAGATTCTATACCATCCGGTTAGTCCCAAGAATCCTTTGACTTCTTTCACTATTTTGGGCTTTGACCACTCCATAACTGCTTGGATTTTAGCGGGGTCAAGAAAAATCCCATCTTTAGATACTATGAATCCTAAGTATTCTACATGGTCAACAGAGAAAGTTTGCTTGCTCTTCTTTGGCAAAGAGTTGGTTCTTTGCAAAGAGTTGGTTCTTCCTTAGGATCTCCAGGACTTTGCGCACATGATCTTCATGATCAACTACATTCTTGGAGTATACCAAGATGTCATCAAAGAAGATAAGAACAAATTCATCCAAGTATTCTCTAAGGATGTCCTGCATGAGGCGATTAAACGTCGCTAGGGCATTGGTTCATCCAAATGGCATGACTGCGAATTCATAATGCTGTTGGGGTTCATCAACACAAACACGAATACAACAAGTAGACACAATTTCTCCACAAGAAACATGTTGAATAAGCGAAAACAAAAATTCAGACACAGCAGAAACTTAATGCACAGAAAGACAGAAATTCGACAGAGCAAGGTCACACACAAGAGATAAAACACCCAAAAATCTGCTTCATTCTTCCTTCATATTACATTACTTCCCCTTCTTTTCTACCTTGCCCAAAAACGTTACTCTTTTCCCCAAAACATTATTCTAACCGTTACATATCTTAACTTCCAAGATCCCAAGAAATTCATCATACATCCTACCACCTTATAATTCCGACTTAGCACATATCCGACTTACTAAATATCTGACTTACTACATATCTGACTTAGCAGCATTCAACCTAAGAGAACTATGCCTTCAACACATGGCACGTCCCGGTGGTAGATTTCAAAGAAATCTGACTCGAATCCACATATCCGACAAAAGTAAAATCATGCTGCTTCATCAAATAGTTGTAGCAACATCAAAAGTCTGGTCCACCTCCAGGCTCCTTCATAACATCAGGTTCAGCAACCTGAACATCCTTGTCTGTTGCTGCTACATCCATACTTTGTAATGAAACTGGTTGCTTGAATTGCTTAGCAACCTGTATCTGCTCTGCACCATGCATCTCTACATCAGGCACATGGTTTGCAACTATCTCAACTGATTCTGCCAGAGCAAACCTACAACATATGTCTTGAAACTCTGGTTCTTCTCCAGTTCTTGCACTTTCTGCATTGAAGGTGCTCTCCATAAAGTAATCATCACTCTTAGTGGGCATGCAGTCCCCAACTCGAGACTTTTGGAAAAAAAATTTAATTTTAAAAACTCCGAGCCAGTAAAGTCTGACTAAGCAACTTCCAACACAGCACAATTCAGTCAAACAAACCCTAACAAAAGCTTTAGCGAATTTCAAGCTCTGCAAACAACTGATCAAAACACCCTGTGCCAACAATTAAGCTTCTTGCCATCATCTCAACACCTATGTTCTGCCTTAAGAACATCCATCTCTGTGCTGTGTTACCCTTTGACTAGACATTTAGCATTATTCCCAATAATAACACTAATGGGTTCCTGTACACTTCTAGAAACTATACCAACACCTTTTACTAGTCATGTGTTAGGATGCTCCACTATCCAAAATCCATGAATCATCAATAACTAGAGCCTGAGTAGATGAGCATACCTCTTTAATTGGCAACCCAAATTTGTAGCTCAATCTCGGCATTGTTAAACACTGAATCCTTTCTTTTTCATGCAAGGTGAGCGTGCTTCTTTCTACAATCTTTGTTAGTGTGAACCTTCTTGTGATAGTAATAGCAGCTCCCTTGAAACTTCTTCTTCTTTGGTTTCTTCTTCTTATCATCAAAAAATGCCATGTTTTTACCTTTAAGCATTGGCAGAAAATGCATCATCGACATTGCGGTATTTAGCCACCACATCTCCTCCTCCTCAAGGCACATAGCACTAAATTCCTCAAATAATAGAGGTGGTATTCTAACTTGAGTGTTTAGCCACCACATCTCCTCCTCCTCAAGCCACATAGCACTAAATTCCTCAAATAATAGAGGTGGTATTCTAACTTGAGTGTTTAGTTCCATAACCAAGCCATCGTACTTTTGTGGAAGAATTCGGATGCACCTCCAAGCTAGTTTCTCACTTGTCATTGTAATCCCACCTCCAACCTAGTTTCTCACTAGCCATTGTAATCCCTATAGTAACTATTTGATCCCATAGATTTTTGATCCATGTGATAAATGCTTCAATAGTTTATCCTTTAGCAAACTTCTCAATAGTAAACTAATTCTCCAGGTTCTGAATCGTGGTTTGATTCCAGGTCTTATACTAATTCCTTAGTATGGTCCATGCCTCTAATACCTTAGTTGTGTGTGTTGAACAGAGCAGGAATAGAATCACTTATGCTGGTGCGATGATGGCACAATGTGCATCAGCATTGTGCCTCTTCCATGCCTCTTCCATGCTCGAAGAAGTGTAGCATCTAGTGTTCGCACTATTGTTGGGGTTAGGGTTCCCACTTGTTCTACGTGTGTTTCCAAAATAATTTCTAGAATCTCAGAAGAGTCTAGAATGACATTGATTTTGAATTTCCAAAGAGTGTATTTTGTCCCATGAAGCTTGCCTTCTATGAAGGCTGGTGATGGATGAATGTGCAAGACTGGTGCAACAGCCACCACCAACAGAGCAAGTCGAGGTAGAAGCCATCACTCCTAGTATTCTATGCAAAGAAAGACTAGGCTTTATGTGCTATTTTTGCTAAAAGGACTGAAGCTCTGATACCATATAAGAATATAGCATAGCGAAAAGATGGATGGCAAAACAAAGTGCAATAGGCAATACAATATATAGAGAATGAAGAGAATTTAGCATAGCGAAAAGATGGATGGCAAAACAAAGTGCAATAGGCAATACAATATATAGAGAATGAAGAGAATTTAAAATTCTGAGATAAGTACAAAACGTGATGGTGTTGTTTACCCATGCACTCTTAAGTAGAGCTTAGATAGCAATCTAGACAGACTCTAGATGGAGGAAGTACTTAGATAGAGCTTAGATAGTAATCTAAACAGTCTCTAGATGGAGGAAGTATTAAGTGTAGAGGGTGTGGATACTTACAAGTATTGAATACCTTAGCTTGTGGATAACTATGTCCATATATAGTGTTGCAAGGTAGTGTGGTAAGTGTGTATATATAACATGGGTGGTTACACGGCATAGAGACGGTCACACTATCATCAAAACATGGTCAACCAACCACCCACTAATAATGAACCCAGACCATCAGGCCATGGGCTCCAGCTAATGCTTGCATCCCTTACCATCTCCTAACCATCAATGGTCACAATAATGAACCCATCAGTGTCTAAGCTTGGATTTCCACACCAAAGACTCGTGCACTAATGGCTTCGCCTCATAATGGGGGCCTTTATAAATGTGCACCAAATATAGATGTAAGATACATGTTGAGAGGTGGGCAGCATTGAGTGTATTCTAACATTTTCTATCAGTATGGGCTGATTTGCAACACCTTATTGAGCATTCATTTACTCCACATATGGTTACCCAATATTGTTTAAAGGTTACATTTTGCTATTTTTTGTGTAATAGCATGGGATGAAATGAGTTTTCAACAAAGATAACGTCTGTACTCACCAAAATCTTCCTTATGACCAGATGGTAGAGTCTATTACTTTTTTATCGTTCAAGCCTTGAGGCCGGAGTACACTAGCATGGAGAACAAAGGCTCAATCTGAAGTTCGAGCCTTAAGGCCTCCCATGAGAGATCTGTTCTTCCTCTTAGCCACACCATTTTTGTTGAGGTGTGTAAGGAACCATGCATTGATGTTTTGTGAATATTTTAGCTATATATGCATGATGTTGAGAGCCTTGATATCCCAAGCTCATCTACATCTTCATCTATGGCAGTACATCATGAGCTTGAGAGGGGCTGTTGAGATTCAAGCTCAATGTCAGTGTGAGCCAGCTATGCTATGTGCTGGCATGTTAGGTAGGAACATGTGTGAGACATAAATGACTACGTCCAGCTGGTCATAGTGTGTGGACATTAGCTAGGGTTAGATGTGTGTGGACACAACTCATAGTGTGTTGTGTGTATTATGGATTATGGCTTTGTGCATTGTGTGAGAAGGGAGATGGCTTCCCTCTATGGTTAGGTTTTGCAATATACATTAGGGTTTGCTCCTGTGTGTGTATCTCCTCTCCCTCTACCTATTTTTCAACATGGTATCAGAGCCTTGTGCTGTCTATTAGGGTTTATGAGCGAGTGAGAGAAGAGGGAGAAGAAGCTGTGAAGAAAAGCTATGAAGCTTGCCATTGATGCTGTGAAGCTTGGAGCACACCGATTACTATCAAATCTGAGAGCTTGGAGCACACCGATTACTATCAAATCTGAGAGCTTGGCCTACCGGGTAAGGTATTCTAAAAATCCTTGAGCAGGTGATTCAGGCAGAAACAAAGCAATTTAGGGCAACTCAAAGCAAAGAGAAATTCTAGTTTTTGGAAGCTTTCCATTAAAGCTTGGAAGCACTGATGTATGGTGGAAATACATATAAATCTGGCAAAGACACATGTATCTGACAAGGAGGAATGTATTGGCAACTCCTATGCAAGCCTTAAACTGATTTTGGAGCATTTTACGTGCATTTGAATGAGTGAAAAATTTTGGTTTTTGAGCTCTCACAAAACAAAGAAAAGGAGGTCAAAATTTGATGCATTTGGAGCATGTTTTTGGCAAAAAATCAAACCATTGACTGGTTGCACACATACCTAGGTGTGTTGGGCACTTGATTTCATCATCAATTAGTATTACAAACACTCCCAAAGCCCTCTACAGCAGGCGGCGCATTTTGGACAGCAGAGACAGAGCATATTTTGACATTTTTTACTGAGTGGAGGATCAAATTCAACTCGGGTGCTGCTTGCCATATTTCAAAATTGGTGTAGCAATTAGTTGCTACACACACTAGAGAAGAAGGCTACATGATTGGATTGATCAATTATGCCTAATTGAGCTGGGAATGAGCTGATTAAAAAGCCTGTCTACTACTGGTTTTTACAGAGAAACAGAGTGAGTTTAATCGAACAATTACTCTTTGGTCTTAAACAATTGGACAAATTCTTCTTACATGGAGTTAGTGGACATCATTGCTAAGCTAATGAATGGCTGGTTGCTCAATTTGGACAAAGATTGAAGAAATTAGAGCAAAATTACTACCGATTTTACTGGTTTTTCTGGTTTTTTCCAAAACAGAGAAAGAGGTTTGACAAAATTGATATGTACACATGTCGGATGGTGTTGATATTCAACATTGAGGTTGTTTAGGTGTCAATGCAAATTACCCATACTTGATTACACCACTACATTGTAATTTGGAGCCTTGGAAAGCGCATCAAATCAGGGTATCTTGGACTGTGTGAGCCAGTTCATTTTGGATGTATACAGGTTGATTTTCTACATCAAATTTGAAGATTGTTGGCTATTTTGGAGTATCTGGAACACTCATTGGAGTGTGGTTGAGCTGAGGAAGGCTCAGCTACAGATTTGGAAGTGTACGCAAGGTGTTTTGCATTGAGCAAATATGTCGCATAATCTAGTACAGATTGTTGGTGAAAAGCTGGATAGGAAGAACTTCCAGGCATGGAAGTACAGGATCAAAAGTTTCTTGAAGGGAAAAGGTTTTTGGAATCTCATTACACGTGTTGAGCCAGAGCCTGAACTACCCCGACAACCTACACAGCAGAGCAGGTTATAGCTCATAAGCAATGGTCAGAAAGAGCAATCAAAGTGTTGCATTATCTGTCTATATGTATTTCGGATGCTATGCTCATACACATACATGATGCTGAGAATCCCAAGGATGCATGGGATACATTGGTGAAATTGTTTAATACAGACACAAGTGCTCGCAAGTCTCAGTTTGCGACAACAGATACATAATGTGAAGTGGAATAGAAGGAGCATACATGATTATGTGCAAGAAATAAAGAAGTTTGTAGATGCATTGGCAACAATAAATGCCCCCATGCCTGATGATGATTTGGTGGATATTACCTTGCATGGTCTTGGCCAAGGAATATAAATCTTTTAATACATCCATCTCGGTTCGAAGTACAGGTTTACCAGACTTTGATGAGTTGGTTTCACTCTTACTTCTTGAGGAAATCAAACTCAGTGATTCATTTCTGGATGCATCTACTAGCCATGATGATAATGGTAGAAATCAGGCTGGGGGAGATTTGCATCATGTGGCCGTGGTGGTAATGGTCGTGGATGGCAGGACAGGTCACCACAACAGAATTTTCAGCCTTCATATGGTGCTAGAGGTGGTCGTGGATATACACCTCAGAGAGGCAAAGGTAATCCTCGTGGTAGAGGACGTTGGCAAGGCCAACAAGCATCTATGCAAGATGTGGAATGCCATTACTGCGAGAAATTTGGTCATATGGCAAGAGATTGTTTCCGCAAATAGAATGATTTGAGAGGGGATAGAGCACAACGTGGTGGACATTATGGTGGAAATTATGCACAACATGGTGGAAATTATGCATCAAGCAGTAATGATGGCACTACAAATCACTTGTTTGCCATGAAACATGTTGTTGGATCTATGATGACAAATGTTGAGAATGATGACATTTGGTATATATGGACTCTGGAGCATCAAACCATATGACTTGTCATGGTGAATGGTTTGAGCATATGAAGCCTATGGATGTGAAAGGCTATGTGGAGACAGGAGATGATACTCAGCATGCCATTACACATGTTGGCAGTGTACCATTGGTTATGCACAATGGTCAAACAAAATCTATGTCTGATATATTGTATGTGCCTTCTATCACAAAAAGCTTGGCCTCAGTTGGTCAAATGGTGGAACAGGGATTACAGGTTCGTTTCAACGAGCATGGTTGCTACGTTGAGGATTTCAAACATGGATATAGAGTCATTGCTAAAGGCAAGAAAGAAGGCAGGTTGTTTAAGCTGGATGCTCGAATTCCTGAGTTAAAGTCAGCCATGTTCTCTAAAAGCAGAAATGTGGTACAAGACATTGATATGTGGCATAAGAGGATTGGACATGTCAATATACAAAGGTTAAAGAACATGCAGGCAAGAGGCATTGTTAGTGGGCTGCCTAGATTCAAGTATGATGGGCATATGCATGTTTGTGAAGCCTGTCAGTTTGGAAAGCAGGCAAGGTTGCGGTTTCCTAGAGAAGGAAATATGAGTAGCAAGCCACTTGAGATAGTACATAGTGATGTATGGGGTCCTGCACAAAACCCATCTATCAAAGGCAGTTTATACTATGTGACATTCATTGATGATTTCAGCAGGATGACATGGATATACTTTCTCAGAGAGAAGAGTGAACTGTTGGAAAAGTTTATGGATTTCAAAGCTTTTGCAGAAAAGCAATATGGCTCATGGATTAGGTGTTTGAGGACAGATGGAGGTGGTGAATACACCTTAAATGCTTTTGAGCATTTCTTGAGAAAGCATGGAATAAGAAGACAATTGACTTGTGCAGGTATACACCTCAGCAAAATGGTGTGGCTGTGAGAGAAAGAATAGAGTCATATGTGAAGTGGCCAGGGAAATGCTCAATGAAAAGAGCATGCCAGATATTATTGGGCAGAAGCTTGTGCTACCACAGTGTATATACTGAATAAAACACCTACAGCAGCCATTCATGGAAGTACGCCAGAGATACAGCTTACAGGTTATAGGCCAGACATTGGACACCTCAAATAGCTTATGTACATGTGACTGATGAAAGAAGAAGGAAGTTGGATCCTAAGGTAGAAAAATGTGTATTTGTTGGATATGCACAGGATCGAAAGGCATACAAATGTTACAATCCACAAACTAGACAAGTGGTTATCTCACGAGATGTGGTGTTTGATGAGCTTGCTAGTTGGTACAAAGCAAAGGATGAGGGTGTCATTGAGTCACTTGAAGCAGATGTGCCTGTGAACTTGCCACAAGCAAGTTCTAGTTCTACTTCTATGTCTGGGCCAGCAGAGCAGAGGCTGAGAGTAGTACTGTACGTCCATGGTCAGGACGGTTGAGTCATGAGAGTGTGAGCACTGGGAGTAGTGATATGGATAAAGGAAAGAAGAAGGTTGAAGGAATTGGAATTACAGGTTATGAGTCATCGAGTTCAGAGAGTTTGGATGAGGAACTTGGCATACCTGTTTTACGCACACCTGGTGCAAGGCAGGATAGATATGTGCCACCACATGCTAGAGTGACAGGAGTTCAGAGTGATCCGCATGCACTGGAAGATCCCAAAGGGTCAGATATCCAGTTTTTGACAGATTTGACATATCGAGATTTTGCTATGCATTATGCATATATGACTTCTTTGGTGAAGCATGTGGAACCTACATGCTATACAGAAGCTGTTGGAAAGCATGTATGGGAGAAAGCAATGGATGTTGAGATGGACGCATTGGTTCATAATGATACATGGGACTTGGTTGCACTACTGTGACGTGAAAAATTGATATCTTTCATTGTCAATTTTGTGCATATTTTGATGGTTTCTCAATGGTAATAAGGTGGAAGCTTGTCCAAGAAGATTGCGGCGCCCACAATGGAATAATGGCGTGGTGATGCGGCGGCTTGGCGGCTACCCCGATAACAACATTCTATCTTCAAATATAATGGTTTTACTTGATTTAGGGTGCACACATTGTAAATGCCACAAGTATGCTTGATAAATACTTTGGTATGGTAGATAGGCTAGTGATGTGGAAAATAAAAGTGGGCCTTCATGCTCACATGGATTTTTATTGTATTATTAATATGGTATTCACCATAAGGCTACAAGTTGGGGAGTGTGGAAGGCATGTGGAGGAGTGTGTGTAGGTGCATAATTGGGAAAGATTCTTCTAGAATGCCTACATGGAAGAGGAGAATTCCGCCATGTGTAAGTGGGATCTCCACCTACACGCCACTTAGGCTTTGGCTATTATCTCATCACACTCTTAAAGTCAAAAAGTCTTCAATTTAATAATCAATAGAAGACTTAGCCTAAGAGGACAATTGATGGTGACATCTACCCTTATGTCACTGAAGAGTTAAAGTTTTTTATGTTGTAATTTGTAACAATGGAAGAGAGGGTGATTCTCCACCTGTAAAAGGAGCCCTCCTCTCCCTTTCAAATGAAGGAATGAGCCTCCTCACAATTGAGCATTTTGTGTCATTGCCATTCTCTTATCTTTCAAACCCTTATTCAAACACTCTTTACATGTGAATGTCTCATTTAGCATTAGCTCCTCATGCTTAACCCAATTGCCATTCTCTTATCTTTCAAACCCTTATTCAAACACTCTCTTTACATGTGAATGTCTCATTTAGCATTAGCTCCTCATGCTTAACCCAATTTTGGACCTCTTTGATGATTCATGATAAGTGGGATAATGAGTTATTATCTTGGCGGGCCTGTGACTTCTCAAGGTAGCCCTTGCCTTATTGCCGCCCTCCTTTGGAGGTACCAATGGTTTTAGCGGTAATGAGCATGTGGAAAGACTTTGGGGACCATAGGTAAATCTTTACGATTGTCCGCTGAGCAATGTTAACCCTTACCCTCTAGCTTGAATCATGAAGGAGATGAAAGGCAAGAGGCTATGTGAAAATTGAGGTTTCATGCAAAGAGAGAGAAGTGCAGTTTTTGTGGTCCAATACCCAAATTTCAACCGGTAATTACTCATCACTCGGGTATTGTTTTCTAAAATTGATCATATGGCTAGGAAGCTCTTTCTATGCTCTTTCCACTCATATAACTAATTTCTTAATCCCTTACTTCATTGATAATTAGAATTTCTCCCAAAGTTGCTAATTTTTAGGCGAATTTGACAGTTTTATAGTCTTATAGTAAAATGCTCATAACTTTTCGCTCGGTTGTCCGTTTTTGAAAGTTTTTATATGGGCGCGAAGCTCTCTTCAAGCTCTACACATCTATCTAATCCTCTCTTGCATAGCCTATATGGATTTAAAACTGCAATTCTCTGTGTATCTCTATTTTTATAGGATTTTGGCAGTTTTATAGTCTTGTAGTAAAATGCTCATAACTTTTCGCTCAGTTACCCGATTTTGAAAGTTTTTATATAGGCGCGAAGCTCTCTTCAAGCTCTACGCATCTATATAATCTTCTCTTACACAGCCTATATGGATTTAAAACTGTAATTCTCTGTGTATCTCTATTTTTATAGACTTTTGGTCATTATTTCTACTTAATCATGATTAATTTCTCCTAATCTCTCATCAAAAGGCAAACCCCATGTGTCTTATCCTCTTGTAAGTGATTGCTATATTTATTTTCTTTAATATGTTCCAACCAAATCGTCCAATTCAAACGGATGAACCTTACCAATATTCTCCGTATGTTTCCGTTCACATAATCCTGAGTCGGAAGGTTTTCTTCCAACAAAGAATTGCCCTCTTGTTTGGAGCTGCAAGACTGGCTGAAATTCTTACTTCTCCGGAGCCTTTCATCTTTCCTTCCATGAATTATGATCTCACCTTTGATGTGTATATCTTTATCTTAATCTAGGGAGAGAAAGGGAGGTGAGGAGGCTGTGAGGTTTCATACAAGTGTGTTTTGATTCTGAGAAGTGACCGAAGTCCAAACCCCAACTTCGTGTCACATCTTTTGGTGGAGTTGACGGGCAGGTTTTACTTAGAATTATTCTATTTTAACCTCAAGGTCCCGCATGATTAAAGGAAAGTTGTTTTGAAACAAGTAAATTTCCCTTGTCACTACTCATCTTTTGGTGCAAGATGTTCAACATTCCGGTGTTCCGTGGATCGGAAGGAGAAGACCCGGGGAGTTATCTCCGAGAGTTTAACCGAGCATGCCGCTTGACAGGTTGGTCTATGAAGGAGAGGGCAGAAATACTTCCAGATTTCTTGGAGGGTATGGCCTTAACTTGGCATGAGGCTTTGCAAGAGGAGTCCAAGAATGATTGGGAAAGGTTGACCAAAGCAATGAAGGAGAGATTTGGGATAGTGGAGTCGCCAAATGCTTTACTATTGCAATTGGATCAAATTTTCCAAAAGGATGGAGAGTCACTTTCTGTCTTTTCAGTGAGGTATGAAGCCTTATTCATCAAATATCAACAAGCTGCTTTACATGTTGTTGCTTCTTCTTCTTCACCTTCTATGGAAGATTCAAAGAGTTCTTTAGCAATGGAGCACCTTAAGATGAGCAAGTTTATCAGGGCTTTGGATCCCCGCTTGCATGAAAAAGTTCTTAGCAAAGATCCCACTAGTTTTAAAGAGGCCCTTCGTATTGCTTTGAAGAAGGAGGCCACTCTTCATATTGAGTCCACATTTCAATCTTCTCCAAGTGTGCCAACCCCACCACGAGTAGAGATAGCCTCAACATCTCAGGTACAAGCTCCATCCTTGGATCATAACATTGCACAACTTATGGCAGAATTTGCTGATTTGAAGTTACACTTAGTCAATGCAAGGCCACCTAGGGTTCCACGAGCTGAGGATAAACCTAGGGATAGAAGTAGTGTCACATGCTATGAATGTCAAGAGAAGGGGCACTATCGAGTGTCCAAAGTTGAGGAAAAGTGAGGATAAAAGTTTAGCACTTTTAGAGGAAATATGCTCAGAAGAAGAGGAAACATTGATGCCATTAATGGCAAAAAGGGGTCGTAAAACTAGGAGTCAGGAAGAAGAAGAACAAGAGGATAAATCTGAAGAAGAGGAGAAAAATAAGAAGAAGAAGAAGAAGTCATCTAGGAGAAAAATTAGACAATCTGACTTTCCTCTTGGACAAGGATCTCTTAGTTATGACCTCTTAACAGATCTTAGGGAGAAAACAGCACAAATCACATTTGGGCAGCTTTTGGCACTCTCTCCCAAGCTCAAAAAGGAATGGGGTAAGCTGGCTAGCACAAAGGAATCTAGGAAAAAAAAGAAGAGGGATAATGGGACTCCTATGGTTCAGAAGGTGGATATTGATGTAGGAGATGATGTGCCTGTGATGATTGATGTCATCATTGAGGGGCAAACAATTTCTAATGCATACATTGATGGAGGTGCGTCAATCAATGTCATGAGTGAAAAAACAATGAAAGATGCTGATTTAAAGTTGTCTTCTACTAACTCTCCCTATAGCATCAAACTTGCTGATAATACTGGGGTGAAAACCTTAGGAATTGTCAGGAATTTGGGAGTGGATGTATGTGGTATTTCTGTGCCTACAACTTTCTAGATCATTCCTACAAAGCCTGATGTTAGGGCTTACCCATTGATATTGGGTAGAGGCCATGGCTTCGCCAAGTGAAGGCAATTCAAAAGTGGGAGACAGGTGATCTTATTCTACAAGGTGAGAATAAGAAGGTCCACTACAACATCAAGAGTCGTCGCAAGAAAGTGGTAAGAGGTGAATCTTCAACTTCCGAAAGTTCCATCTCAGAAGGAGAGGTGGAGGGAGTTACATTTGGTCTTTCCCTAGGAAGGGATCGAGGGGATGCTGAAGATAATGGAGCCTTGGAAGGGGAAGCTTCTTCAACCATGTGCAAGAAAGGAGATGTGGACCTCACTAGTCTTCACCAACAAAATGAACTTCTTCTTGATGAGTCCATAGCAGGTACTGAAAGGGAGGATTACTTAAAAATGTTGGATGGATTTCCTAACCTTTTTACAAACAGCTACTCACAAGTACGCCAAGTTACCCTAGTAGAGCACAAGATTGATCTCAAGCCCCAAAGTAAGCCAGTGGTACAGCGGCTAAGGCGTTTGGGAGTAGTGCAAGCAGAGGTGCTTAAGAAGGAGGTAACTAATTTGCTTGAAGCTGGATTTATTTTTCCAGTAGAGAATTCAGAGTGGATTTCCCCAGTTGTAGTTACTCCCAAAAAGGGTGGAAAATGGCGTGTGTGTGTGGACTTTCGCTCTTTGAATGCATGCACAAAGAGGGATTATTATCCTCTACCCTTTCAGGATGAGATTTTGGATCAAGTTGCAGGTCATGAGTTGTATTCAGTGTGTGATGGATACTCTGGATACTTTCAAATCCGGATTTATGAAGAAGATCAAAGGAAAACCTCATTTATCACCCCTTGGGGAGTATATGCCTATAGGGTGATGCCATTTGGCTTGACCAATGCACCAGCAACTTTTCAACGCTTCATGAGTCAGGTATTTGCACCTTACTTGGGGAAGTTTATAAGGGTCTTTCTGGATGATTTTTGCATTTATTCAAGCCGCATGGATCACTTGGAAAAGTTGAGGTTGGCCTTGCAAAGTATTGATGATGCAAAAGGGTGTCTTAATCCTGGAAAATGCCGCTTGGCACGAAGGAAGGTGGTTCTCTTGGGACATGTTATCTCAGAAGAAGGCATAGAGATGGATCCTGAGAAGGTGCAGGCAATTGTGGCCCTCCCACCACCTACCAATGTACGGGAGGTAAGGAGGATTTTGGGTAAAACAAAGTATTACCAACGCTTTGTTGACATGTTCTCTGAAAAGATGTATCCTATAAATCTGTTAACAAAGAAGAATGTTTCTTTCCAATGGGGACCCGATCAAATTCAATCTTTTTGTTTGCTCAAGGAATGCATGAGTCAAAGTCCAATTGTGCAGCCTCCTAGGTGGGGGGAGGACTTTTATGTGAACCCAAGTGTCTCATCACATTCAGTGGGTGCTATACTCTTGCAAAAGGGAGAGCAAGGGCGTATGCAACCAGTGTATTATGCAAGCCGACAACTCACTGATGCCGAGGAGAGGTATGGTGAAATGGAGAAAGGTGGTTTGTCTCTTGTTTTTGCAGTAAAGAAGTTCAGGTCATACTTGTTACCTCGCCCTTTTTTCTTTCTCACATCTCAACCTTATTTACAATTCTTGGTCCACAAGCCCAATCTTGCAGGAGGGAAGTTTGCAAAGTGGATTTGTGAGCTTCAAGAATTCTCTTTCAGTTTTATTACAAAAAACACCACTAGGGCCTCTCTTGCAGATTTGCTTACCAGGAAGGAAGAGGAAGAAGGAACAGGAGCAAAGGAAGAAGTGTCTGAAGATTTAAAGACACCACCAACTGCTTTCACTATGCATTTTGATGGAGCCTTTAGCCCTTCTAGGCAATGTGGGGCTGGGGGAATAGTTTTATTTGATCCAGAAGGAAAAGAGGTATGGGCCAAGAGTAGGGAATTTCCAAACACTATATCAAATAATGTGGCCGAGTATAATGCATTAATTTGGGGATTAGAAGATTGCATAAAAGATGGAATTGAAGAGGTAGAGGTTAAAGGGGATTCACAATTGGTCATCCGACAAATGAAAGGAGAGTATAAGGCAAGGAGTCCTAATCTCCAAGAATTGTATAAAAGGGCAATGGAGTTGAAAGAAGCTTTTGGGTTTTGTAAATTTGTGCATGTGAACAGGAAGGATAATCAAAAGGCTGATGAATGGGCTACTAAAACCTTGGCTTCTTTCAAAGAAGCTACTCTTGCATTAATGGATACAGGTTGGCCTGAGCTCCAAGACGTTCAACACTATTTAGATACAGGATACTTCCCTCCTGGATTGAATCCTCAACAAAAACAAAGGCTTACCAGGAAAGCTCATCCTTACACCATTCTAGGGGATGTTCTTTACAAGCAAGGTAAGGATAAGATTTTTAGGAGGGTAGTGAGCCTAGAGGAGTCTAAAAGGATTATGGAATTATGTCATGAATGTTCAGGTCACTTTGCCTCAGCCAGCACAACTCGGAGGATCCTTAACACAGGGTATTATTGGCCTCGACTCAGCAAAGATGTCTATGAGTGGTGCAGAAGCTGTGAAGTATGCCAGGCATATGGGCATAAGCAATTGGTTCTCGGACCCTTAAACCCTATCCCAGCATATGGTCCATTTGAAAGGTGGGGATTAGATTTTGTGGGCCCACTTCCTCGTTCCTCACATGGGAAGTATTACATATTGGTGGCCACAGATTATGCAACAAGGTGGGCAGAAGCAATTGGTTCCCAGACCCTTAAACCCTATCCCAGCATATGGTCCATTTGAAAGGTGGGGATTAGATTTTGTGGGCCCACTTCCTCGTTCCTCACATGGGAAGTATTACATATTGGTGGCCACAGATTATGCAACAAGGTGGGCAGAAGCCAAGGCAATGGTCAATAATAAAGCAGTGGCTGTGGCATCCTTTCTTAGGGAATACATATGTGCCCGATTCGGGTGTCCATTAGAAATCCTTACGGATGGGGGGAGGTCTTTTAGGAATGACTTGATTGAAGCTTTGGTGCAAAAATTAAAAATAAAGCATGCTATGTCAACTCCCTATTATCCCTAATGTAATGGTTTAGTAGAAAAAACTAATGGACTGCTTTGTGGATCTTTGTCTAAGCTAGTGGATACTATGAAGAGAAAGTGGGATGTGCATTTGCCAGAGGTCCTATGGGCCTATAGGACAACTCACAAACTCTCTCTTGGTTTCACACCTTTTCAGTTAGTTTATGGAGTGGAGGCTATTTTGTCAATAGAATTGGAAATCACAAGCCTTCGCACATCTTTTGCACGCTTGAATAATGAAGAAGAAACACATGCCCAACGCCTAGCACAACTAAAGATCTTGGATGAGAGGCGACTTCAAGCACTTCAAAATTTGGAGGCTGCACAACAACGGCGCAAGGCAAGGCATGACACTCTCACAAAGAAGAAGAAGAAGCCAGAACTCAAGCAAGGAAGCTTAGTCATGAGGTATGATGGCCGTGTGGAGAAACGGCTAGATAAGAAGCTTCTTTGACGATGGGAAGGCCCCTTCAGGATAAAGCAAAAGTTCAAAAATAACACCTATCTTCTAGAGGATGCAAGTGGCCAGGAGGTTCCTGGACGTGCCAATGAGTACCGGCTAAAGATATTCTACCCTCGAGCACCATGGCCAGCAGACCCCCCAGACAAGCATGGAGGATCTGCTGGGGGGGAAGATGTGACGTGAAAAATTGATATCTTTCATTGTCAATTTTGTGCATATTTTGATGGTTTCTCAATGGTAATAAGGTGGAAGCTTGTCCAAGAAGATTGCGGCGCCCACAATGGAATAACAGCGTGGTGATGCGGCGGCTTGGCGGCTACCCCGATAACAGCATTCTATCTTCAAATATAATGGTTTTACTTGATTTAGGGTGCACACATTGTAAATGCCACAAGTATGCTTGATAAATACTTTGGTATGGTAGATAGGCTAGTGATGTGGAAAATAAAAGTGGGCCTTCATGCTCACATGGATTTTTATTGTATTATTAATATGGTATTCACCATAAGGCTACAAGTTGGGGAGTGTGGAAGGCATGTGGAGGAGTGTGTGTAGGTGCATAATTGGGAAAGATTCTTCTAGAATGCCTACATGGAAGAGGAGAATTCCGCCATGTGTAAGTGGGATCTCCACCTACACACCACTTAGGCTTGGCTATTATCTCATCACACTCTCAAAGTCAAAAAGTCTTCAATTTAATAATCAATAGAAGACTTAGCCTAAGAGGACAATTGATGGTGACATCTATCCTTATGTCACTGAAGGGTTGAAGTTTTTTATGTTATAATTTGTAACAATGGAAGAGAGGGTGATTCTCCACCTATAAAAGGAGCCCTCCTCTCCCTTTTTCAAATGAAGGAATGAGCCTCCTCAATTGAGCATTTTGTGTCATTGCCATTCTCTTATCTTTCAAACCCTTATTCAAACACTCTTTTTACATGTGAATGTCTCATTTAGTATTAGCTCCTCATGCTTAACCCAATTTTGGACCTCTTTGATGATTCATGATAAGTGGGATAAGGAGTTATTATCTTGGCGGGCCTGTGACTTCTCAAGGTAGCCCTTGCCTTATTGCCGCCCTCCTTTGGAGGTACCAATGGTTTTAGCGGTAATGAGCATGTAGAAAGACTTTGGGGACCATAGGTAAATCTTTACGATTGTCCGCTGAGCAATGTTAACCCTTACCCTCTAGCTTGAATCATGAAGGAGATGAAAGGCAAGAGGCTATGTGAAAATTGAGGTTTCATGCAAAGAGAGAGAAGTGCAGTTTTTGTGGTCCAATACCCAAATTTCAACCGGTAATTACTCATCACTCGGGTATTGTTTTCTAAAATTGATCATATGGCTAGGAAGCTCTTTCTATGCTCTTTCCACTCATGTAACTAATTTCTTAATCCCTTACTTCATTGATGATTAGAATTTCTCCCAAAGTTGCTAATTTTTAGGCAAATTTTGGCAGTTTTATAGTCTTGTAGTAAAATGCTCATAACTTTTCGCTCGGTTGTCCGTTTTTGAAAGTTTTTGGGCGCGAAGCTCTCTTCAAGCTCTACACATCTATCTAATCCTCTCTTGCACATCCTATATGGATTTAAAACTGCAATTCTCTGTGTATCTCTGTTTTTATAGAATTTTGGCAGTTTTATAGTCTTGTAGTAAAATGCTCATAACTTTTCGCTCAGTTACCCGATTTTGAAAGTTTTTATATAGACACGAAGCTCTCTTCAAGCTCTACGCATCTATATAATCTTCTCTTACACAGCCTATATGGATTTAAAACTGTATTTCTCTGTGTATCTCTATTTTTATAGACTTTTAGCCATTATTTCTTCTTAATCATGATTAATTTCTCCTAATCTCTCATCAAAAGGCAAACCCCATGTGTCTTATCCTCTTGTAAGTGATTGTTATATTTATTTTCTTTAATATGTTTCGACCAAATCGTCCAATTCGAACGGATGAACCTTACCAATATTCTCCGTATGTTTCCGTTCACATAATCCTGAGTCGGAAGGTTTTCTTCCAACAAAGAATTGCCCTCTTGTTTGGAGCTGCAAGACTGGCTGAAATTCTTGCTTCTCCGGAGCCTTTCATCTTTCCTTCCATGAATTATGATCTCACCTTTGATGTGTATATCTTTATCTTAATCTAGGGAGAGAAAGGGAGGTGAGGAGGCTGTGAGGTTTCATACAAGTGTGTTTTGATTCTGAGAAGTGACCGAAGTCCAAACCCCAACTTCGTGTCACACTACCACAGGACAAAAATGTCATTGGTTGTAAATGGGTTTACAAAGTGAAGTGCAAGTCTGATGGTTCCATTGAAAGACATAAAGCAAGATTGGTAGCTAAGGGTTATGCACAAATCCAAGGTTTGGACTATGATGAAACATTTAGTCCAGTGGCAAAGATGGGAACAGTGAGAGCAGTCATTGCTATGGCTGCAGCTAATGGACTATGTCCAGTGGCAAAGATGGGAACAGTGAGAGTAGTCATTGCTATGGCTGCAGCTAATGGTTGGAAAATGCATCAAATGGATGTCAAAAATGCATTTCTAAATGGTGATCTACAAGAGGAAGTGTATATGGCACAGCCAGAAGGGTATGTACACCCAAGATATCCCACTCATGTATGCAGATTGAAAAAGGCATTATATGGTTTGAAGCAAGCACCTCGTGCTTGGAGTGATAAGATGAGCAGATATCTTATCTCTCTTGGATTTCAGATTTCTACAGCAAATTCTTCACTCTATGTGAAGAAGATAGATCATGGGATTGTTTTACTTGTCATCTATGTGGATGACTTGATTATCATAAGTGATCATGGTGCAGATGTGATGCATGTCAAGAAAGCATTGAGTGGGAAATTTGACATGAAAGACCTTGGTGAGTTGAGATTATTTCTTGGAATTGAAGTGATCAAAGACCATGCAGGTACATGGCTAGTGCAATGCCAATATGCATTGGATATGTTGGCAAAATATGACATGACAGGGTGTAAGCCTATGAGTACACCTTTGGAGCAAAATGTGAAGTTGCGGGCTGATTTTGGTGAGGAGTTGGATGATCCATCTATGTACAGAAAGATGGTTGGTAGTCTCATTTACATGACTATCACACGCCCGGATTTGAGTTATGCTGTGGGGCTAGTAAGCCAATTCATACAGAGCCCCAGAAAACCTCATTTGGATGTAGTGAGACGCATTATGAGATATGTAAAGACCACTGCACATTATGGTCTTCTTTATGAGAGTGGTAAAGGCTTGGATATACATGGCTACACAGATGCTGATTGGGCAGGTAGCTCATATGAAACGAGGTCTACTAGTGGTTATGCCTTTACACTTAGAAGTGCCGTGGTGAGTTGGAGTAGCAAGAAGCAACCTACAGTTGCTTTATCTAGTACTACAGAGGCTGAATACAGGGGTGCAGTCATTGCTACTTGTGAGGTTATATGGTTAAAGAGTCTCTTGGCAGATTTGGGTGAGCCTATTGGATGGCAAAGTTGTCATTCATTGTGACAACATGAGCAGTATACAGTTGGCAAAGAATCCAGTATTTCATGCGAGGACCAAACACATAGAGGTCCATTATCACTTTGTCAGAGAGAAGGTGCTGGATGGTACAGTTGATCTACAGTATGTGAAGAACTGATGAGCAGGTGGCTGACATCTTTACCAAGCCACTTAGCAGGGAGAAGTTTGAGTACTTCCGTACTATGTTGGGAGTACATGATGGGATGAGCTTGAGGGGGAGTGTTGAGAGCCTTGATATCCCAAGCTCATCTACATCTTCATCTATGGCAGTACATCATGAGCTTGAGAGGGGCTATTGAGATTCAAGCTCGATGTCAGTGTGAGCCAGCTATGCTATGTGCTGGCATGTTAGGTAGGAACATGTGTGAGACATAAATGATCATGTCCAGCTGGTCATAGTGTGTGGATATTAGCTAGGGTTAGATGTGTGTGGACACAACTCATAGTGTGTTGTGTGTATTATGGATTATGGCTTTGTGCATTGTGTGAGAAGGGAGATGGCTTCCCTCTATGGTTAGGGTTTGCAATATACATTAGGGTTTGCTCCTGTGTGTGTCTCCTCTCCCTCTACCTATTTTTCAACACATGAAACGCCTTTGACATATATTGCCTTCCTGGATATGTACAAAGGGAGCTAACTTTACATGTAAACACATTTTCAGCCATAGAAACAAAGTGTGTAAAGCATGTAAAAACCTTGAACTTTTCTTTCAACGAATATATCTTAGAATAGTCATCAATAAAAGTCACAAAGTAGAGATATCCCCCGGTTAATGGTGTCTTCATATGTGACCACATACATCACTATGCATAAGCTATAAAAGTTATACACAACCCTTAATGATCCATCTTTTAGGAATGATGCCCATTACATCTTGCGCAAAATGCATCCCTCACATACATGTTTGACATGGGGCCTCAAGCTTTGGAAACTTTGACACCTTCTCTTTCCTTTTCAGATGTAACAACCGACACCGACAAAATTCAAGTGATCAAAGCAAGCATGCTGGCAGGAGCCCCGGAGCGGGCGGGGGACCTCACAGCTGGTATCAGAGCTTTGTTTGAAAGCTAATAAGGATAAACGAATTCTTATCAGAAATTGATAACAAAAACTCAAAAAAGGCATTTTTCATCTATTTTCATTCCATAAGCTTCTTTAATGAAGAATTTTTAATCAAAGAAATTATTTTGATAGATGGAAGTTCTGTACTTATCTGGTATTCCCAACCTCACCCAGTTGCAAGACATGACTACGTTCGCCTCTTTGAGCATCTCATCTCTTCTCTTCCACTTCAACTCGAACAAGCCGAGTCAGACTCACACGCCATTTTGAGAATTTATATTTTCCTGACCGAGTGGTGGAGAGATGACAGCATAAGTGGTTTTTGCAAGGCAGTATGTCCACGCCCTCTTGCGGGCGACGACGACTGGCGTGTGCAACGCTGAGGCAAAACCTCTCATTGGCCATGATTTTGATAAAGTTGAAAGTGGTACATGGTGTCATTCTATATCATTCAACGCCTCAAAATTTCAAACTCTCATGCCAAATCTATAGACTCCTTAGTCGCTTTATTCCTAAGGAGAAGATAATAGCTCCCTCCTTTGGCAGTATAAGTGAACGTTTGTATCAGGGCATGGCTATGGCCCAATACCGCTGTCTTATGCATCTCCCAAGGAGATTTTGATTTCTAGAACCGAGCTGCTCTATGTACATATTGAAACTTTTATATAAATAAAGAAATGTTTTCTGGAGAAAAATTCCCTGCTGCTATATAAGTGATTGTTTATGGGGACGAACTGATAAAGAAAAATCTGTTATCACAGACATATGTCATAGATCTCTAATAAGAACATTTGTCTTGTTTAAGAAATTATTTTTCGAACCTCTTAAGTCTTAGGATCTTGTGGGACGATATCAAAAATAGAAATTTAATAATATATCATTTTTGGTAGAATCATGAGACGAGGAAGTGGCCGTCAACCAGACCCTCTCTCTGAAGATGATGAGCTTGACCCTGACGTTCGCAAGGCTCTTCATAGAAATCAGCTAGGACCCTTCAAAGGAGAAGGGGAGAACCTGGGTAAGGCTATGGAGAAATGGGTGGAAGCCATGGAAGAATATTTTGACATCACCAGCTACAATGAGCGAAGCAAAATGGCTCTTGCCAGGATGAAGATAGTGGAAACAGCCAGGGTGGCATGGAGGAACCATGGTGGCACCAACCATCTGGATAGAAATACTTAGTCCTGGAACAACCTTAAAACCTATTTAAGGAAGAGATTTTGTCCCCCTGGATTTTTGAAAACCAAAATGAACGAATTCTTAGAGCTGAAGCAGGGGAGCAAAACCATCAAGGAATATCATCAGGCCTTCGCTCTTCTACTCAAATATTCACCACCTCTCTAGATGAAGAGCAACTCATGGCCAGATTCATTCAGGGAATGAACGAACCCTTGGACACACTAGTCAAAAATGCCAAGCCAGTGTCCATGGCTGAAGCTGTCAGAATGGCGAAGGACTTTGCCAAAGCCTTCATTGTAAAAGTCCCGCCAAAGATCCCTCATCCTTTAAAAGATTTCAGACACCGAGAAGTTCTTCCAACTTTCCACCTCCAAAGAGACACCAAGTTCCTAACCATAATGTGGAGACGGGAAGCTTTAGAAATGAAGGAAGACCTTTCCCCCCGAAGTACATTCTCAAGAACTCCGGCTCTCTCCACAATGCAAAGGGAAGAACTTCGAAGCGAGAACAAATGCTTTGGATATCAGGGATTTGGGACCAGCTTAAGGATTGCCCATCTCTTTAGGTGGGCCAAGGAAGCCATGGTCCGAGAGTTCAAAGACCGACTCCTTCATTTCAATCCAACCAGGGTCCCCCATGCCAGAATCAGGGTAACCCAAGAAGAGTGCCCTCCTGCAGCCTCCATGAAAAGCAATTTTTGAACTCCCTCCCAGAATTGGAATAACCAAAGAGAGAGAGTTCCACCTCAGACTATAGCAGCCAGAGCAGTCACCATAGCTGAGGAAATGGAACAAGAGAGAAAGGACAGATCTATGCAGCAATTGAGCATCAAAGGAATAACCATCAAGTCTTAGTCCACCACACTCTAGCAGAGTACGAGGGTAAGAAATTCGAGCTTTTGATTGATTCATGTAGTACTCATTCTTTTATTTCCCCAGGATGTCTGCGTAAATTAGTCTTAAATCAAAAATCAGGGAAACCTATGCAAGTGGAATTAGCCACTGGGAAGATTCTTTTCACTCACCTTGAGATTGACCTTATTCAATTTAGCCTAGATGGGAACGTAACAGAGTGCCAGTTCAGAGTCCTACCCCTAGGATTATATGATGGAATCCTTGGAATGGATTGGCTCTAAAAGAATCAGGTTGACATTCATTGACAAAGGAACCATCTCTTTCCTTGACCTTCACGAGAGTAAAGTTCAAGGAATTGGAATTTCTAGATCCCCCAGTGCTACATTTAGTCAAGGCTTCCAAATTATTAAAAGGGCTCAGAAAGAAGAAAGCTATGTATGTCATTAAAATGAATCCAGTAGACATAAAATGCAAGGCTACTAAAGGACCAAAGTGGTTAAGTGAGTATGCAGATCTGTTTCCTGAAGAGCTGACTGAGATGCCTCCATCTTGTGAAGTAGATTATGAGATCGAATTAAGCCCCGAAGCTTAGCCAGTAGCCCAGCGTGCATATGAAATGCAAGTCCCTGAAGCCATAGAAATTAAGGAACAGTTAAGACAACTATTAGAGTAGGGATTCGTCAGACCCAGTGTCTCACCTTGGGGTGCGCCCATTCTCTTTCAAAAGAAGAAAGATGGAACGTTAAGACTCTGTAGTGATTATAGAGGATTGAATCAATTAACAATTAAGAATAAGTATCCTATTCCTAGGATTGATGAACTTCTTGATCCGTTAAGTGGGACCCAAATGTTCATAAAGATAGATCTCAAATACAGTTACTACCAGATCAGAATCAAGGAGCAAGACATCCTAAAGACAGCATTCAATACTTGCTATGGGCATTATGAGTTCACAGTCATGCCGTTTGGATTGAATAATGCCCCGACGACGTTCAATCATCTTATGCAGGATATTCTCAGAGAATACTTGGATGATTTTATTCTTGTCTTCTTTGACGATATCTTAGTATACTCAAAGAATGCTGTAGACCATGAAGATCATGCGCGCAAAGTCCTAGAAATCCTTAGGAAACACCAACTCTTTGCAAAGAAGAGCAAGTGTTCCTTCTCTGTTGACCAGGTTGAATACTTGGGATTCATAGTGTCAAAGGATGGGATTTCTTCTGACTCCGCAAAGATCCAAGTAGTAGTTGAATGGCTAGAACCTATTGAAAGAACGGTAGAGGGGGAGGAGACACACACACAGGAGCAAACCCTAATGTATATTGCAAACCCTAACCATAGAGGGAAGCCATCTCCTATCTCACACAATGCACAATACCATAATCCATAATACACACAACACACTATGAGTTGTGTCCACACACATCTAACCCTAGCTAATGTCCACACACTATGACCAATTGGACACGCGGTCATTTATGTCTCACACATGTTCCTACCTATCATGCCAGCACATAGCATAGCTCGCTCACACTGACATCGAGCTTGAATCTCAACAGCCCCTCTCAAGCTCATGATGTACTGCCGATGAAGATGTAGATGAGCTTGGGATATCAAAGCTCTCAACACTCCCAACATAGTATGGAAGTACTCAAACTTCTCCCTGCTAAGTGGCTTTGTAAAGATGTTTGCCACCTGCTCATCAGTCTTCACATACTGAAGATCAACTGTACCATCCCCAGCACCTTCTCTCTGACAAAATGATAATGGACCTCTATGTGTTTGGTCCTCGCATGAAACACTGGATTCTTTGCCAACTGTATACTGCTCATGTTGTCACAATGAATGACAACTTTGCCATCAATAGGCTCTCCCAAGTCTGCCAAGAGACTCTTTAACCATACGGCCTCACAAGTAGTAATGGCTGCACCTCTGTATTCAGCCTCTGTACTGGATAAAGCAACTGGATAAAGCAACTGTAGGTTGCTTCTTGCTACTCCAACTCACCACGGCACTTCCAAGTGTAAAAGCATAACCACTAGTAGATCTCCTGTCATATGAGCTACCTGACCAATCAGCATTCTGTGTAGCCATGTATGTCCAAGCTTTTACCACTCTCATAAAGTAGACCATAATGTGCAGTGGTCTTTACATATCTCATGATGCATCTCACTGCATCCAAATGTGGTTTTCTGGGGCTCTGCATAAACTGGCTTACTAGCCCCATAGCATAACTCAAATCTAGACATGTGATAGTCATATAAATGAGACTACCAACCATCTTCCTGTACATAGATGGATCATCCAATTCATCACCATAATCAGCCCGCAACTTCACATTTTGCTCCAAAGGTGTACTCATAGGCTTACACCCTGTCATGCTATATTTTGCCAACATATCCAATGCATATTGGCACTGTACTAACCATGTACCTGCATGATCTTTGATCACTTCAATTCCAAGAAAGTATCTCAACTCACCAAGGTCTTTCATGTCAAATTGCCCACTCAAAGCTTTCTTGACATGTATCACATCTGCACCATGATCACCTGTGATAATCAAGTCATCCACATAGATGACAAGTAAAACAATCCCATGCTCTGTCTTCTTCACATAGAGTGAAGAATCTGCTGTAGAAATCTGAAAACCAAGTGAGATAAGATATCTGCTCATCTTATCACTCCAAGCACGAGGTGCTTGCTTCAGACCATACAATGCCTTTTTCAATCTACATACGTGAGTGGGATATCTTGGGTGTAAATACCCTTCTGGCTGTGCCATATACACTTCCTCGTAGATCTCCATTTAGAAATGCATTCTTGACATCCATTTGATGCATTTCCCAGCCATTAGCTACAGCCATAGCAATGACTGCTCTCATTGTGCCCATCTTAGCCACCGGACTAAAGGTTTCATCATAGTCCAAACCTTGGGTTTGTGCATAACCCTTTGCTACCAATCTTGCTTTATGTCTCTCAATAGAATTATCAGATTTGCACTTCACTTTGTAAACCCATTTACATCCAATAACATTCTTGTCCTTTAGTAATGCAACCAAGTCCCATGTGTCATTATGGACCAATGCGTCCATCTCTACATCCATTGCTTTCTCCCATACATGCTCTCCAATAGCATGTAGGTTCCACATGCTTCACCATAGATGTCATATATGCATAGTGCATAGCAAAATCTCGATATGTCAATCTGTCAACTGGATATCTGACTCTCATGGGATCTCTGCAATGCATGCGGGTCACTCTGTACACCTGTAACTCTAGCATGTGGTGGCACATATCTATCCTGTCTAGCACCAGGTGTGCGTAAAACAGGTATGCCAAGCTCCTCATCCAAACTCTCCGAACTAGATGACTCATAACCTGTGATTCCAATTCCTTCGACTTTCTTCTTTCCTTTATCCACAACACTACTCCCAGTGCTCACACTCTCATGCCTCAAACATCCTGACCATGGACGTACAGTACTACTCTCAGCCTCTGCTACTAGCCCAGACATAGAAGTAGAACTAGAACTTGCTTGTGGCAAGTTCACAGGCACATCAGCCTCAAGTGACTCAATGACACGCTCATCTTTTGCTTTGTACCAACTAGCAAGCTCATCAAACACCACATCTCGTGAGATGACCACTTGTCTAGTTTGTGGGTTGTAACATTTGTATGCCTTTTGATCCTGTGCATATCCAACAAATACACATTTCTCTGCCTTAGGATCCAACTTCCTTCTTCTTTCATGAGGCACATGTACATAAGCTATGCATCCAAAAATTTTGAGGTGTCCAATGTCTGGCCTATAACCTGTAAGCCACATCTCTGGCGTGCTTCCATGAATGGCTGCTCTGCTATAGGTGTTTTGTTCAGTATATACATTGCAGTAGCACATGCTTCTGCCCAATAATAATCTGGCATGCTCTTTTCATTGAGCATCGCCCTAGCCACTTCACATATGACTCTATTCTTTCTCTCAGCCACACCATTTTGCTAAGGTGTATACCTGCAAGTCAATTGTCTTCTTATTCCATGCTTCCTCAAGAAGTGCTCAAAAGCCTTTGAGGTGTATTCACCACCTCCATCTGTCCTCAAACATTTAATCCAACAGCCATATTGCTTTTCTGCAAAAGCTTTGAAATCCATGAACTTTTCCAATACTTCACTCTTCTCTCTGAGAAAGTATATCCATGTCATCCTGCTGAAATCATCTATGAATGTCACATAGTATAAACTGCCTTTGATAGATGGGTTTTGTGCAGGACCCCATACATCACTATGTACTATCTCAAGTGGCCTGTTACTCATATTTCCTTCCCTAGGAAACCGCAACCTTGCCTGCTTTCCAAACTAACAGGCTTCACAAACATGCATATTTCCATCATATTTGAATCTAGGCAATCCACTGACAATGCCTCTTGTCTGCATGTTCTTTAACCTTTGTATATTGACATGTCCAATCCTCTTATGCCACATATCAATATCCTGCACCACATTCCTGCTTTTAGAGAACATGGCTGATTTTAACTCAGGAATTCCAGCATCTAGCTTAAACAATCTGCCTTCTTTCTTGCCTTTAGGAATGACTCTACATCCATGTTTGAAATCCTCAACGAAGCAACCATGCTCATTGAAACAAACCTGTAATCCCTGTTCCACCATTTGACCAACTGAGGCCAAGCTCTTTGTGATAGAAGGCACATACAATACATCTGACATAGATTTTGTTTGACCATTGTGCATAACCAATGGTACACTTCCAACATGTGTAATGACATGTTGGGTAACATCACCTGTCTCCACATAGCCTTTCACATCCATAGGCTTCATATGCTCAAACCATTCACCATGACAAGTCATATGGTTTGATGCTCCTGAGTCCATATACCATGTATCATCATTCTCAGCATTTGTCATCATCGATCCCACAACATGCTTCATGGCAAAAAAATGATTTGCAGTGCCATCATTACTGCTTGATGCATAGTTTCCACCATGTTGTGCATAATTTCCACCATAATGACCACCACGTTGTGCTCTACCCCCTCTCAAATCATTCTGTTTGCAGAAACAATCTCTCGCCATATGACCATATTTGCCACAGTAATGGCATTCCACATCTTGCATAGAATGTTGTTGGCCTTGCCAACGTCCTCTACCACGGGGGTTACCTCTGCCGCTCTGAGGTGTATATCCACGACCACCTCGAGCACCATATGCAGGCTGAAAATTCTATTGTGGTGACCTGTCCTGCCATCCACAACCATTACCACCACGTCCATGTGATGCGAATCTCCCCCTGCCTCTAAAACCTCTCTAAGAATAGAAAGCCTGATTTTTGCCATTATCATCATGGCTAGTAGATGCATCTAGAAATGAATCACTGAGTTTGATTTCCTCAACAAGCAAGAGTGAAACCAACTCATCAAAGTCTGGTAAACCTGTACTCCTCACTGAGATGGATGTATCAAAAGATTTATATTCCTTGCCAAGACCACGCAAGGTAATATCCACCAAATCATCATCAGGCATGGGGGCATTTATTGTTGCCAATGCATCTGCAAACTTCTTTATTTCTTGCACATAATCATGGATGCTCCTTTTATTCCGCTTCACATTATGTATCTGTTATCGCAACTGAGACTTGCGAGCACTTGTGTCTGTATCAAACATCTTTACCAAAGTATCCCATGCATCTTTGGGATTCTCAGCATCCTGTATGTGTATGAGCATAGCATCAAAAATACATATAGACAGATAATGCAGCACTTTGAATGCTCTTTCTGACCATTGCTTATGAGCAATAACCTACTGCTGCTACTCAGGCTCTGGCTCAGCACCTGTAATGAGATTCCAAAAACCTTTTTCTTTCAAGAAACTTTTTATCCTGTACTTCCATGCCTGGAAGTTCTTCCTATCCAGCTTTTCACAACAATCTATACTGGATTATCCGATATGTTTGCTTAATGTGCACCTTCCGCACTCGTCCAAATCTATAACCGAGCCTTCCTTAGCTCAACCACACTCCAATGAGTGTTCCAGATACTCCAAAGTAGCCAACAATCTTCAAATTTGATGTAGAAAATCAACCTGTATACATCCAAAATGAACTGGCTCATGCAGTCCGAGATACCCTATTTTGATGCACTTTCCAAGACTCCAAATCAAAATGTAGTGGTGAAATCAAGTATGGGTAACTTGCATTGACACCTAAACAACCTCAATGTTGAATATCAACACCATCTGACATGTGTACATATCAATTTTTGAAAACCCCTTTCTCTGTTTTGGGAAAAACCAGAAAAACCAGTAGCAAATTTGCTCTAATTTCTTCAATATTTGTCCAAATTGAGAAACCAGGCATTCATTAGCTTAGAAATAGTGTCCAATAACTCCATGTAAGAGGAATTTGTCCAATTGTTTAAGACCAAAGATTAATTGCTCAATTAAAATCACCCTATTTCTTTGCAACCAGTGGACAGCCTGTTTAATCAGCTCATTCCCAGCTCAATTAAGCATAATTGATCAAACCAACCATGTAGCCCTCTTCTCCAATGTGTATAGCAACCAATTGCTAAAGCAATTGTGAAATGTATCAAGCAACCAAGTAGTAATTGATCTCCTCGTACCAAAACGATCAAAATTTTGCCTTGTTTTCCTGTGCAGAATGCATGACTTGGAGTTACTCTCAGTAGTGTATGCTTTGAAGTTGTGGAGACATTATCTTTTGGGACAAAGGTTCACCTTGATAACAGATCATCAAAGTTTGAAGTGGATCTTCACCCAAAGGGATCTCAACATGCATCAAAGGAGATGGATGCAAACCCTGTAGGAATTTGATTTTGAGATAAAGTATCGGCGAGACCGGGGAAAGAAAATGTAGTTGCAAATGCGCTCAGTAGAAAAGCCTCCTTGCTTGCAATTACAGTGGTGTCAAATCCATTGATCAATGAAGCAAAGGAGAAAATCATGCAGGATAAATTCTTTGCCCCTACTATTGCTACCCTTCCTCCTTTCTTGCAATTACAGTGGTGTGAAATCCATTGATCAATGAAGCAAAGGAGAAAATCATGCAGGATAAATTCTTTGCCCCTACTATTGTTGCTACCCTTCTATTTGCAGGAAAGCAAGAGTCCTCAAGAAATGAGTCGAGTTCTTGGGTACAAATTGAATGAAGGATGCATGTATTATAATAATCGACTATGTATCCCCAATGATGTAGGAATAAAGGGAAGAGTTCTGAGAGAAGCCCATGATAGCCTGATAGTAGCTGGACAGGGTTTATAAAAACCTATATGTCTGTGAAGAAAAGCTTCTTTTGACCAGGACTCAAAATGTAAGATTTCTCCCCAGCCTCTCAGGATGTCCAGTATCTACCCCTGTAATCAAATCCCTCTTCAAAAATATAAAAGATCTTGTTTCTACCTGTTCTGGCTTAGAGAGAGAAAATATTCTAGAGAGAGATTATTCAGATTTTGAATATTTTTGGATGGAAAAATATCTCTTCTTATTAAAATAAGCTCCCCCGAAACAGAAGTTCAAAAAGATTTTCAAAAGGTGCATTAGAAATCAAGTATAATCTGTTCAAGAGGCCTTATCCTAGCGGTCCAGATTTTAAAAAAAAATTAATTTAAGGTTTTGAGGGGCCAATCAGATTCATCCAAATGTGTGGAGAAGATAAATAGAAGAAATAAAGAAAATCCCCCCAAAAATGAGTAAATTCTCACATAAGATGAAGAGTGGACTAAGGACCAAAGGAATTACTAAAAAAATAGATTTTTGACACCTCACAATGGGAATTCCCCCCTCATGAAGGAGGCACCTAAATCACATGTGTGGTGGAGTTTAAAATTATCAAAAATTGAGATATTTCATCTCTCCTCTCTCCTAATTCAAGTCTAGTTCCAAAAAGTAAGCTAAATTGACCTAAAAATGGTCAAAAATTGACCAAGCTGATCTGGAAAATTCTAGAATCAGTTTGCTTGGTTAGAAGCTCACTTTTTTCTTTAAATAGAAGCCTCCTCCTTTGTTGAAGCTTAATAGTGTTTTATGCACTATTACTCTACTTCTCCCAAGAGCCAAGAACTGTGAATTTCTTAATAATTCACTAGCTTTTGACCATTCCCTCTTCTAAAGAATTGGTGGCCACTCTTGTTGCAAACAAGAGTAGAACCCTCAAACCATCAAGCCAAAGGAAAGCTCCCAGAATTTCATGTAAGTAAGAAATCTTACTTTTTCTTATTCTTTTAATGGTTTTCTAAATTGTTTGTTATCGTAAAATGATAAACAGATGCTATGCATTCTTGGAAAGGCTTTCCCCTTCTCTCATTCTTAAATTCAGCCCTTCTTTATCCTAGTTAAGTAATCTAATTGTTGTAATTAAACTTTTCATATTGTTTCTCTTTTAAAAGTGAAATTTGATATGATGTGAATCGGAATGTGAATGAACAATAAGGGACATGAATGAATGTGTTAGCATGTGAATCAGGATGTGAATGAATGAGAAGTGATGTGAAATGAATGTGATAAGATGCAATGTAAACTGGATAGATGTTAATGTATGTGAAGTGATGAGATATATGGGTAGATGCAAGTGGGTGAGATCTGATCATGAGAAAAAATAAGAAAATAAGATGAGATAGAAAAAGATGTGATTAGATGAGAATGGGAATGCTTATGAAATGAGGTGGATTGATGTGCATGGATGTTTGAATGATGTGGATTGACGTGTGGATTGATGTGGATGGATGTATGAAAGATATGGATGGATGTGTGGATAATGTGGATTGATGTGGATGATGTGGATTGGTGTGTGTATGATGAGTGAATGATGTGGATGGATGTAGGGATGAGGTGGACTGATGTGGATGATGTGGATGGATGTAGGGATGAGGTGGATTGATGTGGATGATGTGGATGGATGTAGGGATGAGGTAGATTAATGTGTGGATAATGTGGATTGATGTGCATGGATGTTTGAATGATGTGGATTGACGTTGTCGTGCTGTGGCACGTCCATATCGGGAAAATCTTATCTGTGATCAATTTGCATGAATTCAGAGACAAGGACATGCAAACAGTGATGTATAAACTGTACATGGGCTTGATATGCTAGTACTCTGTAAATATGAGTTCAAATATAGTGTGATTTCAAGTATAAAGTGATACACTAGCATGGTTGACTTGTTTTGGGGTATACAGAGCATATAGAGAAGGCAGTGAGACTCGATCGGATATGCTATCATCAAATTGTTCCAAAAATTGGTATACTCCTCTTGGGTCATAGGAAATGGGCAGTTGAAAATGTGTGTGGAGATGGGCCTTTGAACGGGCAAGCAAGCTGGATAAAAGTAATGGACCAGCTTTTGTTTTCATGGCAAATATTTAAGCAACAGCAGGCATGGGAGATAAGGCCAAAGACATTGAACCCAGGAGAATATGGAACAAAGTATGGAAGCTTCCAGGGTGTAGCTCATGGGTTGATCCAAATAATAAGGTGGACGAGTTTTGCGTTGGAGGTGATCCAAAACATGCACAAAGCAAATGTATATATGCAAAGCTAGAAGATATTGCCCTGGAAAATGTCTCAGAAAAGGGTACTCTTCGGTTGGGTCTCGCAGGATAATACCTATGCTCAAACTTGGTGTGCCAGACACAAGCAATGTGGGAACCACCCCATGCATGAGCCTTAATATATTTAGAGAAGAAAAATAACATAAAAAGAAATTCACGTGCTGAATGAGAGATGGGGGGGTAGAATCGCCAGGGGAGGGAGAATCGTTAGGGAGGGATAACCGCCATACAAAAACGATTCCAGGAAGGGGGGAGAAGCATGCCAAGTGCTGGCAGTTTTCAAGGATATAAGGAGGGCGGTACTGTAAGAAAGGAGGGGAGTGCAGGGTAGGGCTAGGACAACCACAGCAAAGGGGAAAAAAGAAGGGTAGCTGCAGAGATGGGAGAGAGGAGAGCCTGGTGGAGATAGCCGGGCGGTGCTGTAGAAGCCAGAGGAAGGCGAGTGTATGCTGCCTCGGCAGAAGACCTTGGTGAAGGGCACAGCTGGCTGGTGTCAAAGGTTGCTGCAGGCTACAGAGAAGGCCGCCAAGGTGTGGAAGTCATGGAAGAAAGGCACTAAGGGGAGCTCTCTGGCGCAGCTGCAAGACAGAGTCAAGGGGAGAGCGCTGGTTGAGTACAAAAGAGGGAGCGTAAGGTGTGCAAAGTAGCAAAGTGCAGTAAAAAGGACGGCAGGAAAAGGGAGCCGGGATCTTGGGGGGGAAGAAGCGCAGAGTTTTGGTTGTTTTGTGTTGTTGCCGTGTTCTCTAGAGAGGGAGCCTTTGGCCGTTGAGAGAGGGAGATGCTGTTGAAGCTTGTATGAGAAGGGAGTGTGGGGATCGCCTTGGGAAGAACTGCTGGAACTCTGGGAATCAGCCGATTGAAGCGAAAAAGGATTGTTTCTCTCTTGCTTTCTTCCCTGCAGCCTACAGACAGTAAGCTCTCCATCTTGTGTGTGTGTAAGTGAGCATACGGGCAGCAAATTTATGTCTGTGTGCAAAACCAAAGCCTGCAATTAATCGTCAATTTAGTGAAGCATATGTGTGTGTAAAAGAAACCTGGAAGCTTCACCTGCTTGAAGCGTGTGTGTGTGTGTTTGATGCAAGCTAAACAGCAAGCTTGGTGTATGAAGAAGTGTGTGCTTTACCTTGTACATGCGCCTCTGAGAGAGAGGAGGGAGGAGGTTTGGCAGGATTTATTTTCTCTGAAGAATCAAATCAAGTGAATTACAGAACACCAAACTCTCACAGCCACACCAGTGTGTTCCCACACTAGACCGCACACGTCACGACATCTTTGGTGAACCCGCCGACGTGAAACCGCTGGGGTGAGAGTACGTAGAGATGGCTAGCAAAAAGGAGCATTTATATGCAGAGATGAAAGAGCTTAAAGAGCAGTTCAGGAAGATTGAAGAAGAAAAGCGAATTCAGGAAGCGGTGGAAATTGCGGTGCAATTGGTATATGACAGGATCAATATATTTGATGGTTTCAATCTAGAAAGCTATCTAAGGTGTTACGAGACAGAGATGAAGAATCAAGGGGTTCCAGAAAACATGATGATTGCATCTTTTGCACACCTTATAAGTCCTGATTTAAAAGATGAAGTGCTAGAACTAGCAGAGTATCACTCCAAACGATGGAGTGATTTTGCAGATGCACTTATTTATGCGAGTTCCATGAACCTAAAGCAGGAGCAACTTACTTGGGAAAAGAAAAAGCAAAAGGGTGATGAAATGAGGTATAACGTGAGCTGTGATAGTGTTTCAGCAACAATCCGGGCCAATTTAGAAGCAGTCGTGGAATTATGTCATATGGAGGATAATCAATTGCTATTCAAGACTGATGCAGAGATCATTGAGGTTGTCTATGCTAAATTGGAACTGCAAGTAGCCGTTAGTGAATAGCAAAACATTCACAGTGCTAAAAGGGATGCTTTGCTGCAACCTAGAAAGGATACAGTGGGTGAACTCTCATGTAAGCTTTCTAAACTCGAGGATTCTCATGACAAAAGCACCCATTCAAAGGGTATTCCTCAGGTGACATATCGTATGTGCGAAGAGTGGCTTTTGTGATGAAGGTCTAGATCAAGATTTTGAACTTGAAGACGAGGGACCAACTACTTTGCTAATTGAAGAGCAGGTTTTAATAGAGGGTATACATGAATATGCATGTGAGGAAAATAAAATATTACAAGATGGGCCACAAGTATGTGTGATTGATTTAGAGGGGGTGAGTGATATGGGTGATTCCAATAGTGATGTTGCTTCTGAAGCTGGTTGCCAAGGTTCTTTGGATTTGGGTTATCCTGGAATGTTAACTGGGTGTTCCAACAATAAACAGGGTGATGCTATGTCATCAGTGTCAGGGTTACCTTGCAACCACATTTGTGAGCAACAATCTCGAGCTTGGAAGCCTGTTTATGACGATGATTTGGAGAGGGAATTTGAATCTGTCCTTTTGGATCATACAGGGTTCAATGACATACAGATTCAAGGGTACTCAGGTGAGAGACCCATAATTCTAAGCCCATTTGCAGACAGGTATCAAGAAATACTGGGAGATAACATGCAGGATATGCAAAGTGTGGTCACACAGAGCCTCATGAGGCTGCATATGAGCAACCAAATGGATATAGCTATGGGGGTATGAATGTTCATGATAATCAACATGTGGGATTGCAAGATGATAATGGCTTCAATGCGATTGATCCTGAATTGGATGCTATCCTAGATGATGCATTGGATGATTTCATGATATATAATAGATCCCCATCAGCTTTGGGCTCTTCTATGCTTGATGTTAGTCAATTGTCGGTTGCAAGTGAGGATGTGCAGGTGTTATGTAAGCCAAATGATTGTGATGAGATTGATCCAGAGTTGGAGGCTATTCTCGATGATGCCTTGTTGGACTTTGTATGTGTTGATGGTGTGGATGCTTTGCCAAGGTGTGGAAGTCGTGGAAGAAAGGCACTAAGGGGAGCTCTCTGGCACAGCTGCAAGACAGAGTCAAGGGGAGAGCACTGGTTGAGTACAGAAGAGGGAGCGTAAGGTGTGCAGAGTAGCAAAGTGTAGTAAAAAGAACGGCAGGAAAAGGGAGTCGGGATCCTGGGGGGGCAGAAGCGCAGAGTTTTGGTTGTTTTGTGTTGTTGCCGTGTTCTCCAGAGAGGGAGCCTTTGGCCGTTGAGAGAGGGAGATGCTGCTGAAGCTTGCATGAGAAGGGAGTGTGGGGATCGCCTTGGGAAGAACTGCTGGAGCTCTGGGAATCAGCCGACTGAAGCGAAAAAGGATTGTTTCTCTCTTGCTTTCCTTCCCTGCAGCCTACAGACAGTAAGCTCTCCATCTTGTGTGTGTGTGTAAGTGAGCATACGGGCAGCAAATTTATGTCTGTGTGCAAAACCAAAGCCTGCAATTAATCGTCAATTTAGTGAAGCATATGTGTGTGTAAAAGAAACCTGGAAGCTTCACCTGCTTGAAGCGTGTGTGTGTGTTTGATGCAAGCTAAACAGCAAGCTTGGTGTATGAAGAAGTGTGTGCTTTACCTTGTACATGCGCCTCTGAGAGAGGAGGGAGGAGGTTTGGCAGGATTTATTTTCTCTGAAGAATCAAATCAAGTGAATTACAGAACACCAAACTCTCACAGCCAGACACCCAGTGTGTTCCCGGCTAGACCGCACACGTCACGACAACGTGTGGATTGATGTGGATGGATGGTGTGGATTGATGTGTGGATGATACAATTGGATGAGATTTGATGTAGGAATGATGTGATGTGATAGGGATCGATGATGAAAATAAAATTGTGGTAAGATGAAAAAAAGATGGGGTCTAATGTGAAAGGATGCAGAGTAATGAGAAAAGATAGAAATATTGTTGGAACTGTAATTGTTTGTGAAATCTGTTTTTAAATGAATGTTTTATGTCAAGAATGCTGGGGAAGCATTTTGACCGTCTTGTGAATGAGGTCGTGGAGACCTATCTGTTAAAGTTGCAACTCCTGAACGGAGAGTCAACGGAGGATGTCTCGCGTAGCAAGGTCATCTGAGGTCTTGACCAGCCTCGGTTTGATTTAAATGGTGAGCTTCCTATACAGTGGATGAGGGACCAAGGAAGCGGCCTATGAGTGAAGCGCTAGGTGACCTGCGAAGGATCTTAGAGGGTGCTAACCATACGGTGCTCGGGCTCTAGGTTGCTGAAGATACCCACCACGAATACGTCGGGGGAGATATTGGAACAAGGAGTAACATTTATTTTCTGAATTCGGGCATGGATCTGGTTGATTGACCTTGCTGGTCCTCAATGGATGAGTCCATGGCTCTTTTTTATGGATCTGTTGGTTGATCTTGCTGATCTTCAATGGAGATTCCATCTAGATATTTTTATGTGATTATATTGTCGGGTACTATGAGCTAGGAACTATTGAAAAGGCCCTTGAATGAGTGAATAGGTGGTGAGCGTTCTGGTTGCCAATGATGCCATAGGTACACCGATGAAAAAAGGAATTGGAAATTAGGATTCAACTGGATAATTATAGGATTATGATCAGTAACACTATGGTTTCATTAAATGATTGTTTTAAAAATTGTTGAATCTGTGAAAAAGGCAAGTTCATATTGGTGGGTGTGTAAGTGGTGTGACTAGTTTTATGTTTGCATGAGTATCCGGCTAGGGGGCCTGGGAACTTTTTTCCCTGGTACGCGGGACAACACCTAACCAAATTCCCAATTGGATCCCATCACTACAGTGGTTAGGCGGTTGGCTAACCCATGGGACTGGATGGGGTTAGGCTGGATTGATGGATCCCTAAATCGAGCCTCAATTTTTGTATAGTATGATAGATGAAGTAAATCCCGGACAAAAATTGTTCTATGGAAAAGAATCAACAGTTGTGCCTCTCAATGAGGAAAAAAGCATTGGTCTCTATGATCCAAGTACAATCTTTTTCCTGATCTCACTATGGGACTTACGAGTTTGGTCAGATCAGTTCAGTTAGTTAAGACTTTTGACTACGTTAGAGAAAAGTTATCCTAGAGGAATCGCTCGTGCTTTCCGAGCAAGGGAAGTTTTTCCGGTGCTTTCCAAGCAAGGGAAGTTTTTTCGGGTTCGGTTTTGGAAGAACCGATGGATTAGTCTCTTGTCCGGATATCCGTGTGGGCGAGGCCTCGAGTGTGGGACCCTGCCGCCACACAAGAAGTGCTTCTTCCGCTGCTAGCACTCCTGAATTCGTTGCGCGGTGGGGTCAGGGATCTTACAGCTGGTATCAGTGCAAATTTGGCTAATGAGGATCAACTGAGAAGCAAAAATGTCAAAATTTTTTGAAGAAGCAGTAAAAGGTTGTAATTGTGTGATAAAATTCATACAAATTAATATTCAAACTGAAATTCGTAAATTGGTAATTGGGTCTTCAGATGGAAGTACCGCAATTGTATGGAATCCCTGACTTGCTTGATGCCTAGACATGATTGTATTTACCTTACAGTTCCAAGGACCGTGACTACCCGTATATACTGATGAGGGTATAATTGCAGCTCTTTACTGGCAGTATATATAAGTAAATCTAAGACTTGAAATTGTAAGCATTAATACTATCTAGATGATGAATTGGAATGTGGTTGATATGATTTTAAATTCTAATTGAGAACTGATGAGTTGATTTGGATTCTGATTGAAAAATGAAGATTTTTGAATTTTGGCTGAATTTAAAAAAATTGTAATAACTAAGCAAAACCATAATAAGGATGAATGGGACGAGTCCCTATGATAATGTTCGTAGCTGGAATGACATTAATGACTTCAGAAAATCACTATGAGATTAGTGGATTGTGCTGGCAGATTACTGTTGTTGACACTTGACCCAGTGGATCAAGTTAAGGGGTGTCAAATTAAAACTCTGTAAAATTAAAAATTTCCATGGCGGACTGTTCAGATAAAAATCTCGGTCTAATGGACCATTATTGTGATAAGGATTGAATGTTACGATCTAAGTGAATTATTATCTGATGATGAGTTTTATATAAGGGATCTTTATCCCAGGATTCTGTTGGGTTCTCCACACTATAAGGAACCCAGAATCAGTTGGATCTTAAGGAAAAGAATTCTCCTCTAGTTTTGCGAGATGAGGACATCTCGCGTTTTTTAAGTGGGGTAGAATGTAAGATTTCTCCCCAGCCTCTCAGGATGTCCAGTATCTTCCCCTCTAATCAAATCCATCTTCAGAAATATAAAAGATATTGTTTCTACCTGTTATGGCTTAAAGAGAGAAAATGTTATAGAGAGAGGTTATTCAGATTTTGAATATTTTTGGATGGAAAAATATCTCTTCTTATTAAAATAAGTTCCCCCGAAACAGAATTTAAAAAATATTTTCAGAAGGTGCATTAAAAATCAAGTATAATTTGTTCGAGAGGCCTTATCCTAGGTGTCCAGATTTTCAAAAAAAAATTAATTTAAGATTTGAGGGGCCAATCAGATTCATCCAAATGTGTGGAGAAGATAAATAGAAGAAATAAAGAAAATCCCCCCAAAAATGAGTAAATACTCACATAAGATGAAGAGTGGACTAAGGACCAAAGGAATTACTAAAAAAATGGATTTTTGACACCTCTCACAATGGGAACTTCCCCCTCATGAAGGAGGCGCCTACTTCACATTTGTGGTGGAGTTTGAAATTATCAAAAATTGAGATATTTCATCTCTCCTCTCTCCTAATTCAAGTCTAGTTCCAAAAAGTAAGCTACACTGACCTAAAAATGATCAAAAATTGACCAAATTGATCTTAAAAATTCTAGAATCAGTTTGCTTGGTTAGAAGCTCACTTTTTCCTTTAAATAGAAGCCTCCCCCTTTGTTGAAGCTTAATAGTGTTTTATGCACTGTTACTATGCTTCTCCCAAGAGCCAAGAACTGTGAATTTCTTAATAATTCACTAGTTTTTGACCATTCCCTCTTCTAAAGAATTGGTGGCCACTCTTGTTGCAAACAAGAGTAGATCCCTCAAACCATCAAGCCAAAGGAAACCTCCCAGAGTTTCATGTAAGTAAGAAATCTTACCTTTTCTTATTCTTTTAATGGTTTTCTAAATTGTTTTTATTCCAAAAGAGTTATTCTTATCAATTTTGATTTTATGCATAAATAGGTGCATAAAGAATTTATTTTTATTCCAAAAGATTTATTCTCATCAATTTTGATTTTATGCATAAATAGGTGCATAAAGATTTTTTCTTATTCCAAAAGAGTTATTCTCATCAATTTTGATTTTATGCATAAATAGGTGCATAAAGAATTTTTTTTAATTCCAAAAGAGTTATTCTCATACATTTTGATTTTATGCATAAATAGGTGCATAAAGAATTTATTTTTATTCCAAAAGAGTTATTCTCATCAATTTTGATTTTATGCATAAATAGGTGCATAAAGAATTCATTTTTTATTCCAAAAGAGTTATTCTCATCAATTTTGATTTTATGCATAGAAAGGTGCATAAAGAAATTTATTTTTATTTCAAAAGAGTCATTCTCATCAATTTTGATTTTATGCATAAATAGGTGCATAAAGAATTTATTTTTATTTCAAAAGAGTTATTCTCATCAATTTTGATTTTATGCATGGAATGATGCATAAAGATTTTTTTTTATTTCAAAAGAGTTATTAGCATTAAAATTGAATTTATGCATAGAAAGATGCATAAAAGATTTATTTTTATTTCGAAAGTGTTATTCTCCTTAAAATTGAAATTATGCATAAATAGATGTGTAAATAATCTTTATATAAAAAAATAAGGATTCTCTTGCATTCTAAGAATGGATGTGATGAGATGGGATGTGAATCAGATAGATGAGAATGAATAGAGAATAGATGTGATGAAAACTGAAGTAATGAGAATGAGAGGTAGATAGATGTGATGATATGTGATATGAATCAAATAGATGAGAATGAATGGATGGATAGATATGATGAGAATAGATGTGATGAGAATGAATGGATGGATAGATGTGATGAGAATAGATGTGATGAGAATGAGAGGTAAATAGATGTGATGAGATGGGATGCGAATCAGATAGATGGGAATGAATGGGTGGATGGATGTGGATGTATGTGAAGAGAATAGAAGTGGATGTATGTTAAAGAATGGATGTGGATGGGTGTATGTGAAAGGATAGATGTGGATGTGTATGTGATAAGTATGGATGTGGATGTATATGAAAGGATAGATGTGGATGTGTATGTGATAAGTATGGATGTGGATGTGTATGTGATAAGTATGGATGTGAATGTATATGAAAGGATAGATGTGGATGTGTATGTGATAAGTATATGGATGTGGATGTATGTGAAGAATAGAAGTGGATGTATGTTAAAGAATGGATGCGGATGAGTGTATGTGAAAGGATAGATATGGATGTGTATGTGATAAATATGGATGTGGATGTATGTGAAAGGATAGATTTGGATGTGTATGTGATAAGTATGGATGTGGATGTATGTGAAAGGATAGATGTGGATGTGTATGTGATAAGGATAGATGTGGAGTATATGTGACAAATATGGATGTGGATGTATGGGAGAATATATGTGGATGTAAATGTGATGGATATGAACGAGAAATGAAGCAATGAGATGTGAAGTAAATTGGACAGATATGAATGATAAGGGATGTGAATGAATCATAAGGGATGTGAATGGATGCGATGTGATGTGCATCAGGATGCGAATGAATGATATAGGATGTGAATGAATGATAAGGGATGTGAATGGATGTGATGTGATGTGATGTAATGTGAATCGGGATGTGAATGAATGATAAAAGATGTGAATGGATGTGATGTGATGTGAATCAAAATGTGAATGAACGATAAGGGACATGAATGAATGTGCTAGCATGTGAATCATGATGTGAATGAATGAGATGTGATGTGAAATGAATGTGATAAGATACGATGTAAATTGGATAGATGTTAATGTAGGTGAAGTAATAAGATATATGGGTAGATGCAAGTGGGTGAGATCTGATGAGGAAAAATGAGGAAATAAGTGATGAGATAGAAAAAGATGTGATTAGATGAGAATGGGAATGCTTATGAAATGAGGTGGATTGATGTGCATGGATGTTTGAATGATGTGGATTACTGTGGATTGATGTGGATGGATGTATGGAAGATATGGATGGATGTGTGGATAATGTGGGTTGGTGTGTGTATGATGAGTGAATGATGTGGATTGATGTGGGTGGATGTGGATGATGTGGATTGGTGTGGATGATGTGGATGGATGTATGGATGAGGTGGATTGATGTGTGGATAATGTGGATTGATGTGCATGGATGTTTAAATGATGTGGATTGACATGTGGATTAATGTGGATGGATGTATGGATGATATGGATTGATGTGTGGATGATGCGATTGGATATGATTTGATGTAGGAATGATGTGATAGGGATCTATGATGAAAATAAAATTGTGGTAAGATGAAAAAAAGATGGGCTCTAATGTGAAAGGATGCGTGTTAAAGAATGCGGAGTAATGAGAAAAGATAGAAATATTGTTGGAACTGTAATTGTTTGTGAAATCTGTTTTTAAATGACTGTTTTATGTCGATAATGCTGGGGAAGCATTTTGACCGTCTTGTGAATGAGGTCGTGGGAACCTATCTGTTAAAGTTGCAACTGCTGAGACTGAGAGTCAACGGAGGACGTCTCGCGTAGCAAGGTCGCGGCCGAGGTCTTGACTAGCCTCGGTTTGATTTAAATGGTGAGCTTCCGGAATAGTGGATGAGGGACCAAGGAAGCGGCCTATGAGTGAAGCGCTAGGTGACCCGCGAAGGAGACCTGTTAAAGTTTCAACTGCTGAGACAGAGAGTCAACGGAGGACGTCTCGCGTAGCAAGGTCGCGGTCAAGGTCTTGACCAGCCTCGGTTTGATTTAAATGGTGAGCTTCCGGAACAGTGAATGAGGGACCAAGGAAGCGGCCTATGAGTGAAGCACTAGGTGACCTGCGAAGGATCCTAGAGGGTGCTGACCATACGGTGCTCGGGCTCTGGGTCGCCGAAGATACCCACGAGTACCTCGGGGAAGATATTGGAAGAAGGAGTAACAGTTGTTTTCTGAATTCGGGCATGGATCTCGTTGATTGAACTTGCTGGTCCTCAATGGATGAGTCCATGGCTCTTTTTTATGGATCTGTTGGTTGATCTTGCTGATCTTCAATGGAGATTCCATCTAGATATTTTTATGTGATTATATTGTCGGGTACTATGAGCTAGGAACTATTGAAAAGGCCCCTCAGTGAACAGGTGGTGAGCGTTCTGGTTGCCAATGATGCCATAGGTACACCGATGAAGGAAGGAATTGGAAATTAGGATTCAACTGGATAATTATAGGAGTATGATCAGTAACACTATGGTTTTATTAAATGATTGTTTTAAAGATTGTTGAATCTATGAAAAAGGCAAGTTCATATTGGGTGTGTAAGTGGTGTGACTAGTTTTATGTTTGCATGAGTATCCGGCTAGGGGGCCTGGGAACTTTTTTCCCTGGTACGCAGGACAACACCTAACCAAATTCCTAATTGGATCCCATCACTACAGTGGTTGGGGCGGTTGGCTGGCCCATGGGACTGGATGGGGTTAGGCTGGATTGATGGATCCCTAAATCAAGACTCAATTTTTGTATAGTACAATAGATGAAGTAAATCCCGGACAAAAATTGTTCTATGGAAAAGAATCAACAGTTGTGCCTCTCAATGAGGAAAAAAGCATTGGTCTCTATGATCCAAGTACAATCTTTTTCCTGATCTCACTATGGGACTTACGGGTTTGGTCAGATCAGTTCAGTTAGTTAAGACTTTTGACTACGTTAGAGAAAAGTTATCCTAGAGGAATCGCTCGTGCTTTCCGAGCAAGGGAAGTTTTTTCGGTGCTTTCCAAGAAAGGGAAGTTTTTTCGGGTTCGGTTTTGGAAGAACCGATGGATTAGTCTCTTGTCCGGATATCCGTGGGCAAGGCCTCGAGTGTGGGACCCTGCCCCCATGCAAGAAGTGCTTCTTCCGCTGCTAGCACCCCTGAATTCGTTGCGCGGTGGGGTCAGGGATCTTACAGCTGGTATCAGTGCAAATTTGGCTAATGAGGATCAACTAAGAAGCAAAAATGTCAAAAAAATTTGAAGAAGCAGTAAAAGGTTGTAATTGTGTGATAAAATTCATACAAATTAATATTCAAACTGAAATTCGTAAATTGGTAATTGGGTCTTCAGATGGAAGTACCGCAATTGTATGGAATCCCTGACTTGCTTGAGGCCTAGACATAATGGTATTTACCTTATAGTTCCAAGGACCGTGACTACCCGTATATACCGAGGGTATAATTGCAGCTCTTTACTGGTAGTATATACAAGTAAATCTAAGACTTGAAATTGTAAGCATTAATACTATCTAGATGATGAATTGGAATGTGGTTGATATGATTTTAAATTCTGATTGAGAACTGATGAGTTGATTTGGATTCTGATTGAAAAATGAAGATTTTTGAATTTTGGCTGAATTTAAAAAAATTGTAATAACTAAGCAAAACCATAATAAGGATGAATGGGACGAGTCCCTATGATAATGTTCATTAGCTGGAATGACATTAATGACTTCAGCAAATCACTATGAGATTAGTGGATTGTGCTGGCAGATTACTGTTGTTGACACTTGACCCAGTGGATCAAGTTAAGGGGTGTCAAATTAAAACTCTGTAAAATTAAAAATTTCCATGGCAGACTGTTCAGATAGAAATCTCGGTCTAATGGACCATTATTGTGATAAGGATTGAATGTTACGATCTAAGTGAATTATTATCTGATGATGAGTTTTATATAAGGGATCTTTATCCCAGAATTCTGTTGGGTTCTCCAGACTATAAGGAACCCAGAATCAGTTGGATCTTAAGGAAAAGAATTCTCCTCTAGTTTTGCGAGATGAGGACATCTCGCGTTTTTTAAGTGGGGTAGAATGTAAGATTCCTCCCCAGCCTCTCAGGATGTCCAGTATCTTCCCCTCTAATCAAATCCATCTTCAAAAATATAAAAGATCATGTTTCTACTTGTTATGGCTTAAAGAGAGAAAATGTTATAGAGAGAGGTTATTCAGATTTTGAATATTTTTGGATGGAAAAATATCTCTTCTTATTAAAATAAGTTCCCCCGAAACAGAAGTTCAAAAATATTTTCAGAAGGTGCATTAGAAATCAAGTATAATCTATTCAAGAGGCCTTATCCTAGGGGTCCAGATTTTTAAAAAAAAATAATTTAAGGTTTTGAGGGGCCAATCAGATTCATCCAAATGTGTGGAGAAGATAAATAGAAGAAATAAAGAAAATCTCCCCAAAAATGAGTAAATACTCACATAAGATGAAGAGTGGACTAAGGACCAAAGAAATTACTAAAAAAATGGATTTTTGACACCTCTCACAATGGGAGCTCCCCCCTCATGAAGGAGGCGCCTACTTCACATGTGTGGTGGAGTTTGAAATTATCAAAAATTGAGATATTTCATCTCTCCTCTCTCCTAATTCAAGTCTAGCTCCAAAAAGTAAGCTACACTGACCTAAAAATGGTCAAAAATTGACCAAATTGATCTAAAAATTTTTAGAATCAGTTTGCTTGGTTAGAAGCTCACTTTTTCCTTTAAATAGAAGCCTCCCCCTTTGTTGAAGCTTAATAGTGTTTTATGCACTGTTACTCTGCTTCTCCCAAGAGAGCCAAGAACTGTGAATTTCTTAATAATTCACTAGTTTTTTTACCATTCCCTCTTCTAAAGAATTGGTGGCCACTCTTGTTGCAAACAAGAGTAGATCCCTCAAACCATCAAGCCAAAGGAAAGCTCCCAAAATTTCATGTAAGTAAGAAATCTTACTTTTTCTTATTCTTTTAATGGTTTTCTAAATTGTTTGTTATCTTAAAATGATAAACAGATGCTATGCATTCTTGGAAAGGCTTTCCCCTTCTCTCATTCTTGAATTCAGCCCTTCTTTATCCTAGTTAAGTAATCTAATTGTTGGAATTAAACTTTTCATATTATTTCTCTTTAAAAGTGAAATTTGATTAGTTTTAGAGTGCTTAAAACCGATTGGGGATAATTTTTAAGTAATTTTAAGTTAAGAAAATTTAAAAAATGGTCAGCCATACAAGGGAGGTTATGGCAAAATTTTCTAAAAATTGGTGAAATAAGTTTTATCTTTTATTATCCAAAAAAGAGTAATCCCCACCAATTGTGTATTCTAAAAGTGTAATTTTGATTTTATGCATAGAAAGATGCATAAAGAAATTTCTTTTTATTTCAAAAGAATTATTTTCATCAATTTTTATTTTATGCATAGAAAGATGCATAAAGAAATTTCTTTTTATTTCAAAAGAGTTATTTTCATCAATTTTTATTTTATGCATAGAAAGATGCATAAAGAAATTTCTTTTTATTTCAAAAGAGTTATTTTCATCAATTTTCATTTTATGCATAGGAAGATGCATAAAGAGATTTATTTTTATTTCAAAAGAGTTATTCTCATCAATTTTGATTTTATGCATAAATAGGTGCATAAAGAATTTTTTTTATTCCAAAAGAGTTATTCTCATCAATTTTGATTTTATGCATAAATAGGTGCATAAAGAATTTATTTTTATTCCAAAAGATTTATTCTCATCAATTTTGATTTTATGCATAAATAGGTGCATAAAGATTTTTTTTTATTCCAAAAGAGTTATTCTCATCAATTTTGATTTTATGCATAAATAGGTGCATAAAGAATTTTTTTAATTCCAAAAGAGTTATTCTCATACATTTTGATTTTATGCATAAATAGGTGCATAAAGAGTTTATTTTTATTCCAAAAGAGTTATTCTCATCAGGTTTGATTTTATGCATAAATAGGTGCATAAAGAATTCATTTTTTATTCCAAAAGAGTTATTCTCATCAATTTTGATTTTATGCATAGAAAGGTACATAAAGAAATTTATTTTTATTTCAAAAGAGTCATTCTCATCAATTTTGATTTTATACATAAATAGGTGCATAAAGAATTTATTTTTATTTCAAACGAGTTATTCTCATCAATTTTGATTTTATGCATGGAATGATGCATAAAGAAAATTTTATTTATTTCAAAAGAGTTATTAGCATTAAAATTGAATTTATGCATAGAAAGATGCATAAAAGATTTATTTTTATTTCGAAAGTGTTATTCTCCTTAAAATTAAAATTATGCATAAATAGATGTGTAAAGAATCTTTATATAAAAAAAATAAGGATTCTCTTGCATTCTAAGAATGGATGTGATGAGATGGGATGTGAATCAGATAGATGAGAATGAATAGAGAATAGATGTGATGAAAACTAAAGTAATGAGAATGAGAGGTAGATAGATGTGATGATATGTGATATGAATCAAATAGATGAGAATGAATGGATGGATAGATGTGATGAGAATGAGAGGTAAATAGATGTGATGAGATGGGATGCGAATCAGATAGATGGGAATGAATGGATGGATGTGGATGTATGTGAAGAGAATAGAAGTGGATGTATGTTAAAGAATGGATGTGGATGGGTGTATGTGAAAGGATAGATGTGGATGTGTATGTGTATGTGATAAGTATGGATGTGGATGTATGTGAAGAGAATAGAAGTGGATGTATGTTAAAGAATGGATGTGGATGGGTGTATCTGAAAGGATAGATGTGGATGTGTATGTGATAAGTATAGATGTGGATATATATGAAAGGATAGATGTGGATGTGTATGTGATAAGTATATGGATCTGGATGTATGTTAAAGAATAGAAGTGGATGGGTGTATGTGAAAGGATAGATGTTATGTGATAAGTATGGATGTGGATGTATATGAAAGGATAGATGTGGAGGTGTATGTGATAAGTATATGGATGTGGATGTATGTGAAGAATAGAAGTGGATGTATGTTAAAGAATGGATGTGGATGAGTGTATGTGAAAGGATAGATATGGATGTGTATGTGATAAATATGGATGTGGATGTATGTGAAAGGATAGATTTGGATGTGTATGTGATAAGTATGGATGTGGATGTATGTGAAAGGATAGATGTGGATGTGTATGTGATAAGGATAGATGTGGAGTATATGTGACAAATGTGGATGTGGATGTATGTGGGAGAATATATGTGGATGTAAATGTGATGGATATGAACGAGAAATGAAGCGATGAGATGTGAAGTAAATTGGACAGATATGAATGATAAGGGATGTGAATGAATGATATAGGATGTCAATGAATGTGATAGCATATGAATCGGGATGTGAATGAATGATAAGGGATGTGAATGGATGCGATGTGATGTGCATCAGGATGTGAATGAATGATATAGGATGTGAATGAATGATAAGGGATGTGAATGGATGTGATGTGATGTAATGTGAATCAGGATGTGAATGAATAATATAGGATGTGAATGAATGATAAGGGATGTGAATGGATGATAAGGGATGTGAATGGATGTGATGTGATGTAATGTGAATCGGGATGTGAATGAATGATAAAAGATGTGAATGGATGTGATGTGATGTGAATCGGAATGTGAATGAATGATAAGGGACATGAATGAATGTGCTAGCATGTGAATCATGATGTGAATGAATGAGATGTGATGTGAAATGAATGTGATAAGATGCGATGTAAACTGGATAGATGTTAATGTATGTGAAGTGATGAGATATATGGGTAGATGCAAGTGGGTGAGATCTGATGAGGAAAAATGAGGAAATAAGTGATGAGATAGAAAAAGATGTGATTAGATGAGAATGGGAATGCTTATGAAATGAGATGGATTGATGTGCATGGATGTTTGAATGATGTGGATTACTGTGTGGATTGATGTGGATGGATGTTTGGAAGATATGGATGGATGTGTGGATAATGTGGATTGGTGTGTGTATGATGAGTGAATGATGTGGATTGATGTGGGTGGATGTGGATGATGTGGATTGGTGTGGATGATGTGGATGGATGTGGATGGATGTATGGATGAGGTGGATTGATGTGTGGATAATGTGGTTTGATGTGCATGGATGTTTGAATGATGTGGATTGACATGTGGATTAATGTGGATGTGTGGATAATGTGGATTGATGTGGGTGGATGTGGATGATGTGGATTGGTGTGGATGATGTGGATGGATGTGGATGGATGTATGGATGAGGTGGATTGATGTGTGGATAATGTGGATTGATGTGCATGGATGTTTGAATGATGTGGATTGACATGTGGATTAATGTGGATGGATGTATGGATGATATGGATTGATGTGTGGATGATGCGATTGGATATGATTTGATGTAGGAATGATGTGATAGGGATCTATGATGAAAATAAAATTGTGGTAAGATGAAAAAAAGATGGGCTCTAATGTGAAAGGATGCGTGTTAAAGAATGCGGAGTAATGAGAAAAGATAGAAATATTGTTGGAACTGTAATTGTTTGTGAAATCTGTTTTTAAATGACTGTTTTATGTCGATAATGCTGGGGAAGCATTTTGACCGTCTTGTGAATGAGGTCGTGGAGACCTATTTGTTAAAGTTGCAACTGCTGAGACTGAGAGTCAACGGAGGACGTCTCGCGTAGCAAGGTCGCGGCCGAGGTCTTGACTAGCCTCGGTTTGATTTAAATGGTGAGCTTCCGGAATAGTGGATGAGGGACCAAGGAAGCGGCCTATGAGTGAAGCGCTAGGTGACCCGCGAAGGAGACCTATCTGTTAAAGTTTCAACTGCTGAGACAGAGAGTCAACGGAGGACGTCTCGCGTAGCAAGGTCGCGGCCGAGGTCTTGACCAGCCTCGGTTGATTTAAATGGTGAGCTTCCGGAACAGTGGATGAGGGACCAAGGAAGCGGCCTATGAGTGAAGCGCTAGGTGACCTGCGAAGGATCCTAGAGGGTACTGACCATACGGTGCTCGGGCTCTGGGTCGCCGAAGATACCCACGAGTACGTCGGGGAAGATATTGGAACAAGGAGTAACAGTTGTTTTCTGAATTCGGGCATGGATCTCGTTGATTGACCTTGCTGGTTCTCAATGGATGAGTCCATGGCTCTTTTTTATGGATCTGTTGGTTGATCTTGCTGATCTTCAATGGAGATTCCATCTAGATATTTTTATGTGATTATATTGTCGGGTACTATGAGCTAGGAACTATTGAAAAGGCCCCTGAGTGAACAGGTGGTGAGCGTTCTGGTTGCCAATGATGCCATAGGTACACCGATGAAGGAAGGAATTGGAAATTAGAATTCAACTGGATAATTATAGGACTATGATCAGTAACACTATGGTTTTATTAAATGATTAATTTAAAGATTGTTGAATCTATGAAAAAGGCAAGTTCATATTGGGTGTGTAAGTGGTGTGACTAGTTTTATGTTTGCATGAGTATCCGGCTAGGGGGCCTGGGAACTTTTTTCCCTGGTACACGGGACAACACCTAACCAAATTCCTAATTGGATCCCATCACTACAGCGGTTGGGGCGGTTGGCTAACCCATGGGACTGGATGGGGTTAGGCTGGATTGATGGATCCCTAAATCGAGACTCAATTTTTGTATAGTACGATAGATGTAGTAATTCCCGGACAAAAATTGTTCTATGGAAAAGAATCAACAGTTGTGCCTCTCAATGAGGAAAAAAGCATTGGTCTCTATGATCCAAGTACAATCTTTTTCCTGATCTGACTATGGGACTTACGAGTTTGGTCAGATCAGTTCAGTTAGTTAATACTTTTGACTACGTTAGAGAAAAGTTATCCTAGAGGAATGGCTCGTGCTTTCCAAGCAAGGGAAGTTCTTCCGGTGCTTTCCAAGCAAGGGAAGTGTTTTCGGGTTCGGTTTTGGAAGAACCGATGGATTAGTCTCTTGTCCGGATATCCATGGGCGAGGCCTCGAGTGTGGGACCCTGCCCCCACGCAAGAAGTGCTTCTTCCGCTGCTAGCACCCGTGAATTCGTTGCGCGGTGGGGCAGGGATCTTACAGTTGGTATCAGTGCAAATTTGGCTAATGAGGATCAACTAAGAAGCAAAAATGTCAAAAAATTTTGAAGAAGCAGTAAAAGGTTGTAATTGTGTGATAAAATTCATACAAATTAATATTCAAACTGAAATTCATAAATTGGTAATTGGGTCTTCAGATGGAAGTACCGCAATTGTATGGAATCCCTGACTTGCTTGAGGCCTAGACATGATGGTATTTACCTTTTAGTTCCAAGGACCGTGACTACCCGTATATACCGCGAGGGTATAATTGCAGCTCTTTACTGGCAGTATATACAAGTAAATCTAAGACTTGAAATTGTAAGCATTAATACTATCTAGATGATGAATTGGAATGTGGTTGATATGATTTTAAATTCTGATTGAGAACTGATGAGTTGATTTGGATTCTGATTGAAAAATGAAGATTTTTGAATTTTGACTGAATTTAAAAAAATTGTAATAACTAAGCAAAACCATAATAAGGATGAATGGGACGAGTCCCTATGATAATGTTCGTAGCTGGAATGACATTAATGACTTCAGCAAATCACTATGAGATTAGTGGATTGTGCTGGCAGATTACTGTTGTTGACACTTAACCCAGTGGATCAAGTTAAGGGGTGTCAAATTAAAACTCTGTAAAATTAAAAATTTCCATGGCGGACTGTTCAGATAGAAATCTCGGTCTAATGGACCATTATTGTGATAAGGATTGAATGTTACGATCTAAGTGAATTATTATCTGATGATGAGTTTTATATAAGGGATCTTTATCCCAGGATTCTGTTGGGTTCTCCAGACTATAAGGAACCCAGAATCAGTTGGATCTTAAGGAAAAGAATTCTCCTCTAGTTTTGCGAGATGAGGACATCTCGCGTTTTTTAAGTGGGGTAGAATGTAAGATTCCTCCCCAGCCTCTCAGGATGTCCAGTATCTTCCCCTCTAATCAAATCCATCTTCAGAAATATAAAAGATCTTGTTTCTACCTGTTAATGGCTTAAAGAGAGAAAATGTTATAGAGAGAGGTTATTCAGATTTTGAATATTTTTGGATGGAAAAATATCTCTTCTTATTAAAATAAGTTCCCCCGAAAAACAGAAGTTCAAAAATATTTTCAGAAGGTGCATTAGAAATCAAGTATATCTATTCAAGAGGCCTTATCCTAGGGGTCGAGATTTTTAAAAAAAAATTAATTTAAGGTTTTGAGGGGCCAATCAGATTCATCCAAATGTGTGGAGAAGATAAATAGAAGAAATAAAGAAAATCTCTCCAAAAATGAGTAAATACTCACATAAGATAAAGAGTGGACTAAGGACCAAAGAAATTACTAAAAAAATGGATTTTTGACACCTCTCACAATGGGAGCTCCCCCCTCATGAAGGAGGCGCCTACTTCACATATGTGGTGGAGTTTGAAATTATAAAAAATTGAGATATTTCATCTCTCCTCTCTCCTAATTCAAGTCTAGTTCCAAAAAGTAAGCTACACTGACCTAAAAATGGTCAAAAATTGACCAAATTGATCTAAAATTTTCTAGAATCAGTTTGCTTGGTTAGAAGCTCACTTTTTCCTTTAAATAGAAGCCTCTCCCTTTGTTGAAGCTTAATAGTGTTTTATGCACTGTTACTCTGCTTCTCCCAAGAGCCAAGAACTGTGAACTTCTTAATAATTCACTAGTTTTTGACCATTCCCTCTTCTAAAGAATTGGTGGCCACTCTTGTTGCAAACAAGAGTAGATCCCTCAAACCATCAAGCCAAAAGGAAAGCTCCCAAAATTTCATGTAAGTAAGAAATCTTACTTTTTCTTATTCTTTTAATGGTTTTCTAAATTGTTTGTTATCTTAAAATGATAAACAGATGCTATGCATTCTTGGAAAGGCTTTCCCCTTCTCTCATTCTTGAATTCAGCCCTTCTTTATCCTAGTTAAGTAATCTAATTGTTGGAATTAAACTTTTCATATTATTTCTCTTTAAAAGTGAAATTTGATTAGTTTAGAGTACTTAAAACCGATTGGGGATAATTTTTAAGTAATTTTAAGTTAAGAAAATTTAAAAAATGGTCAGCCATACAAGGGAGGTTATGGCAAAATTTTCTAAAAATTGGTGAAATAAGTTTTATCTTTTATTATCCAAAAAAGAGTAATCCCCACCAATTGTGTATTCTAAAAGTGTAATTTTGATTTTATGCATAGAAAGATGCATAAAGAAATTTCTTTTTATTTCAAAAGAGTTATTTTCATCAATTTTTATTTTATGCATAGAAAGATGCATAAGGAAATTTCTTTTTATTTCAAAAGTGTTATTTTCATCAATTTTCATTTTATGCATAGAAAGATGCATAAAGAAATTTCTTTTTATTTCAAAAGAGTTATTTTCATCAATTTTCATTTTATGCATAGGAAGATGCATAAAGAGATTTATTTTTATTTCAAAAGAGTTATTCTCATCAATTTTGATTTTATGCATAAATAGGTGCATAAAGATTTTTTTTTATTCCAAAAGAGTTATTCTCATCAATTTTGATTTTATGCATAAATAGGTGCATAAAGAATTTATTTTTATTCCAAAAGATTTATTCTCATCAATTTTGATTTTATGCATAAATAGGTGCATAAAGATTTTTTTTTATTCCAAAAGAGTTATTCTCATCAATTTTGATTTTATGCATAAATAGGTGCATAAAGAATTTTTTTAATTCCAAAAGAGTTATTCTCATACATTTTGATTTTATGCATAAATAGGTGCATAAAGAGTTTATTTTTATTCCAAAAGAGTTATTCTCATCAATTTTGATTTTATGCATAAACAGGTGCATAAAGAATTCATTTTTTATTCCAAAAGAGTTATTCTCATCAATTTTGATTTTATGCATAGAAAGGTGCATAAAAAAATTTATTTTTATTTCAAAAGAGTCATTCTCATCAATTTTGATTTTATGCATAAATAGGTGCATAAAGAATTTATTTTTATTTCAAAAGAGTTATTAGCATTAAAATTGAATTTATGCATAGAAAGATGCATAAAAGATTTATTTTTATTTCGAAAGTGTTATTCTCCTTAAAATTGAAATTATGCATAAATAGATGTGTAAAGAATCTTTATATAAAAAAATAAGGATTCTCTTGCATTCTAAGAATGGATGTGATGAGATGGGATGTGAATCAGATAGATGAGAATGAATAGAGAATAGATGTGATGAAAACTGAAGTAATGAGAATGAGAGGTAGATAGATGTGATGATATGTGATATGAATCAAATAGATGAGAATGAATGGATGGATAGATGTAATGAGAATAGATGTGATGAGAATGAATGGATGGATAGATGTGATGAGAATAGATGTGATGAGAATGAGAGGTAAATAGATGTGATGAGATGGGATGTGAATCAGATAGATGGGAATGAATGGATGGATGGATGTGGATGTATGTGAAGAGAATAGAAGTGGATGTATGTTAAAGAATGGATGTGGATGGGTGTATGTGAAAGGATAGATGTGGATGTGTATGTGATAAGTATGGATGTGGATGTATATGAAAGGATAGATGTGGATGTGTATGTGATAAGTATATGGATGTGGATGTATGTTAAAGAATAGAAGTAGATGGGTGTATGTGAAAGGATAGATGTTATGTGATAAGTATGGATGTGGATGTATATGAAAGGATAGATGTGGATGTGTATGTGATAAGTATATGGATGTGGATGTATGTGAAGAATAAAAGTGGATGTATGTTAAAGAATGGATGTGGATAAGTGTATGTGAAAGGATAGATATGGATGTGTATGTGATAAATATGGATGTGGATGTATGTGAAAGGATAGATTTGGATGTGTATGTGATAAGTATGGATGTGGATGTATGTGAAAGGATAGATGTGGATGTGTATGTGATAAGGATAGATGTGGAGTATATGTGACAAATATGGATGTGGATGTATGTGGGAGAATATATGTGGATGTAAATGTGATGGATATGAATGAGAAATGAAGCGATGAGATGTGAAGTAAATTGGACAGATATGAATGATAAGGGATGTGAATGAATGATATAGGATATGAATGAATGTGATAGCATATGAATCGGGATGTGAATGAATGATAAGGGATGTGAATGGATGCGATGTGATGTGAATCAGGATGTGAATGAATGATATAGGATGTGAATGAATGATAAGGGATGTGAATGGATGTGATGTGAATCAGGATGTGAATGAATGATATAGGATGTGAATGAATGATAAGGGATGTGAATGGATGTGATGTGATGTAATGTGAATCAAGATGTGAATGAATGATATAGGATGTGAATGAATGATAAGGGATGTGAATGGATGTGATGTGATGTAATGTGAATCGGGATGTGAATGAATGATAAAAGATGTGAATGGATGTGATGTGATGTGAATCGGAATGTGAATGAATGATAAGGGACATGAATGAATGTGCTAGCATGTGAATCATGATGTGAATGAATGAGATGTGATGTGAAATGAATGTGATAAGATGCGATGTAAACTGGATAGATGTTAATGTATGTGAAGTGATGAGATATATGGGTAGATGCAAGTGGGTGAGATCTGATGAGGAAAAATTAGGAAATAAGTGATGAGATAGAAAAAGATGTGATTAGATGAGAATGGGAATGCTTATGAAATGAGGTGGATTGATGTGCATGGATGTTTGAATGATGTGGATTACTGTGTGGATTGATGTGGATGGATGTATGGAAGATATGGATGGATGTGTGGATAATGTGGATTGATGTGGATTAGTGTGTGTATGATGAGTGAATGATGTGGATTGATGTGGGTGGATGTGGATGGATGTGGATTAATGTGGATTGATGTGGGTGGATGTGGATGATGTGGATTGACATGTGGATGGATTGATGTGGGTGGATGTGGATGATGTGGATGGATGTATGGATGAGGTGGATTGATGTGTGGATAATGTGGATTGATGTGCATGGATGTTTGAATGATGTGGATTGACATGTGGATTAATGTGGATGGATATATGGATGATATGGATTGATGTGTGGATGATGCGATTGGATATGATTTGATGTAGGAATGATGTGATAGGGATCTATGATGAAAATAAAATTGTGGTAAGATGAAAAAAAGATGGGGTCTAATGTAAAAGGATGTGTGTTAAAGAATGCAAAGTAATGAGAAAAGATAGAAATATTGTTGGAGCTGTAATTGTTTGTGAAATCAGTTTTTAAATGACTATTTTATGTCAAGAATGCTTGGGAAGCATTTTGACCGTCTTGTGAATGAGGTCATGGAGACCTATCTGTTAAAGTTGCAACTGCTGAGACTGAGAGTCAACGGAGGACGTCTCGAGTAGCAAGGTCGCGGCCGAGGTCTTGACCAGCCTCGGAATAGTGGATGAGGGACCAAGGAAGCGGCCTATGAGTGAAGTGCTAGGTGACTTGCGAGAAGGAGACCTATCTGTTAAAGTTTCAACTGCTGAGACAGAGAGTCAACGGAGGACATCTCGCGGCCGCAAGGTCGCGGCCGCGAGGTCTTGACCAGCCTCGGTTTGATTTAAACGGTGAGCTTCCGGAACAGTGGATGAGGGACCAAGGAAGCGGCCTATGAGTGAAGCGCTAGGTGACCTGCGAAGGATCCTAGAGGGTGCTGACCATACGGTGCTCGGGCTCTGGGTCGCCGAAGATACCCACGAGTACGTCGGGGAAGATATTGGAACAAGGAGTAACAGTTGTTTTTTGAATTCGGGCATGGATCTGGTTGATTGACCTTGCTGGTCCTCAACGGATGAGTCCATTGCTCTTTTATATGGATCTGTTGGTTGATCTTGCTGATCTTCAATGGAGATTCCATCTAGAGATTTTTATGTAATTATATTGTCGGGTACTATGAGCTAGGAACTATTGAAAAGGCCCCTGAGTGAACAGGTGGTGAGCGTTCTGGTTGCCAATGATGCCATAGGTACACCGATGAAGGAAGGAATTGGAAATTAGGATTCAACTGGATAATTAGAGGATTATGATCAGTAACACTATGGTTTCATTAAATGATTGTTTTAAAGATTGTTGAATCTGTGAAAAAGACAAGTTCATATTGGTGGTGTGACTAGTTTTATGTTTGTATGAGTATCCGGCTACTAGGGGGCCTGGGAACTTTTTTCCCTGGTACCCGGGACAAGACCTAACCAGATTCCTAATTGGATCCCATCACTACAGTGGTTGGGTGATTGGCTAACCCATGGGACTGGATGGGGTTAGGCTGGACTGATGGATCCCTAAATTGAGACTCAATTTCTCTATAATACTATAGATGAAGTAAATCCCGGACAAAAATTGTTCTATGGAAAAGAATCAACGGCTATGCCTCTCAATGAGGAAAAAAGCGTTGGTCTCTATGATCCAAGTACAATCTTTTTCCTTGATCTGACTATGGGACTTACGGTTCAGTTAGTTAAGACTTTTAACTATGTTAGAGAAAAGTTATCTTGGAGGAATCGCCCGTGCTTTCCGGGCAAGGGAAGTTTTTCCAGGTTCGGTTTTGGAAGAATCAATGGATTAGTCTCTTGTCCGGATATTCGTGGTCAAGGCCCCGAGTGTGAGACCTTGCCCTGCGCAAGAAGTGCTTCTTCCGCTGCTAGCACCCGTGAATTTGTTGCACGTGGGGTCAAGGATTTTACACAAAAAGGATGTACTTGATCATGTGTGAAAATACTTGATGTGCCAAAGAGTCAAGCCAGAGAGAGTCAAGATGCCAGGGAAACTGCAGCCTCTAGACATTCCACAAATGTCACTGGATTACCTTCAGGTTACAACTCCATTTTTGTGGTAGTTGATAAGTTGACCAAAGTTGCCCATCTAATTCCAGTGAAAGAAACATACTCTAGAGTGGATGTTGCCAGAATTTTCCTTAAGGAGATCTTCAGATTGCATGGTTTACCCAGGAGGATAGTAAGTGACCGAGATCCCAAATTCACATCGAAATTCTGGACTGCGTTCTTTGAAGCAGAAGGAACTTTCTTGGATCTCAGCACAACCGATCACCCCAAAATCGATGACCAGACAGAAAGGGTGAATCAAGTAATTGAAGATATCCTTTGGTCATGTTGCAACAGGGAACCCAAGAAGTGGTTTAGTCATCTACATTTGGTCGAATTTGCTCACAATGCTTCTTTATCATTGGAGCATTGGGATGAGTCCTTTCAAAGCTTTATATGGACAAGATTGCCTTACACTGTTGACTTGGTCTGGCCCATTGATCAGAGTTGAAATGTCCAGACAAATGCTTGACGACATGGACCAGCAGATGCAATCAATCCGTAAAGATATAAAGGTAGTCCAAGTCAGGCAAAAGCAGTAAAAGAGATCTGAGAGAGAGTTGGAAGAATCAGATATGGTCTTCATTCGAGTACAACCAAAAAGAAGTTCCTTGTCCTTAGGGAAGTACAAGAAGCTCTCTCCCAGATACTGTGGGCTGTATGCTTTCATAAAGAAAGTGAGCGATCTAGCCTACAAACTTCTTCTGCCTCCCCATCTCAAGGTACGTGATGTATTCCATGTCAGTTTGCTTAAGAAATATGTACCTAGCTCGAGTCACATGCTGCATGATGAACAATTGATCTCTCCGACTCAAGGCCAGATGGTACTCCAACCTGAGGAAATCCTTGACGTTCGGGAGAAGATTCTGAGGAGCAGATTCCAGAGAGAATTCTTGGTAAAGTGGAAGTTCTTCCCTCTAGAAGATGCCACCTGTGAGAAAGAAGAAGAGTTGGCAAAGGATTACCCCCACTTTGTAAGATGAGGACATCTCGCATTTTTCAAGTGGGAGAGGATGTAAGATTCCTCCTCATCAGGTTGAATATTGATTAAGCCTCTACTTCAATCCCTTGTAATCATTCTATATTTCTGAATACAAGAAAATATTATTTTTCCTTGCTTTGCCTAGTGAAATAAAAATTTCTAGAGAGTGGTAAATCAATATTAGGATATTTTTGGATAAATAAATTCTACAGATATCAAAAAAATGTTTCCTTGAAACAGAAAATCAAAATAGATTTTCCAAGGTGGTGCAATTGGAATTAATTAAAAATGATTTAGAAGACCTTATCCTAAGGGTCAAGATTTTTTGAAAATTTTTGGCTTAAGGTTCCTACGGAGACCAATAAGATTAATCCAGGTGTTGAGACAAGATAAATCCAAAGAATAAAAGAAAATACCCAAAAATGAGTAAATGCCCACATAAGATGAAGAGTTGCCTAAGTACTAGGTTTATAGTTAAAAATTATGAAGTATTAATTAAAAAATGAGATATTTTGGAGTAATCATTCAAGTAATTTAGGAGGTAAAGTGTGGATTATTGTCTTATTTTTCTTAAATCTCCAAATGTTTCTCTTCTCAACCCCTCTCTCAAGCTTTAGAAGCATTAATTTGAATGGCTTTTGAATACTATTGAAGTTCTTTAATGTATTGTAATGAAGAAATACATAAATTTTCATTTATGCTTAATTTATAATGGTTTTTAAGCATTTCTCTCTCTCCCCCAAAGAATGGTGGTCATTCCTATGACCTATTCTCAATTCAAATGAAGCTTCTCATCATGAAGCATTTCTCTAATCTAAAAGTAATTTCTATGCTTGTCTAATTGGAGGCCAAAATAATGGCTTTTTAATACTTTTATGCTATTTAATTTATGGTAAAATTAAGAATAAATCCATAATTGGATAATGATTCAATTAGTGGTTATTATAATCACATGAATAATACTAAACTTTATTCTTTTAAATTTATTTTGAGAATTATCATTAATAGCAGCGAAGCTATGGTAAAATTTTTGAAAAATAAACACATAAATCATTTTCATTTATATCATGAAAAGAGGACTTCCTACCATATTCTAGGATTAATCATCCTAGATTAATTGAATGATTTCCATTATAATCATGGAAATTTGATTTTTACATTTATGACAAAAAAGAGGAATTTCTAGTAATCCATTTTTATGTTAAAAGAGTAATCCCCATGATAATGGAAATCCATGTACTCCAATGAAGTAAGAGAAAAATTGTGATGCTAAAATAATGCATATTTTATTTAAAAATTAAAGAAATATTTTAGTTAAATTTATCTTTTTGCATAGATAAACTTTAAATGATGACAGAGGAATTCCCACTATATTGGAATCCAAATATTTAAATGAGGAAAGTGTAATTCCTAGTGTAAAGGAATTAATGAAGATTTTTATTTAAACTTTAAGAGAAAATGTATTTAAATTTATCTTTTTGTATAGATAAGATTAAATGATGAAAGAGGAATTCCCACCATATTGGAATTTAACTAAATTTTAAGAGAAAATTTAGTTAAATTTATCTTTTTGTATAGATAAGATTAAATTTATCTTTTTGTATAGATAAGATTAAATGATGAAAGAGGAATTCCCACCATATTGGAATTCAAATGTTTAAATGAGAAAAGTGGAATTTTTGGCTTAATGGAATTAATGGATATTTTTATGTTATTTTTAAGAAGAATTTGTTATAAATGGAAATTTCATATTGGGTGTGTACGTGGTATGCCTACCTTGATTTTTGCATGGGAACTCTTTTCCTCGGTACCTGGGCAAAAACCCAACCAAATCTCGGGTGGTTGGGTAACCCATGGGCCTAGGCTAGATCGGAGGATTCCTGAGAAACAACTAGATACGATTAGTTACATTATTTAGTTTTAAATCCTGAGAATACCTTGTTCTATGGGAGGGGATCATCGGTTATGCATCGTAAAAGAGGAAAAAAGTAGTGATTCCATGGACCAAGTGCAAGTCTCTTCTTGATCTGACCATGTAACTTCAGGTTTGGTTAGATCAGTTTATCTAGTTAAGACTTGACTCATTAGAGTAATTTCCTCGTTAGAAGATTTTTCCCAATTGGCGGAATCGCCCTTGCCTTCCGAGCGAGGGGAGTCTTCCGGGCCCGTCGGTCTCAGAGGGGCCGCCCGGGCTAGCCTCTCATCTCGGACATCCGTAGTAGGCGAGGCCCCGACGAGTGTGTGGACCCTGCCGCCCCGCGCGTAGGAGGCCGCCGATGCCGCTTCCCGGGGCAGGAGCCCGGAGGTGGGGGACCTCACAGGCTCCAGTAATGCTTGCATCCCTGACCATCTCCTAACCATCAATGGTCACAATAATGAACCCATCAGTGTCTAAGCTTGGATTTCCACACCAAAGACGTGCACTAATGGTTTCGCCTCATAATGGGGGCTTTTATAAATGTGCACCAAATATAGATGTAAGATACATGTTGAGAGGTGGGCATTGAGTGTATACTAACATTTTCTATCAGTATGGACTGATTTGCAACACCTTATTGAGCATTCATTTACTCCACATATGGTTACCCAATATTGTACAAAGGTTAGAGTGTATGAAAGATGTTGTGAGTATACATTTTGCTATTCTTTGTGTAATAGCATGGGATGAACTGAGTTTTCAACAAAGATAACGTCTGTACTCACCAAAATCTTCCTTGTGACCAGATGGTAGAGTCTATTACTTTTTGATCTGTATCCCATAAAAATGCATTTTACTACCCTTATCATCTAGCTTATCACGTTGATACTCAAGCAATAGGAGAGAGCATAAGCAAGACAACCAAATGAGCCCACAAAGGGCCTCCTGCCATTCCAAGCTTCATAAGGGGTAATTTTCTACAATGCCTTAGTGGGCATGCCTTAGTGGGGTATCTATTTAGTAAATTAATGTCACACATAACTACAACTAAAAAAACATGAGGCAAATCATAGCCTTTAACTATGCAACGTGCCATCTCCATGAGAGATCTGTTCTTCCTCTTAGCCCACACCATTTTTGTTGAGGTGTGTAAGGAACCATGCATTGATGTTTTGTGAATATTTTAGCTATATGTGCATGAAGCGCCTTTGACATATATTGCCTTCCTTGATATGTACAAAGGGAGCCAACTTTACATGTAAACACATTTTCAGCCATAGAAACAAAGTGTGTAAAGCATGTAAAAACCTCGAACTTTGCCTTCAACGAATATATCTTAGAATAGTCACATCAATAAAAGTCACAAAGTAGAGATATCCCCCGGTCAATGGTGTCTTCATATGTGACCACATACATCACTATGCATAAGCTGTAAAAGTTATACACAACCCTTAATGATCCATCTTTTAGGAATGATGCCCATTACATCTTGCGCAAAATGCATCCCTCACATACATGTTTGACATGGGGCCTCAAGCTTTGGGAACTTTGACACCTTCTCTTGCCTTTTAAGATGTAACAACCAACAAAATTCAAGTGATCAAAGCAAGCATGCCGTAGCTCCACATCACTAGCATGCGTGGTAGTTAACTAAATAAGAATTATTTAGTTAACTAAATAATTCTTACTTTGACACCTTCTCTTGCCTTTTAAGATGTAACAACCAACAAAATTCAAGTGATCAAAGCAAGCATGCCATAGCTCCACATCACTACCATGCGTGGTAGTTAGTTAAATAAGAATTATGTGTCTCGTAGCTTCACATTACTAGCATGCCTGGTAGTTAACTAAATAAGAATTATGTGCCAATCTCTTATACCTATTCAACATGTAAAACCCATAGCTTACCACAATGATGTCTCTTTCACTCCAGTCATGAACTGTTTGACATGGGGCCTCAAGCTTTGGAAACTTTGACACCTTATCTTGCCTTTTAAGACGTAACAACCTACCAAAATTCAAGTGACCAAAGCAAGCATGCCGTAGCTCCACATCACTAGCATGCGTGGTAGTTAACTAAATAAGAATTATAAGCCATAGCTCCACATTACTAGCATGCATGGTTGTTAACTAAATAAGAATTATGTGCCAATCTCTTATACCTATTCAACATGTAAATCCCATAGCTTACCACAATGATGTCTCTTTCACTCCAGTCATGAACTGTACACCTGCCAACAACAAATCAAACACTAAGCATACCATAGCAATGGCAAAGTCTGATAGTAAGTTCTTTTTAATGCCTCAAACAAATGAGTGTATACATGGTTTGAACAAAAATATATGAGCAATAGTTTTTAAGCAAACTTTTTCAAACCATTCATCTCACTATTTCTCCGAGAAACATACTAGAACAAGCCTATTTATGTAAGAAACATACATATCATGGAACAAACCAAGTAGAATGATGTGTACTCAAAAGTGGAGACTATCTTATATAACATGTATACAAAGCATGTACATAAAGAATGAAATCTTGGTTCATAACTGTCTGTACAAAAATCCCAAAGAGACGAAAGACGTTTTGAATAACATTGTTATTGAGATTTGTGGTGCCATTGAGGGCAAGGTATGAGTAGAGGACTAGGATTAGGAGCATACAACCACATCACACTTGAAAATTATCCCACATGAGCACATTTCTAAGAGGTGTACCCTCCTCATATAAAAGGGGTCATTTTCAAGCAATGAAAACAAGCTACTCTCAAGTCTTTTTTCACGAGTACAAGTTTCTATCTTGTAACCTAATTAAACTTGAGTCAAGCTTGATTAGCTTCATCATTATGTTTATAAGTAGGTTGATTAGAAAATTTATTAGGAAACTTCCGTAGCCATCATCTAGGGCACCATGATTTTCAACACGGTATCAGAGCTTTCCCTCTCTCCTTCTTGAGCTTCTCATTCACACTTTTGTATAGTGACTTTGACTAATCACATCATTAGTGTACCTAATATCATCTTATCTTTTTCTTCTCCCTTGTGGCCAAAATTTGATTGGCTTGCCATTTCCCATTCTCGTAACTATTTTCCACTAAAACTTGTGGGCATCCTTAGCACCCATAGACAAAAGTGTGGCTACGAGGAATTGAAGAAATTATGCAGCCCAGTAGCCAGAAATCGACGCTGTTTCACTGACTTCTCTGCGCTTAGATTCACTGCATGTGAGACAAATTAGGACAAACCCTTCAAGGAGTGGCTTAGCAATGCCCTAAGGATGCTACATATTGAATCTTGAGTCAAATAATCAAGTGTAGAGACTGCTACTATAATCACAAAACTAGTCGTCATCTTTCTCACAAATCTGGGGATTTAGGGTTTCTCTGACCTACAAATCTTTAGCGGGCCACTTCTACTCATCAAGGCAAGCTCCAAATGCAAAAATCCCCATCAAAAACCTCTCAAAGTTTCTCAATTGTACCCTCCAGAAATTAGCCTATTAATCACATGATTAAGACATAACTAGTGTAATTAATAGTTAATTAGCAATTTAAAGGAAAATTTAGAAGTGTGAATCTTGATTTTGGGTTATGATTAACACATTTAGTCATTCTTGACACCCAGAACACATCATTTCTTGTCAAAACTTATTTTTTACTGCCAGTTGTACAAGATTAGACACTGCTTGGGTAGTACTCAAGTAAGACCTTCCTAAATGGTGCTAAGCATAGTTTAACCACAAATTTGTAAGAAATCAAACCACTATTGAGAGTGAAACTCTGATAATACCTTTGCAATGGCATCAACAAGCACTACCACAAATGTTGAGAAGTTCTCTTGGGAAGGGTTTCATACATGGGCCACACAAATGAAGTATCTTCTCATGCATAGGAAGCTATGGAAATTAATTAAGGAGAATGCACCTGCTAATCCAACTAGCAATTAGACTAAAAAACATAAACAAACACTATCATTTATTGGATTGCACTTGGGCACCAATCTCATTCATCAATTGATTCCAAAATCATGGCAAAACAAGCATAGGATGAGTTAAATTTAATATTTAGTTCCAAGGCCAAAAATTAGGAAATCCATTTGAAAATTGAATTTTATGGCTTAAAGATGGAATTTGAGGAGTCATTAGCACAATTCATAAGCAAAATGAAAAGCATCATAACTTAGTTAGATGGCATTGATGCAAAGATAGATGAAAAGGATACACTTACCATACTTATAAAAAGCATGCCATAGGAATATGGTGCACTAGTGACCACTCAAAAGACTTTACCTAAACCAACATTTAAGGGTTGTATTTCATCAATACTTGAATAAGAGAAGCAGATAAAGAATGGAACACAAAGTATATCACGGGAACAAACATTCTACACCAACAAGGGCATAAAGAATGCTACCACTGCAGAAGGAAAGGACACTTCAAAAGTGAATGTAGACTCAAACACAAGCCCAAATGTGGACATTGCAACAAAATTATACATAAATAAGAAGAATACAAAATGAAGAACAAGGAATCCAACTACGTGGATGTTGCAGCATTAATCGTACACCACAACCGCATTGGGTAAATTGTAATGCGCAATAGTTAGTTATGGATTTTAGGGGATATCATAGGAAGATGTGTCTGTTTGGATCACAGGATACTATTCCTATATATGGATGTAACTGTATGAATGAATTAATCAATCAAATCTGCTATAATGTTCTGTGCGAATTACCATACTCATCTTAAATTTATCATGCTGTCATGCTGTTTTCTTAATCATTATCGATTTGTAAGATAAGTATGCTGTGTATGAAGGTAACCAGTCTCGTAATCTCTTACTGTCTACGCAAGAAGTAAATGCGATTACATTTTGCAACCACGATGTTCGTTAATGCGCACACGTTCTTAGGGGCCTTTTGAGTTGGTGGTCCCAGCACTGGGCGACAGAGCCATCGTCTATCTGAAGGAGCTAGTCATGGCTCAATGAGTAGCCCGCCTCTTTCCTCGATAGGGCCAAAGCCCCAGGTTGGTGGGGGGCGACGGAGCCATTCTTGTCCTCCTATCCGCACTCCAAATGTGGGTGGGCACTTTTCACGATTATGATGTGGTACATCTATCATTTTTGCACAAGTTTTGTGTGGAGAAGATAGCAGCCCAAACTCTAGAAGCGGCTACGGGTCCTCAAGCAAGGCAAGTGCACAACGTAGGATTATGTAGCAAAATTTCGAGCGCTGATGCAGTGGGTTCTGCTGGCACAGCGGCCAGCCAGGATGTCTTGAATGACTATTTCTTGAAAGGGTTAGCAAAAAAGGACTTGCGCACGGCCTTGGCCACTGGACAAAGTGAATACGTCACTGGCGGATGTCATTGCTCAGTCTATTCTCACAAGGGAATCATTGGAGGATAACGATTCCACCACTATGAAGCAATCCAAGAAGAAATCTAGCAGAAGCACGTCACACGGGGATGCCGTCGACACAGTTCGAAGGAGGATTTGGACACACGGAGCTCGGACAGTGAATCGAAGGACAGTAGCAAGTATAGATTCTGATGAGGCACCAGTGCGGGAGACCAGGAAATCCCACAAAAGTGGGAAGCGCACAGTTGCCGCAGGGGAGTCTTCGGCTACTAAGTCCACGAAGGAAGTCTGGTGTTCTCGTTGCCGTAATCTTGGCCATCCAGCAAACGGAATGTGCAATGAACGACGTGGTGTGCTATCTATACCAGCAATTCCCATAACATGTCGGAGTGTTACTACAATGGGAGGGGGCACAAGGCTCGCCCCGGCCCCACAACCAGGTCACTAACATTGGGAAAGACAAGGAAACGCCAGAACTCTCCATCAGATGTGGGAGCACTTCTAAGCAACCCTATAACAACAACAGTGGGGGTAGGGGTGGTGGTCGTGGTCATGGTCATGGTCGTGGTCGTGGTCATGGAGGTCGGGCCATAGATCATCCAAAAATTTGTCTTTTCTACACAGAGGAAGGACATTGGCACCCTATAACAACAACAGTGGGGGTAGGGGTGGTGGTCGTGGTCGTGGTCGTGGTCATGGTCATGGTCATGGTCGTGGTCGTGGTCATGGTCATGGTCGTGGTCGTGGTCATGGAGGTCGGGCCATAGATCATCCAAAAATTTGTCTTTTCTACACAGAGGAAGGACATTGGCACCAAAAGATTGCCCAGAAGCACAGCAGTATGATTGGAAGAAAGCTGAAAAGTAGGCAAAAGCTGCAGGAAAACAACCGACGGGGTGGCTATGGTTCAGATTGAGTTGATTGAGGAGACTATGGATCCGGAGGTACGTGTGGTCACGCGTTTTGGTCACAAATTGAAGCCCCCCAACAGGCGCACAGCACAACCACTTCTGGACTGGCCAGCACAGGAAGCTGTTTGCCAGCAAGTTACTTGCTGGGTGGAAAAGCAAACCTCGAAAAGCGTTCCAGCACTAGGCGGCCTAGTAAAGTGCCAAGTAAAGTGTAGTTTCAGGATACTGTGACTCTCATCGATGACATACCTCAGTCGGGGTAGCCTCTGCCACAAGTCCAGATGGATCTTTCGGAACAACAGTCCCAATAGCCCAGTTCGGACAAGAGTGAAAGATGGGATGGATTGCTAGACGCCCCTCTACAAATCAAATTGGGACAACTTCTTAGATTGGTTCCAAATTTTCATAAAAAGCACTGCTTCTGTCGGAGAGGATGGACAAGGCGACCACACCGGCTATGATGTTATCCGTGCAAGCAGCACACCTGGAGCCCGTGGGGCTGCAGTACCGGTTGGTTGATATAGGAATTCCTAAAATTTCAGTAGGCTTTTGAGGCCTTACGATTGATCAAGTGCTGGATCGATGGTGGGGCTGGTGTCAATATTGCAACAGAGTCCACCTGTAATAAGCGCATGGGTTGGCAAGCATGGTATCCTGCACATTTCTGGTATGCATGGCTGATCAGAGGAGAGTCCGGCGTCTTGAAGGGCGTGGTGATTGAGGTGGCTGGCATATCCTTCGTCACATGTCCTTTGTAGTGCTTAGCATGGAGGATTCTGCTGAGGAGTAGAATTTGTTGCTGGGTCATCCGGCATAATTGGGAGCATAATCAAATGACCATCCACAGGGGTCATAGGAAGGTAAAATTCGCTTTGAGGGAACGCTGTTAACTGAGCAATTCAGTTTGGCCTGTCATTGTGGAAATAGTGAATATGGTAGATGGTTTGGATGAAGATGAAGAGGAAAAATTCTTACAGGAAAATGAGGACTTGATTCCATTCTGCTCAGTGGATGTGGCATGTATTGATGCGGAATGCCTCAAGCCTGCGCCTACGATGTGTTCAATCACCATGGACAAGGGGAAACTCTTTGGGGAAAATTTGCTGGGTACTAATGAGTATGCACCCGCCGAAGATAACATGAAAGACATTTTGGAAAAGGAGCGTGCATTGAGGCGCAAATGAGCCGCATTACCCGTGTCAAAGAAGATGTCTTGGAAGATCATTTTCTTAGGAGATGACAAGGAGACTAAGCCGGTGAAAATTAGTACCTTGCTGGAACCATCATTCAAAACTAATCTGGTGGAACTTCTACGAGAATTCCGAGATGTGTTTGCCTGGGATTATGCTGACATGAAAGGTTTGGACCCAAAGTTTTACCAACACCGCATTTACCTGAAGCTAGATGCGATACCCTCCAGGCAGCAGCGTTATCGCATAAATAGCCAAGTAGGTCAAGGAAGTGTGGACCGCTTGCTAAGGGTGGGATTCATAGCACCTATTGAAAACCTGGACTGGATTTCTCCTAGTCATTGTCCCGAAGAAGAACAAAAAATTACGCATCTATGTGGATTACAGAAAGCTTAATGCGACCACAATCTCGGATCCTTTTCCCTTGCCCACATGGATTCCATTCTGGATGATGTAGTAGGACATGAGATGTACTCATTTCTTGATAGATTCAGCGCGGCTACAATCAAATTCGGATGGCACCCAAGGATCAAGCCAAAACCGCATTCATCACCGCATGGGGGGTGTTTGTGTGCACAGTAATGTGGTTCGGATTCCGCAATGCAACTTCCACTTTCTAGCGCGACATGTATGAGATATTTGGGCCCTTTCTCACAGATTTCATGCACATTTTTTGGATGATCTGAGTGTGTTTGGCACTTGTGTGTTGCATTTGGGGCACTTGCGGCTCTGTTTTCAGTGCTGCCGAGAGGTGTCCTTCAGTCTTAATCCACTCAAGTGTGTTTTTGTGGTGCAAAGTGGCAAACTTCTGGGTCACATCGTTTCCTAGGATGGCATTGCGGTAGATCCAGATAAAGTGGTGGCTATTATGCAGGCACCTGCACCTGTGGATCCTAAAGGTTGTATACGATTTCTTGGCCAAATTCGGTGGCATGGTCGTCATTTGCAGTTTTTGGTGCATTTGGCAATTCCTTTAAATGCAACCGCTCATTCTGACTACAAGGAATTTCGATGGTCTGAACACTGTGATTTGGCATACTGCCGGCTCAAGATTCAACTTTCTAAAGCACCAGTGATAATTCCTCCTGTGATTGGAGGGTGGATTTTCATGTATTTGTGGATGCTTTGGATGTGGCTATTGGCAGTGTTTTGATGTAGGAGTAGACTGCGGGGTGGTTTCGCCCAATTTATTATGTCAATCGCCGGTTGTCTTCTACCGAAAAGAATTATTCGGTTACAGAGCGGGAAGGCCTTGGAATGGTGTACTCTATGCGCAGAAGTTTCGGCACTATCTTCTTCTGGGCCGACGATTTTTCTTTCATGTGGATCATTTTGCTCTTCTTTACTTGGTGCGGCAACAAAATTTGATGGCGGGCAGATTGGCTCGATGGGTTTTATTGTTATAGGAATTTGATTTTGAAGTCACTCATTGCCCTGGTGCTCAGCATGTGGTGGCAGATTACCTTCCTCGATTGGATTCGAGAGAGCCAGTAGTAGTCGGCGTGGATGATGAATTTCTGGATGCTTCACTATTTATAGTCCAGCCAAATGCGGGGGGGGGTACAGTCTGAAGAGGAAGGAGAAACTTTCCCGAGCATCCCATGGACCTGGTATGAAGAAATGTTTTCTTTTATCTCTAGTGTGAGATGCCTGCTTATTTAACCAGGGACCAGCGTAGGCGCCTTGCTTTGCGGAGCTGCTTGTTTGAAGTCTATGTGGGGGAACTTTATTATCACAATGTTGCAGACGCACTATTGCGGTGTATCCTGCCCCATAAGCGGGAGACAGTGTTGTGGGAGGCCCATTGTGGAGTTACTGGGGTGGTGGGCATTTTTCAGGGAAAATCACAGCGAAGAAGGTCGTACAAAGTGGATTATGGTGGCCGTCTATTCATGTGGATGCACAACAGTTTGTGAGGCAATGCCATGTTGGTCAGCGTATGGGACAACCTTCCCAGCGGGATCGAATGCCTCTCCATCAGATTCTTCCTTTGGAACCAGTTCAAAAATGGGGTCTGGACTTTATAGGCCCAATCAAACCCGCAATGAGTAATATTCTTACTACCACAGATTACTATAATACGAAGTGGGTAGAAGCATGGGCTTTGTGGGATAATACTGCTTTCTCTGTGTGGTGGCAAAGTGCCTCTTTAAGGATGTTTTTACCAGGTTTGGCTGTCTGGTGGAGTTGGTCAGTGAGATCGGGGCAGTCATTTTATTAATAAAGTCATCAAATAAATGATGGGGTTTTACTTTGTGCTGCATCGCAAATCGTCCCCGTATTACCCTCAGGCCAATGGGTAGGCTGAATCTTCCAATAAGCAGATAATCTGCATTCTGACTAAAGTGGTCAATCTTCATCGGACAGATTGGGATGTGAAGCTCCCAACCGCATTCTGGGCTTACCGCACAACGTTTAAAGTCACAACTGGGTTGACACCATTCAAACTTGCTTTTGGCATGGAGGCCATCATACCAGTTGAATTTGTGGTTCCCAGTTTGCACCTTGCGGCGGTTACATACAGATTGCTGCCAGAGGATTCATTGGCATACAGACTAGATGTCATACAGGAATTAGATGAAGAGAGGATGAAAAGCTTTTATTGGGCGCAGGAAATTCAAAGTCGTAGAAAGTGGCAAGTGGATCGGCATTTGAAGAAGAAACTTTTCCAAAGAGGGCAATTGGTGCTGGTGGACCGGGTCGTTTTGGGTATATGCTTCTTGCGGTCCCACCTCTTATTTCCTCGTGAATCTTCATGGGGAAGGTCAATGGGTTTTGGATGCGTCATTATTTTACGGCGGTTCCTCTTCAATGCTCTTTTTCGGTTTTCGAGGAGTACATTTTCTCTCATGATGGTTTCAGTCATTCCAAATCAAGGGCGGATTTCATCATTTTATTTGTCTTGGCTTTTTCCGGGTGTCATACAAACATGCATCGAAAAGCGTTTGGTGTTTTGCATGCAACAACTCCCTCTCTTTTTTGGGAAGGCATTCTATTTTCCCTCTCATTTTTTTGCCTGCCTTCGGTTTTTCCTTTTTGTGTCCCTTTCTTCTGAAGTAGCCATGACAGCCTCTGTTGTGCAGTTCTTGCCTGTAACGCCAATTGTTCACCTCGAGCAGCCTGCTATTGATAATTGGCTCACAAATAATCGCATCCGCATTTATTCCAATTTTCATTTTTGGGAGCGTGTGCAAGTACACCCACAAACATTGCCCTTGTTAAGGCAATTAGCTCTATCGGAGATGTGGTGGACATACATGATGTAGCAGTGGTGCTCACCGTCGTGGAATATACTCAACAGAAGCTGCACTTGCCTGCAAATGGAGCTATTGCTGCTGCTAGCAAAACGGTGGCGTAAGGAACCCCATAATTAGTTAGATCTTAAGGAAAAGAGTTGTCCTCTAGTTTGCGAGATGAGGACATCTCGCGTTTTTTAAATGGGGTAGGATGTAAGATTCCTCCCCAGCCCCTCAAGATGTCTAGTTTCTCCCCCTATAATCAATCCCCTTTTCAGAATAATAACAGATCTTGTTTCTATCTGTTTTGGCCTAGAGAGAGAGAAAATGTTCTAGAGAGAGGTAATTCAGTTTTTAGATATCTTTGGATGGAAGAATATCTCTTCTTAATTATTAAAATAAATTCCCCCAAAATAGAAGTTCAAAAAGATGTGAAAAAAACAAAAGACTAGGTCTCCTCATTTGGTGACCTTTTACAATCATGGACTAAGGTGGTGAGGCTTATCGATGTAGCTTTGGTTTTAGAAGAGATGCTCATCGGAGGTCTTCTCTTTGCTTGATGAAGACTCCACATAGTTGGCTTCCTTGTTCTTCTCTTCTCTTTGCTTGATGAAGACTCCACGTAGTTGGATTCCTCATTCTTCATTTTGTATTCTTCTTATTTATGTATAATTTTGTTGCGATGTCCACATTCACTTGATGTGACAAAGCTTATTGGATATTCGATGAAGTTGTCGCATTTGAAGATTCAGCTCCTCCCTTTGGCCTCTTTTCTTCATCAAGAAAAGATTGAATGACTCCTTCAAGGGTGGGATTAGGTATGTTTTTCAGGGTGGTGACTAAGGTGGGGTACACCTTCTTGAGTGCTTTTAGCAAAATAGCCACTCCATCATCTTCATCCATTCTCGCATTCATTGATGCAAGTTGAGCCATAAGGCCCTTCAAGTAAGAGATGAAGGCTCCAATGCCGTCTCCCTCTTTGAGTTCCAAGCTGAAAAATTCAATCTTAAGTGAGATCTTGAAATTCTTACCACGAGCTCCATAGAGCTTATCAAGCTCATCCCGTTTCTCCTTTGCAGTCGGAAGCTATACCCTCTCATCATCTTCAATATCTTCAGCTCAATAACCTTAGTGCTGGAGATGAATGGCCAAAAACCTTTGGACATCATCTTTTCTTGTTAAGGACTTGCCAAGTGTGGAAGCCCTCTCCTGAGAACTTCTTAATTTGGGTGTTGTCCTTTGACATTGGGTATTGAAGGAGTAAGATGTGTCCATTGCAAAAAGGTGGGTCATTTGGCAAATAATTGTTGGGTCAAATATCCCAACAAAATGAAATGTAACAAGTGTAAACAAACATATAACTTCTAAATGTCCTAACAAAGAGTCAGAGGCTAACTTTGTTTCAACCTCTAACTCCACTGAGAAATTTTTTTAAATCTCAATGTAACCACACCTATAGTCCTAACCTTGTACACCTAATGTTATAAAGGCAACCTATGTCCAATACCACCTATTCCAATTTTCTTTCATAGTTGGTATTGAGGGGGGGGGGTATTAAGAGACTAAGGTTATGTAAAAGGGGAGGAGAAGGGTGTGTGTGTAAATGGACTTATGGTCCACTAGCTCACCTATTTAAAGGTGGAGCTAGAAGGCATTTTTTATATGGAGCAAGAAGCCTAGTTGTATTTTGAGCAACTTAATAAGCAAGATTTTTTCTTGTAATTTGTGAGTCTCTCTCCTCCACATATTTGATCTAGCATGAGCACCACAAAATTCTATCAGTATACACTCATTTGTTTAAGGCATTAAAAAGAACTTACTATTAGACGTTGCCATTGCTATGGTTTGCTTAGTGTTTGATTTGTTGTTGGCAGGTGTACAGTTCATGACTGGAATGAAAGAGACATCATTGTGGTAAGCTATGGGATTTACATGTTGAATAGGTCTAAGAGATTGGCACATAATTCTTATTTAGTTAACTACCACGCATGCTAGTAATGTGGAGCTATTGCACATAATTCTTATTTAGTTAACTACCACGCATGCTAGTGATGTGGAGCTACGGCATGCTTGCTTTGGTCACTTGAATTTTGGTAGGTTGTTATGTCTTAAAAGGCAAGAGAAGGTGTCAAAGTTTCCAAAGCTTGAGGCCCCATGTTAAACAGTTCATGATTGGAGTGAAAGAGACATCATTGTGGTAAGCTATGGGATTTAATAGCATCCGAAATAAATATAGACAGATAATGCAACACTTTGTATGCTCTTTCTGACCATTGCTTATGAGCTATAACCTGCTCTGTGTAGGTTTTCGGGGTAGTGCACCTATAATAAGATTCCAAAAACCTTTTCCCTTCAAAAAACTTTTGATCTTGTACTTCCATGCCTGGAAGTTCTTCCTATCCAATTTTTCACCCACAATCTGTACTGAATTATCCGACATATTTTCTCAATGTAAATGTACCTTCTACACATGTCCAAATCTGTAAACAAGCCTTCCTCAGCTCAACCACACTCTAATGAGTGTTCCAAATACTCCAAAGTAGTCAACAAACTTCAATTTTGATGTAGAAAATCAAACTGTATGCATCCAAAATGAACTGGTTTACATAGTCCAAGATACCCTGCTTTGATGCACTTTCCAAGGCTCCAAATTACAATGTAGTGGTTCAATCAAGTGTGGGTAACTTGCATTGACACCTAAACAACCTCAATGTTGCATATCAACACCATCCAGGATGTGTACATACCAATTTTGTCAAACCCCCTTCTCTGTTTTCAGAAAAACCAGAAAAACCAATAAAACCAGTAGTAAATTTGCTCTAATTTCTTCAATCCTTGTCCAAATTGAGTAACCAGGCATTCATTAGCTTAGCAATGATGTCCACTAACTCCATGTAAAAGGAATTAGACCAATTGTTTAAGATGAGAGAGTAATTAGTCGATTAATCACACTCTGTTTCACTGCAACAACTAGTAGACAGCCTGTTTAATCAGCTCATTTCTAGCTCCATAGATGATAATTGCTCCAACCAAACATGTAGCCTCCTTCTCAGGTGTATGTATCAACCAATTGCTAAACCAATTTTGGAATTAATCAAGCACCATAGTTGAATTAGGGCCTCCACTTAGCAAATGTAAGTAAAAATGCTCTGTTTCTGCATACTAGGCTGCGCCGCCTGCTCCTGAGGGATTTAGGGCTGATTTAATTGTCAATTGATGGCATTTATTGATGCTCAACACTCCTATGCAAGTGTACAACCCATCAATGGTATGATTTTTGCCAAAAACTTGGTTTAATTTCATCAAAATTTGACCTCTATTTCTCTATTTTGTCAGAGCTCAAAAACCAGTAATTTTCACTCATTCAAATGCATCATATTTGCTCCATACATTCATCCTTGCCACATACATGTTTCTTTGCCAGATTTGCATCTATTTCACCATACAGCACCGCTTCCAAGCTCCAATGGAAAGCTTCCAAAAAACCAGAATTTTCCTTTGCTTTGGGCAACCCTAATTTGCTTTGTTTCTGCTTGAATCACCTGCAATCCACTCAAGGGTGTTTAGTAGACCTTACCCAGTAGTCCAAGCTCTCAGATCTGATAGAAATCGGTGTGCTCCAAGCTTCACAGCTTCAATGGCAAGCTTCACAGCTTTTCTTCACAACTTCTTCTCCCTTTTCTCTCACTCACTCATAAACCCTAATAGAGAGATTTCATTACAAAGTTCGTCCACCATCATGTTTCTGACTTGCTTGCTTCGAGTTCCAATCTCTTAGTGACTCGAAACACGCATTTAAGCCATTTGCTGCCAAAGATATTCTGACATCTTCCGATTGTGGCAATTCCGACATATTATCTTCATATTCAATTGCCAGAGTTTACAACATGCATCTAGAGTATCCGGGTCAGATAATCATGCATCTTGTGGTCTCTAACTCCTCTCTGGAAGCAAGGCAGTAATTGATCATCAATTAGCCTTTCCCGTAGTTTGCACCTTGAATTTAAGTACTTTAGTTGAGACACATGGTATCGCATCGACTCCATTTTCTTTTATTTGATGTTGTGTAGTTGTGCTGCCACCACAGGATTCCATCTGTCTCGCCACTTCTGGGGCAAAGCTGGGCACAAACACATTCTTGATTCATGTGAAGTTAGCCTTATCCTTGGGTTTGAGGGTTTGGAACCATTGATGTGCTTTTCCTTCTAGGGTCAGTGAGAAAGCATGAATCATTGTTACATCACTGACTGGCCCGTAAGTTCCGCAGCATATGGACTCAAAAATCTCAATATATTGAGGATCCCCATCCCCAAAGAATATTTGAATGAGCTTTGAAATGCTATGTGGCTTCATTTGGGAGGATCAGGATTCTAGAGCATTGCCTAGTTCCCTGACCATTCCTCGGCCCATTTCCACAACCATATTCATCAGATCCATCCTTGTGGTGGCTATTAAGATAGATGGTTGGATCCACCCTTGGTCTTTGAGGAATTTCTCCCCCCCCCCCCAACCTAGACCTCATCCTATGTTGGCTCTTCTAGGCATCTCAGGTCTATGGGATGGTCCAGTCACCTCATTCTAGAATGGCTCATCATTAGCCGCCTCTGTACGCATTTGTAGAATTAAGAGTTCCATGTCTTGTAGGATCGTGGGATGATTGATCATCTGCTCGATGTCCTTTTTGGTGTACAAGAGGTCTTCCACTTCACCTGCCACACCGCTGCTCTTGGTAGATTATTCTCTTCATCTAGGGTTACAAACCCTTCCTCCGGTCTGGGCTCTTCATTAATGGGTTCTAAGTTTGGAATTTCTCCCTCACTTCTACCCATGACTATTTTCGGCTCTTTACCCCATGATTGGAGTAAGTTTACACTTTCCATCTCCTTGTGTTTTGCTCTAGCCCCTGGAGTATCAAGCTCTTGTTTCCTTAGGCTCAATTCTCATTGCTTTTGTTCTACCTTGATCCTTTTCAGATCTAATTCTACTTCCTCTGAGGTTGGGAAGATGTTGGGAAGAATACTTGACCAGTCCTAGATGAACTTTCCATGTCCCTTATCATTTGGGGGTGCCAGTGTTTGATAGCCTCGAATTTGAAGTTTGGATAGGTACTTCTTGCCTTGGGGACCAAGTCCTCATGCCCGCAGATTACGCTTCTTCATCATTGCTAGTTTTGAGACCAAAAAATCCTCGGGCTAGATCAATGATACCACTAGATCTGGTAGGGGAGGTTGGTTTCTCCTCTTCCTCCCCAGACCCAGAGTATCGCAACCCTTCTTCCTGGATTCTTCACTACTTGTTTTGATGGTGGTCAGATTCCTTAAGACACTTAATTGAGTACTTATTAAGTGGCCTAAACCCACACTCTTTTGATAGGAAGATCCTGGGTGATTTGATGCACTATCGTCTCAGGAGTAAGGTCGTCTCCAATGAGCTCAAGTGCATGTGAATATGATTTGATAAGCTATTTTGTTACCCCAATTAAATTTTGGTTAGATTTTATTGACTTGTTTCTGAGGCCGTGAGATTACATAGAATAGTTCACGGTGTGAAGTGTCAGAAAACTGATCATGTTGTGAATGTTTTTTTGCACTTTCACTTGTTTAAAATTTTTGCTTTTGACTCAAAATACCACGTTACCTTGTTATGATTTTCAATGTTCTCAAGACTTCCTTAGACTTAATCTGACAATACCAGGTTCGTGAGGAGTTGGATTTGATTAAGGTGTGAAATTGCAAAAAACGTTCAAGTCATGAAGAGAAAAGGTTTTACATCATGAAAAGCAATCGGTTCACGTTTTGAATTGAAAATGGTTCATGCCGTGAAGAGTTCTAAAATGGTTCACGTCATGAAATGAAAATGTTTTACACTGTGTAGTGATCTGAAATAGTTCACGTCGTGTGTGAACGATTTTTTGCACATTTATGATTCTTAATTTTGTCAAACCCCGTGGTGTCAGAGGTGTCAGCATAAGCCTACCTATTTTTGGTGGCAAGGTAATCCCGTGAATTGCGGCGTTAATCACGGCATCGATACCGAGAGCATTTCACGACGTGAAGCTGCAAAAAACGGTTCACGTCATCATGATGAGAACGATCTTCCTGCAGTTTTACGTGCGAACTTTTTGCATCGAGACTAAGGTGATTTTGGGTGCAAAATCCTTATTCAACTACTTCCAGGATGATTGTGCCATGCCTAAGGAATGTAATACAAGCTCAAGTCACAATCAATGGCTCCTCTCTTTTTTTTGTAAATTTTTGAAAAGAAAGAAAAATAGAACACCAACTTGCTCATTCACATTGATGATTCCGGTGATGCAAACATCAAAATTAGCTAGAAAAAATAGTGGTCTCTTCCAAGACCACTCCACCAAACAAATACACAACAAACACAACAAATTTCTCATGAATTTTTCACTTCCACTCAAATCTTATCCATTCATTTCCTACATAATGCACTACCAGAATGCAAAGGCAATCATGAATCTTATGTAATGGGAGCTAAAACTCAAAGAGGATGAAAGAAACAAAGGTGTTTTCCCATAGCAGCACCAAAAATGTTATGGGCTACCACACCTCCAAGAGGGAACTCAATGCATTCACCTAAGGGAAGAGCAATAGAACACAACTATCATAGGGCACTTACCAATGCTTCGAAATTGAGTCTCTTGAGGCCTCCAAGCTCACTTGAGAAGCTCCAATCCTCCAAGATCCACCTCCACGCTATCACCATAGAGTCGCTTGCACCATCACACAAGGCAATCACTCTCTCTCACTCTTCAACACAAGAATGCAACATACAAGCATAGAAGAGGCACAAGTGCTAGAATGCTCTCTCTCAATCTCTCTCTCAAGACACAAACAAGATCTCTCAATAGCACAAAGGGGGATTGTGTCCATTCATTATGAGAAAATGCCTTATATACAATTGGCCCTTATTCACACTTGGGCACCCAAAACTTACCTAACTAAGGCCTTGGGTGGCCAATATCTCATAATATACAACTTTTATAGTGCCTTTGCATGACACTTATTAATGTCCTCAAATAGAGGAGCATACTTGTTAATCCAAAATGGGATTAACATGATTCACCTTAGGTAAGAGCAATAGAACACAATTTTCATAGGGCACTTACCAATGCTTTGAACTTGTGTCCCTTGAGGTCTCCAAGCTCACTTGAGAAGCTCCACCTCCACGTTGTCACCGTAGAGTCGCTCACACAACCACACAAGGAAATCTCTCTCTCTCACTCCTCAATACAAGCATGCAACATACAAGCATAGAAGAGGCACAAGTGCTAGAATGCTCTCTCTCAATCTCTCTCTCAAGACAAAAGCAAGAGCTCTCAATAGCACAAAGGGGGATTATGTCCATTCATTTATGAGGAAATGCCTTATATACAATTGGCCCTTATTCATACTTGGGCACCCAAAAATTACTTAACTAAGGCCTTGGGTGGCCAATATCTCATAATGTACAACTTTTATGGTGCCTTTGCATGACACTCATTAATGTCCTCAAATGGAGGAGCATATTTGTTAATCCAAAATGGGATTAATAATAAGCCTCCACAAGAACTCTTTTGTACTACTCCAGGAAACTTCACATGGCTCTTTGTAGGTTTCACCCAACAATGGGCATCATATGCTTACTCCATTCCTTGCATTGGAGAGGCTGAAGGATCACGTACATTTGGTAACTCAAAAGCCACATTGCCATTATATATTTGAGGAATCTCTTTTACCTTCTCAATATGCATACTTGCTAATGACATTCTACGATGAACACATGCATGTGATTCCTCAAACAATAAGTATTTGGCCACACTCTTCTGAAGCGGTGTACCTCTTGGAGAGTCTTCCATTGTAAGATCAATAATGACTTGCTTTGGTGTGCTTGTTGCTGTAGTGTTTCTTGACTCTCCTATTATTGGAACAACAAGGTCTTCAGTTGTTATATCTTTATCAAATATATAACATTGTTCCTCTCTAGTGGATCTTGCTAAGTAGATAGATATAAGATGATTATCTTGTGGTTTGACTACAAAAACCTTCAATCTAAAATGAGGATACAACATTCCATCAAAATCATCAGGTTTAGTAATATAAAAATGTCCCTGCACAGTTTTAACAATAGGATCATTCTCTAAACCTCCTACAAAATGTGAAAAGTTGTGTTCTCCATATCAATGAAGAAAAAAACAAACCAAAAGAAGATAGGGAAGAAAAACATTCTATTTGTTAAGCACTATATCTCACAAAATCACAACTAACTAATGAAAACGAATTCAAATTTTAAACACGAAATCTAAACATATTAGACTTAATTTAAAATATATTCATTTAAAAAAATATTATTTCTAGGAAACATAAAAAGCATTCTTCAATCATTATAAATAGTGTCATTAATGTATGAAATCTAAAATCCATTTTAGAGAATTATATTTAATAATAAATACTTACACAACTAACTCTCATTAATAATTACTTTTCTAACTACATTTAATTTTCATGAATACATATAATTTATATGTAATGGATCACATTGTTAGGATTAAATCATGATTTTGAATAACTATCTATTCTATTTAATATATAAAATTTTATATAATAACATCTTTTTTGTAATACTTTTTCATTTCCGTATTATCAAATATATCTTTTTTTTGTAGCCTTGATTAATCTAATAAGAAGTGGAATGTGAGATCTAATAATCATTTCTCTGAGATCTAGGCATAATCAATTCTAATAGTGGGATAAAATTACTATTTCCAAGTGTAACCATCATGTCAGTAATCTGATCCTCTGTGCTGACGTAGTCAATGTCGTGTGCCAAGACTCTCTCCCTGATGAAGTGGTAATGTATTGCAATGTGTTTCATCCGCGCATGGAAAACTAGGTTCTTGGCCAACTGTATACTACTAAGATTGTCACAATATATGACAACCTTTCTCTCCACATGTGACTTCAAATCAGCAAAACAAGTAGCTTGCATAACCAAGCTACCTCACACACTGCCACCACAGCTCTTCTGTACTCTGCCTCTATGCTCGACAAGGCAACTGTGGGGCTGCTTCTTGTTGCTCCATATCATAGCAACACTCCCTAATGAAAACATAAATCCACCTGTGTAAGATGCTACCTGCCCAATCTCTGCATCTGTGTACCCATATAGATCCAATCGTACACCTGCTGCATAAAACAATGCATAATCAATAGTGGCCCTCAAATAACAAAGTGTGCATCGCGCATGGTCAAGATGTGGTTTGCATGGAACCTGCATAAACTGGCTCTCTAAGCCAACAGTGTAGCTCAAATCTCGCCTGCTGATCGTGACATAGATCAAACTCCCCACAATCTTCCTGTACATAGTGGGATCCTCCACCCAACACATAACCTACATCCACCTAAGCTTGCCATTTTGATCTAATGGAACCGAGATTGCCATCCCATACTTAAACAACATGTCCAATGCATACTGTCTGTGTGCGAATGACCTCATTTTGATCTAATGGAACCGAGATTGCCATCCCATACTTGAACAACATGTCCAATGCATACTGTCTCTGTGTGACAGCCAAAAACCCTCAGGTGTGCGATTGACCTCAATTCCCAAAAAGTAGCGCAAATCTTTCAAATCCTTCATCTTAAACTTCCTTTTGAGAAGACTTTTCACATGCTCAATCTCTTCCAAGTTGTCACCCCCAACAATAAGATCATCTACATATATGGTGATGATCACAATACCCTTATCACTCTTGCGCACATACAAAGAGTGACCTGCATCTGCCATATGAAAACCTATAGTGACAAGATACTCAGTCAGCAATCTTGTCATGCCATGCTCGTGGAGCTTGCTTCAGCTCATACAAGGCCTTACGAAGGCGTACACACATACTCTGGGTGACTTGTATCCTCAAAACCTTGTGGTTGATCCATATACACCTCTTCTTGTAAGTCACATGCAAGAACACATTTTTTACATCCATCTGCTGTAAAAACTAGCCTTTAGCTGGTGCAACCCCACCGCAATCATAACTCTCACACTTGCCATCTTTGCAACTAGAGCAAATGTCTCCTCATAATCAATGCCATGTGTTTGCGCATATCCTTTGGCTACCAATCTAGCCTTGTACCTGCTTATGCTACCATCACTGCCTATATTATGTTTCACCTTAGACACCCACTTACAACCAATAGATTTCTTGCCTTCAGGTAATGGCACCGAATCCCAAGTCTCATTTCCATATAATGCATCCATCTCCTCATCCATAGCTTTCTCCCAGCACACATTTCCAATAGCCTCATCAAAGCATGTGGGTTCTACAACCTACACAACTTTTGCCATATACGCATAGTGACGTGCCACATAACCATCATAAGTCGTCTGCACATGATTTTTCACTCTTCCAGATCTTTGTAACTTTGCATTCATGGCTTCCATAGCCTTCTTCACACTAGGTGTCCTCATTGCTCGAATCCCAAGCTACTCCATCAAGGCTCATCTTCGAGTCACTAGAATCTCCATCAACAAAGGGAATGCCGTGCAGAAATATTAGGCATACCAAGGGGCTCAACCACTTTCTCTTTGCCTTTATGTGATATACCAACTACATTTTCAGGACTGGTATTATGATGCAGCCTGCCACCACTCCATGGTCTATCAAACAGAATCACTGGATGAGGACTCTCCTCGTCCACTCAATGATTGTGATTGCTAACCCGCATTCTGTGCAACCACATCTCCACTTACATTAGCCCCAACAACATCCTTTTCAGCAGCATACCAGCTACTCATCTCATCACAAGTACAACATCCTTGCTTCTTTTGCTTTTGGATCCAGTTTGGTATGTAACTCATCTGTCACATGCACATATGCAATACATCCAAAAACTTTCAAGTGAGACAAATCAGGTTTCTTGCTAGTAAACTTCTCCTTTGGCATATCATGTATGGCTGTAGGAGTCCTATTCATGATATAAACTGTTGTACACACAACCTCAGCACAATAGTTATGTGGCATATTCTTCTCTGCCATCAATGCTTGTGCTATCTCTACAATGTGCCTGTTTTTTCACTCAGCAACTCCATTTTGGTGCGGAGTGTATCGACATGTAAATTGTCTCTGAATGCCATTCTTTTGCACAAGAATTTAGAGAACTCATTAGAGAAGTATTATCCCCCTCCATCTTACCTTAGGCACTTCACATGGTTTCCTGTCTGTTTTTCAGCTAACTCTGAAATTTTGAAAAATGAGTGAACACTTTACTCTTCGCCTTCATGAAGTATACCCACACTTTCCTCGTGTGGTCATCAATGAATGTTACATAGTACCTGGAGCCACCCATAGACATAGTCTAGGACCCCATACATCTAGAATTCTGAAAAATGAGTGAACAGTTTACTCTTCGCCTTCATGAAGTATACCCACACTTTCCTCGTGTGGTCATCAATGAATGTTACATAGTACCTGGAGCCACCCATAGACATAGTCTAGGACCCCATACATTTTTGTCATGTGGAAATACATGTTTTGTTTGCTTTCCAAATTGACATGATTCACAAACTTTTTGCATACCTTCAACTTTAAACTTAGGCAGCCCCCTGTCACAATTTCTTTAGTCTGCATAGACTTCATTCTTTGCACATTTACATGTCCAATTCTCTTATGCCAAATGTCTGTATTTTCAACAACTCCTGAACCATTTGCAAACATTGTAGCACTCAATGTAAACAATCTACCCACTCTATTGCCTTTTGCAACCAACCTGCACTTATCTTTAAAGTCTTCTATATAACAGCCACCGTAAGGGTTAAACCAAACCTGCAAACCCTGCTCAATCATCTAGCCCAACAAAAACTAAATTCTTTGTAATTTTCAAAACATGAAGTACATCTGCAAGGTACTTCACTTTACCACCTTGCATAGACAATGGAACATCACCAACATGGGCAATTGGATGAGCAGTGTCATCCCTTGTTTCAATAAAACTTGGTCTTTCAAGACTCTTCATTTCCTTGAACCACTGGCCATGACTTGTCATGTGGCTCAAAGCACCTGAATCAACATACCATACGTCATCCTTACATGCTGCTACATCATTTCTAGACACAGCATTAACCACATGTTCTATAACAAACAACCTCTCATTATCCTCATTATTTCTGTTAGAGAATGCATAGTTGTTTTGCTGCACTTTTCCATTTCGCATGTCACTCTGTTTCTTATAGCAATCTGCCTACACATGTCCAGGCTTACCACAATAAAAACACCCTCATGTATCATTATGTTGCCTTTGCCAATTACCACACGACCTCTTTGAATTCCCCTGCCTCTAAATTGGCCTCTTCCACCTATATGTTGTTGTTGTGAATCCTGGGACTATTGCTGCTGCTCTGCTGCTGCTCTGCTGCCTGCTGCTGACCATAATTCCGATTACCTATTCGGCCACCACCTTGGCCACATCCATGACCTCTACCTGAACTTGTGTAGAAGGCCTGCTGCTCTGAAGTTGTGTAGAAGGCCTGCTGCTCTGAAGTGTTTTTGTTTTGTGAAGACTGTTGATCTTCACCCAAGTTCTTCTCTTCAATGATCAGCATCATTGACACCAAATTTGTGAAATTTGGAATGTTCTCTCGAGTTTAAATAGACGTCGTAAATGCCTTGTATTGTGTCTCGAGACCACACAGACACACTTCCACCTTATCATCATCATCCACAGAAATACCAATTGATGTGAAAGGGATTCCACGATGCCATTGATCTTCAAAGCATAATCATTCACATACATATTCTTCTTCTCCACAGTATGAAACTCGTTCTTCAACTAAATCTTTTGTGCCTTGGTGGTTGATTTCATACAGCTTTACCAAGGTGTCCCATGCCTCCTTAGGTGACTTGGCACCCTATATATGCCCAATCATAGTGTCTTGTATGCTGATAGAAAGCCAATACATGACTTTCCTTGCTCCTTAATTCTAATCCTTAAACTCTTTTATATGTGCAGTAGTTGAATTAATCTCCAGTATCTCCGGTGCCTCCTCATGTTCACCTTCAATGTAACATGTGGTTAATGTTGTGTCTAGAAATGATGTAGCAGCATGTAAGGATGACGTATTGTATGTTGATTATTCAGGTGCTTTGAACCACAGGACAAGTCATGGTGGTCAGTGGTTTAAGGAAATGAAGAGTCTTGAAAAACCAAGTTTTATTGAAACAGGGGTGGTTGACACTTCATCAGATTGCCCATGTTGGAGATGTTCCATTGTCTATGCAGGATGGTAAAGTGAAGTACCTTGCAGATGTACTTCATGTTCTAAAAATTACAAGAATTTGGTTTCTATTGGTGGCCAGATGATTGAGCAGGGTTTGCAAGTTCGGTTTAACCCTGATGGCTATTATGTAGAAGACTTTAAAGATAAGTGCAAGTTGCTTGCAAAAGGCAATAGAGTGGGCAGAATGTTTACATTGAGTGCTACAATGTTTGCAAATAGTTCAGGAGTTGTTGCAGATATAGACATTTGTTGGCATAAGAGAATTGGGCATGTAAATGTGCAAAGAATGAAGTCTATGTGCAAACTAAAGAAATTGTGACAGGGGGCTGCCTAAGTTTAAAGTTGAAGGTATGCAAAAAGTTTGTGAAGCATGTCAATTTGGAAAGCAAGACCTTGTTGTTCCAATAATAGAAAAGTCAAGAAACACTATAGCAAGCACACCAAAGCAAGTCATTATTGATCTTACAATGGAAGATTCTCCCACACGTACACCGCTTCTTCAGAAGAGTGTGGCCAAATACTTATTGTTTGAGGAATCGCATGCATGTGTTCATCATAGAATGTCATTAGCAACAAGTACGCATATTGAGAAGGTAAAAGAGATTCCTCAAATATATAATGGCAATGTGTTTATCGTAGAAGTCATTAGCCAAGTACGCATATTGAGAAGGTAAAAGAGATTCCTCACATATATAATGGCAATGTGGTTTTTAAGTTACCGAATGTACGTGATCCCTCAGCCTCTCCAATGCAAGGAATGGAGCAAGCAGATGATGCCCATTGTCGGGTGAAACCTACGAAGAGCCATGTGAAGTTTCCTAGAGTAGTACCAAAGAGTTCTTTTTGGAGGCTTATCATTAATCCCATTTTGGATTAACAAATATGCTCCTCCATTTGAGGACATTAATAAGTGTCATGCAAAGACACCATAAACGTTGTACATTATGAGATATTAGCCACCCAAGGCCTTAGTTAAGTAAGTTTTAGGCACCCAAGTGTGAATAAGGGCCAATTGTATATAAGTCATTTCCTCATAAAATAAATGGACATAATCCCCTTTGTGCTATTGAGAGCTCTTGCTTTTGTCTTGAGAGATAGATTGAGAGAGAGCATTCTAGCACTTGTGCCTTCTCTATACTTGTATGTTGCATGCTTGTATTGAGGAGTGAGAGAGAGTGATTTCCTTGTGTGTGGTGGTGTGAGCGACTCTATGGTGACAACGTGGAGGCGGAGCTTGGAGGATTGGAGCTTCTCAAGTGAGCTTGGAGACCTCAAGGGACACAAGTTCAAAGCATTGGTAAGTGCCCTATGACAATTGTGTTCTATTGCTCTTACCTAAGGTGAATGCATGTTAATCCCATTTTGGATTAACAAGTATGCTCCTCTATTTGAGGACAATAATAAGTGTCATGCAAAGGCATTATAAAAGTTGTACATATGAAATATTGGCCATCCAAGGCCTTAGTTAGGTAAGTTTTTGGGCGCCCAAGTGTGAATAAGGGTAGCATTTTCTCATAGTGAATGGACACAATCCCCCTTTGTGCTATTGAGAGATCTTGTTTGTGTCTTGAGAGAGAGATTGAGAGAGAGCATTCTAGCACTTGTGCCTCTCCTATATGCTTGTATGTTGCATGCTTGTGTTGAAGAGAGAGAGAATGATTGCCTTGTGTGATGGTGCAAGCGACTCTATGGTGATAGCATGGAGGTGGATCTTGGAGGATTGGAGCTTCTCAAGTGAGCTTGGAGGCCTCAAGAGACTCAAGTTCGAAGCATTGGTAAGTGCCATATGTTCTATTGCTCTTCCCTTCGGTGAATGCATTAAGTTCCCTCTTGGAGGTGTGGTAGCCCATAACATTTTTGGTGCTGCTATCGAGAAAACACCTTTGTTTCTTCCATGCTCTTTGAGTTTTAGCTCCCATTACATAAGATTCATGATTGCCTTTGCATTCTGGTAGTGCATTATGTAGGAAATGAATGGATAAGATTTGAGTGGAAGTAAAAAATCATGAGAAATTGGTTGTGTTTGTTGTGTATTTGTCTGGTGGAGTGGTCTTGGAAGAGAGCTTCACTATTTTTTCTAGCCAATTTTGATGTTTACATCACCGGAATCATCAACATGAACGAGAAAGTTGGTGTTCTATTTTTCTTTCTTTTTAAAAATTTACAAAAATCAAAAAAAAATAAGGAGCCATTGATTGTGACTTGAGCTTGTATTACATTCCTTAGGCATGGCACAATCATCTTGGAAGTGTTAGTGTGCCTGAGCTGTGAATAATTACCTTTTACTTACTCTTTGGTAGCAATTAAGGTTAAAGCTTTGAACCTTAAAGGCATGTTTACACAAGTGCCTTGGTAGTTATATGTACCCGAATGATCTTTTGGCGAGAGAGTAGTTTTTCACGCTACATGAGCACTCAGTTGTTATCATCCTGTTGTTGTACTGTGTGTTATGGGGATTGGTAGTTTGATGATGATGAATACAAGACAACAGTATCTTTGATTCTCTATGTTATGATATTTATTGCTCCTATACTGTGTAGTTTCATGCTTATATGTGCAGTCTACTGTTGTGTTTTTCCCTGAACTGCATGTGTCTTGATTGAATAACTGTTAGGGTAGTAAGCCTCTAACACTTTGGCGATCCTTCTGTTGTATCAAATTCAGTTTGAACCGTATGGCATTCAGGAATACACCAGGGTACTAACATGTTGGTTGACATAGACCACCTGAGGGAATTCTCGAATTGGGTAACCCCATAGGAAGAGGCTGAGGAGTATGCAACAAAGTTTCTTCAGGAATTCTTTCCAAACCTGCCACCAGGAGAAATCAAGATTTCCATTGCTGACAGGGTAGTTACATCATTCTTACCTTTTGGTGCTTGCAATTTGCCTAATTGTTATAGCCTGTATGAGAAGAAAGTGCTAGTACAGTACTTAAGACAAAGAAGAAGAGGCCATGCATGAGTGAGTCGGGACGAGGGTTCAATGTACCACAGCATTCTTATGGCACAAGGTTTAGATTCAGGAGAGAAGCTGCCGCACGAGCAAGGCAAGAAGATGAGTCTGGTAGTTATGGCCAAGAAGAACCTGTAAGGGGGGAAGCTGCAGGAGTAGAAATTGGTGGGGAGGGGACTGAACTGCAAGGACTTAAACACAGGCTGCAGGAGAACCCACCTGCAAACCAACAAGGCCAACAAACAAACCCACTCTTAGGGAAATTGGTCAATGTATTGTTAACTCGGATAGTCTTGAAGGCAAGAAGACAGTTACAGTTTGCACCAACAGGGACATCTAATATACCTTTTAACCCACTTCCGTTAAGAACACTCAAACCCACTTCCAATACCCCCAATGGCTGCACCAAATCCCAAAGTGGGCGTGGCAAAATTCAGCGGGAAAACGTCTCAAGATGTTGATAGCCATGTTGGTCAGTTTCAGACAAGGTGGTCTACAAGTGGCTATGAGGTATTACATCCGGATGTAGTGAAGAAGGAACATTTTGCAGCAACACTGCAAGGAAAAGCTATGGATTGGTTCTTGCAGTATGGCATGGCAGCTTTTGTTGACTATAATGATTTGAAACAGAGATTTTTATTGAGGTTCAGGGAAGATAAAACACCTGAAGATATTTTGAAGAAGATGAGGAAATTGAAACAAAAGGATTTGTTGGTTGAAGATTATGCACAAAAGTTTAGAAACTTGAATAATAGGTTGGAAGTAGCACAGCAGCCTTCCATGGAGCAGTTGGGAGATTACTTTTGTAAGGGTCTCAACCAGCAATATAGAAGTGCAGTAGCAAGGAGACCTCCATTAGCCAATGTACAGGATTTCAATGACTTGGTTGAAGTAGCTGCCAGAGTTGAAAGAAGGTATGGAGGTAAGGCAATTGTAAAAGGCAACAAGAAGAAAAAGAAGAGCGAGGACTCAGACTCAGAATCAGAAGATTCAGAGTCCGAAGATGAGGATTTAGATCAGGATACTGAAGTGGAAACTGACACTGATGAAGATGAAGACTGGTCAGAAAAGAAAAAGAAGAAGGTTAAGGCAAAGAAGAAGTAGAAGGAGGATAAGGGTACTCCAAAGAAGGAAACAAAGCAAAAGGATGTGGTGACTGTAGACTCAATCAACAAAATCATTCAGGATAAACTGCAGACAATTGGCATGCCCCAGTTTGGAATGTCAGAGAAACCATACTACTGTGAGGTATGTCAAAGATTTGGACATCAGTATGATAATTGTTATTATAATCCAGACTTCAGGGGGGGGAAGAAGACCTGAGTATATTACTCAAAAGATGAGGGAGGTAGCTGCAAATGTGATAGCTCCTCAGGGTCCTAATAGAAGGTATCAAGGACTTGCACCTCAAAGAAGGTTTCAGAACCCAAATAATTGGGGATATCATAACAGAGGTCAAAATAATATGCACCAATTACAATGTAATTATTGTGGAGCTATGGGACATAGACAAGGACCTGATTGTGAGCTGTGGTGCAGACATAGGAATGATCGGGGAATCCCTATTATCAGGTACAATAACAATAATAACAACAATAACAATAGACCTCCTGTGCAAAATCAACAACCTCCCCCACAGCAGTAAGGGCCTCCAAGTCACAAGCTAACTTGGTGATACTTGAAGAATGGACTGAGACAGAATGGATTGAAGAGAAACTAGTGGAGTTTCATAAGGAGGAACAAGAAACTACTCAGAAAGTACAAGAGCCCCAAGTTGCTCAGGGAATAGCTAAACATTATAATTGTGACTGTGCGGCGTGTATCCAAATTGAGGATATTCCAGAGACAAGTGGATGCACTGAGGCTATGGTGGTCACAAGGGCAAAAGCAAAGACAGGGAAGTCACTTTTGGAAGATGAGGAAAATCCGGATAGTATGAACTGGAAGGAGCAGAAAGCAGTTAGAACAGGAGCACTCAAAGAAGTGCAAAAATTTCAAAGCGGAAGTGTACCACCAGATGAATGGAATTTTGTTATTAGATCCTTGGATGACCAGGGAATTAGACAATCAAAAGGAAGCAAGATTGCACTGAAAGAGCAAGACAGTGGTGGTGATGAATTTTATGAAGCTTTGTTGTCTACTCCAATAACATTTACTGTAAAGCAAATGTTGAGGTTAGTACCTGCATTTTCACAACAATTGCTGAAAAATCTCACTGAAGAAATGGAAGCAAAGACCCAGGGACAAGAAATAGAAACTGAGAAAACTTTTTGTGGGGAAATATGTGAAATCCAACCCTTGGATGTTGATTACAAGAAGGCAGCACCAGTAGTTGGGGCATCTATTAGAAAGGTGTTTTCTCCAGGCGTTCTCTTGGATGGGGGTTCAGGAGTCAATATCATTCCGGAGTCGACCTGCACGTCTGACTCTTTTGAAGTGGGATCCAGCACCTTTTTAGGTGAAGATGGCAGACCAGCAACAACGGGTTCAACCTTTGGGGATTTTGAGAAATTTGCAAATATCAGTTGGGGGACTGCAGTTTGTAGTCAACTTTGTAGTCCTTAGGCTGGAAGAATCTGCTTGTTCTTATCCAATGATGTTGGGAAGACCTTGGTTAAGAGTAGCAAGAGTGAAGCAACTAGTATGGGGATCAGACTCCATAGTAATGAAAAGAGGGAAGAAGAAAGTTAGAATGCAGATGGATGCAAAAAAGGTAATTCCACCTAGTTTCAGGGCATTGCATGCCGAAGGACTGAATATGGTAGCAGAGATTGGAGAGGATGTAGAAGAAGAATTTCTTAGAACTAATTCATCAATTGTACCTATCTTTGAAGTTTATGTGCAAAAGATAGCAACCAAGTATGTTTTGTAGAGCCTGAAGATGATGGGATACAGTCTTTAACCAGTGAGATTGCTCAAGAGGGTAACCAGTCAACTAATGAAATGGGTAATGAGCTACTAAAGATAATAAACAAAGAGGAGGAGGAAGCTATTAAGATAGTTAAGCAGGCAGAGAGAGCCTTTGAACATCAAATGGAAAGAACTGCTAGGGTAACTCAGGATGAACTGCAAGAACTGAATCTGAATACTCAAGAGGAACCACAGACAATGAAGGTGTCAGCAGCTTTGGATGAGGAGTTTAGACACCAACTGAGGGAATTGTTGTTAGAATTTAAAGATGTTTTCGCATGGAAATACACAGATATGAAAGGAATTGATGCTAGTTTTTGTCAACACAAAATTAATTTGAAAGCAGATGCAGTTCCAGTTGTGCGACAAAGGTACAGGATGAATCCTAATTATGCCATATAGGTTAAAGAAGAGATTGACAAATTGTTAGCTGTAGGATTCATTTATCCTTTGGATGAGGTTACTTGGCTATCACCTATTGTTGTAGTTCCAAAGAAGAATGGAAAAATCACGGTGTGTGTGGACTATAGGAAATTGAATGCAGCTACAATCACTGATCCATTTCCTTTGCCTTTTTGTGATACACTACTTGATGCAATAGCTGGACATGAGATTTACAGTTTTTTAGATGGGTTTAGTGGTTACAACCAAATATTAATGGCACCTGAAGACAGGGATAAAATAGCTTTTGTGAATGGGGAGTTTATGCTAGTAATGTCATGACATTTGGATTGAAAAATGCTCCCCCTCTACATTTCAAAGGGTGATACAGAGAGTATTTGCTGACTTCCTTACAACATTCATGCGGGTTTTCGTGGATGATTTCAGTGTTTTTGGAAAAAAGCAGGAGCATCTTGAACACTTGAGGTTGTGTTTTCAAAAATGTAGGGAGTTTGGCCTGTCATTAAATCCAGCCAAATGTGCATTTGCAGTCAAAAGAGGAGTTCTTTTAGGACATGTCATTTCTGAAGAAGGTGTGTCTATTGATCCACAAAAGGTGGAGGCTATCTGTAAGGCACCAGTATCCAGAACAATTAAACAGTTGAGCAGATTTCTGGGTCAAGTGAAGTTTCATAATAGATTTTTGAGGTATTTGGCTCTTGTATGTACACCATTAACAAAGCTTACAAAGAAGGGTGTTGTATTTGAATGGGGAGAAGAGCAAGATAAAGCATTCAGGGTTTTGCAGAGAAGATGTTGACTATAGCACCAGTTTTGATTGTTCCAGATTGGAAGTTGCCATTTCACATTTTTGTTGATGCATCTTATGTAGCAGTGGGTGCAGCTTTAATGCAAGAAACAAGCAGGGGTTGGTTCAGGCCAATTTACTATGCAAACAGGGTCCTGACACCTGCACAGAGAAGAATTACACAGTTACTGAAAGGGAGTGCTTGGGGATGATTTATGCACTTCAAAAGTTCAGGCATTACCTATTGGCAAATAGGGTAATTTTTCATGTGGATCATCAGGCATTGATTTACTTGGTCAATAAACCCCACCGTTCAGGGAGGTTGGCTAAGGTGGGTACTGCTTCTACAGGAGTTTGATTATGTGGTGATACATACTCCAGGAAGACTTCATGTATTGGCTAATTATCTGAGTAGATTGGAGACAGGAGAAGCTGGTTCTTCAGGGGTACCTGATCAGTTGAAGAGTTATTTCTAGTTCAGGTGACTGACCAATCAAGGGACTAGTATGAGGATATCCTTCAGTTTTTAACTGAAGGAGTGTTGCCTATACAAATGAATAGAAAAAGATGCATTAAGAAGTAAACCATTTACAGTCATTGCAGGAGTACTGTATAAAAGAGGGATTGATCAAGTCATCAGGAGATGTGTTCCTGAGTTTGAACAAAAAGCAGTATTGGCTGAAGCTCATGCAGGTAATTCTGGAGGACATTTTTCAGGGGAAGTAACTGCAAGGAAAATTTTTCAAGCAGGGCTTTGGTGGCCTACTATGATAAAGGATGCTCAGGGATTTACTAAGAAGTGTTTGCTATGCCAAAGGGAGGGTAGACCATTGAATGTGGACAGAATGCCTCTATAGCCTATCTTGCCTTTGGAACCATTTCAAAACTGGGGAGGATTAGATTTTTTTGGTCCCATTAAGCCACCTGCTAGGTTCACACAGAACAGGTATATTTTGGTTGCGCGACTGATTACTGTACAAAGTGAGTAGAAGCTATAGCTTTGAGGGATAACAAAGCAAGGAGTGTGGCTAAGTTTTTGTATAAGAATAATATGACCAGATTTGGATGTCCAATTGAGTTAGTTTTTGATCAAGGAGGGCATTTCATTAATAAAGTGATCAATAAGCTGACAGAGTTGCACATGATACTGCATAAAAAATCAACTGTTTACTATCCTCAAGCTAATGGACAGGCAGAGAGTAGTATCAACAAGATTTTGATTAGGATAATCAAAAAGTTGGTGAACCAGAACAGGACAGATTGGGATGAGAAGTTGGACTCAGCACTCTGGGCTTTCAAAACAGCATTTAAAGTGGACTACTGGCATGACACCATTCAAGTTGGTGTATGGGTTGGAAGCAGTAGTGCCTATGGAGTTTCTTGTGCCAAGTCTCAGGGTTGTAGTTCAACAGAGACTATCTTGTGAACAATCAGTCAATTTTAGGAAGGAAACTTTACTGAAGTTGGAAGAAGATAGGATTCAAAGTATATATATTGCAGAGGTGATTCAGCAGAGAAGACAGGCTTGGATTAACAAGAATATTAAGTTTAAATTTTTTGTTGTAGGAGATTGGGTCATGGTTTACAACAGTAAACTTGGGCCTAAACCTGGTAAACTGACGTTGAGGTATGTGGGGCCATTCCAGATAGTTCAGTGTGTGGGACCCAATAGTTTTATTTTAGCTGATGTTGCAGGTCAAATCATTTCTAAGCCAGTCAATGGATTTTGCCTTAAACCATTTTTGGGAGAAATAATCGGCCATCGACAAGAGGGTAATATTAATGATGTGGAGGAGACAACGCATATTTATGCATGTGAAGTGATTGGTTTGGTATCTATTTGTACGCGAGTTGAAAGCTTTTCTTCTCAGCGTTTTTCTCTCTCTGTACGCATGTCGAACCTTCAAGGTGTTTCGTTTGGAGCTGGCACTAGTTCAAAGGGAAACAATGATGAGCCACCATCGTTGCTGCGTTCTGGCGCAGGAAGACAAGATATCAAGGCCCTATAGTTACCGACACAGCTTCAGATGAAGAGGTGGAGATAATTACACCCAATAAGGTGCTACCTTTTGCCAAGGATGACATGCTTGTGGAGTACACATTCTTGGACTTCATGTATGACTTAATCTTCACTGAAGAAAATGTTGCATGGCTTAGAAAGATTGGTTTATTAGACTTTGTAAGGTTGCCTTGGGAAAGTTGGAGGCAGAATCAAATGCCAACAGTTTATTTGAAGCATTTGCAGTTGAATGATGGTCATATTTTTGAAGATGAGTACTTCACTAAAGAATTGGTGGCCAAGGTGTTTGATCTTTCTACTCTACGGATGATAATGAAGTTGGAAAGGCTACTGAGAAAGTCATGTCTAAGGCTTTTGGTCAGTCTCAGGGAGAAAGGCATTACTATCAGCTGTCAGGTATGAAGAATCCAGTGAGATTGCAACAAATAAAGTGGTTCATAGAGAGGGTATTTTTGCTGGTCAAGTTTGAGTATATTAGTAGAGAAAATTATGGAATATTGTTGGCAGCAGAAAGTGGTAGACAGATGGGATGGGAAAATATTGTCTATGGTGACAGGATCAAGTTTGAACTGTATACCAAGCAGAAGAGGAAAGATAGAACTACTAAAGTGGGTCCTTATCTCGAGTATGTGAACAACAAAAGCACTTTGAGAGGTAGACAATTTTTGGTACCATCACATGTGCTTGAGGATTGAGGGTCTGCACAAAGAAGAGAAAAAAGGCAAAAATTGCACCAGGATCATAGGGCTATGCAGATACCTGAGGTGGCAGAAGACCTTATGTCTGCAGGGTATTCAAAGGAGGAGTCTTTGGCAGCAGTTAGAATGAATTTGGACAAGCAATTTGGGGATTTGTTTGCTGAAACTGTGGAAGAGCCAGTTGAGAAAACTGCAGTGCTTATGTTAGCTAAGACACAGGTTTTAAAATTAAAAAGCTTAAGAGCAGTACTGCAAAGGAAGAGTCAGTTCTTAAAGCTGGAGTTTTTTATGTGGGTGAGCCTAGCATGGCTAAGGCTAACTTTACAAATGTGTCATTTTCTAAGGCACAGAATGCTTTGAATTTGGTTAAGGAATATATGGAACAGCAATCTATGGATTTTACATTACTGAGCAGGGAAAATGATGGGCTTCATAGTGAGTTGAAACAGATGAAGGAAGGAGTTTTGAAAGATAGGAGGAAGCAAACTGAAGTTGATGCTTTGCAGGTCAAGGTCAATGAATTAACTGATGCAAGTAAACTGATACAGAAGGAGTTAGACTACTACAAGCAGGTAGTAGCAACTAGAGAGAAGACTTCACATACAGTTAAAGAATGGAGAGATGAATGGTTTCAGGTGATAGAGAGTCAATTTACTGAAATGTCTGCCTTAAATGCAACTTTGGAGAGCAGCAATAGGGTTTTGCTCAGTAGGGTTACAGCTTGTAGGAAGGTAGAGGAGAAAATTAAACAAATGGCAGAGGAAGAGTTGGATGTTGATGGTTGGTACTTGAGCTCAAGGGATGTTGAAAAGATGAAGATTGAACTGATGGAGTACATGAAGGGGGTTTGGGAGTAGATCAAATTAAAAATGTATGATGTGGTAAGCCATATCAGGCTTTTGCAGAGGAAGAGACAAAAGAAGAAAATTTGTTATTGTAGAAATAGTATACTGAGCTAAAGCAGCAGTATGAATAGTTTGCAGCAAACAGGTGTATTTGCAACCTGCACAAATTGAGGAGCAGAATGTTGCTGTAATGCTGGATAATGTTCAGGGTGAACTTCAAATACAGTCAATTGAATATGCAGTAATAACAGACACAGTGGCAATGGCACCTTTGGTGGATGCACGAGGTCAAGGGAATGTTGAAGAACCAGAACTGAACACTGTTCAGGAAGTGTTGGATAAGGATACTGAAAGCAGGAACCTTGGAGATAGTTGTAGGAGTGGTGGATGCAGACATTGGTGGTGGGGAGTTTGATAGGTTTGCTGATGTTGAAGTTGCAAATGCAAAGGAGCGGCAAGCTGAAGCTGAAGACCATTTTGATATTGTTTCTGATCAAGGAATTAGGGGTCCTCACAATGTTTTGTAAACATTGCCCACACCAGGTGTTCCAGGTGTTAGTGCCTGAGCTGTCAGTAATTACCTTTTACTTACTCTTTGGTAGCAATTAAGGTTAAAGCTTTGAACCTTAAAGGCATGTTTACACAAGTGCCTTGGTAGTTATATGTACCCGAATGATCTTTTGGCGAGAGAGTATTTTTCACGTTACATGAGCAGTTAGTTGTTATCATCCTGCTATTGTACTGTGTGTTATGGGGATTGGTAGTTTGATGATGATGAATACAAGACAGCAGTATCTTTGATTCTCTGTGTTATGATGTTTATCGCTCCTATACTGTGTAGTTTCATGCTTATATGTGCAGTCTACTGTTGTGTTTTTCCCTGAACTGCATGTGTCTTGATTGAATAACTGTTAGGGTAGTAAGCCCCTAACAGGAAGTAGTTGAATAAGGATTTTGCACCCAAAATCACCTTAGTCGACGCGAGAAGTTTGCACGTAAAACTACATGAAGATCATTCTCACGACGTGAACTGTTTTTTGCAACTTCACGCCGTGAAATGCTCTCGGCATCAATGCCACGATTAATGCCGCAATTCATGGGATTACCTTGCCACCAAAAATAGGTAGACTTATGCTGACACCTCTGACACCACGAGGTCTGACAAAATTAAGAATCATAAACGTGCAAAAAATCATTCTCACGACATGAACTATTTTAGATCACTTCACACGGTGAAACATTTTCATTTCATGACGTGAAGCATTTTAGAACCCTTCACAGCGTGAACCATTTTCAATTCAGAACCGATTGCTTTTCATGATGTAAAACCTTTTCTCTTCGACATGAAATTTTTTTATAATTTCACACCTTAATCAAATCCACCTCACGAACCTGGTATTGTTAGATTAAGTCTAAGGAAGTCTTGAGAACATTGAAAATCATAACAAGGTAACGTGGTATTCTGAGTCCAAAGAAAAAGTAAACACGTGAAAGTGCAAAAAATCGTTCAATTCACAACGTGGTATTCTGAGTCCAAAGAAAAGTTTTAAACACGTGAAAGTGCAAAAAATCGTTCAATTCACAACGTGAACTATTTTCTGACAAGTGCTTCACGCCATGAACTATTCTCTGCAATCTCACGGCCTCAGAAACAAGTCGACAAAATCTAACCAAATTTTAATTGGGGCAACAAAATAGCTTATCAAATCATATTCACATGCACTTGAGGTCTAGAAAGTTCCTCGGAGACGACCTTACTCCTGTGACGATAGTGCATCAAATCACCCAGGATCTTCCTATCAAAAGAGTGTGGGTTCATGCCACTCCAATAAGCACTCAATTAAGTGCCTTAAGGAATCTGACCACCATCAAAACTAGTAGTGAAGAATCCATGGAAGAAGGGTTGCGATACTCTAGGTTTGGGGAATAGGAGAAAGCACCCTCCCCTACCAGATCCAATGGTATCATTGATATAGCCCGGGGATTTTTTGGTCTAAAAACTAGCAATGATAAAGAAGCATAATCTGCAAGCATGAGTCCGTCAACCAGCACACTAGACTTGGTCCAAGGCATGGTCCAAGGCAAGAAGTACCTATCCAGACTTCAAATTTGAGGCTATCAAACACTGGCACCCCCCAAATGAGAAGGGACATGGAAAAAGCGTCCATGATTAGTCAAGTATTCTTCCCAACCTCAGAGGAAGTAGAATTAGATCTGAAAAGGATCAAGGTAGAACAATAGCAACAACGAGAATTGAGCCTAAGGAAACAAGAGCTTGATACTCGAAGGGCGGCTAGAGCAGAACACAAGGAGATGGAAAGTGTAAACTTACTCCAATCACAGGGTAAAGAGCCGAAAATAGTCATGGATAGAAGTGGGAGAAATTCCAAACTTAGAACCCATTAATGAAGAGCCCAGAGCAGAGGAAGGGTTTGTAACCCTAGATGAAGAGAATAATCTACCAACAGCAGGGGCAGGTAAAGTGGAAAACCTCTTGTACACCAAAAAGTACATCGAGCAGATGATCAATCATCCCATGATCCTACAAGACATGGAACTCTTAATTTTGCAAAGGCGTACAGAGGCGGCTAATGATGAGCCATTCTAGAATGAGGTGGCCGGACCATCCCATAGACTTGAGATGCCTAGAAGAGCCAACATAGGAAGAGAACAAGGTCTAGGTAGGGGGGAGAAATTCCTCAAAGACCAAAGGTGGATCCAACCATCAATCTTAACATCCACAAGGATGGATCTAATGAATATGGTTGTGGAAATGGGCCGAGGAATGGTCAGGGAACTAGGCAATGCTCTAGAATCCCGACCCTCCCAAATGAAACCACATAGCATTTCAAAGCTCATTCCAAAATTCTCTGGGGATGGGGATCATATTCAATATATTGAGATTTTTGAGTCCATATACGAAACTTGCGGGCCAGTTAGTGATGTAATTTTTCTCATTGACCCTAGAAGGAAAAGCGCATCCAATGGTTCCGAACCTTGAAACCCAAGGATAAGGCTAACTTCACATGAATCAAGAATGTGTTTGTGCCTAGCTTTGCCCCAGAAGTGGCGACAGATGGAGTCCTGTGGCACAGCTACACAACATCAAATAAAAGAAAATGGAGTCGATGCGATACCATGTGTCTCGACTAAAGCACTTAAATTCAAGGTACAAACTACGAGAAAGGCTAACTGATGATCAATTATTGCCTTGCTTCCCAAAGAGGAGTTAGAGAGACCACAAGATGCATGATTATCTAGTACTAGCCCGACCGGCTACTCTAGATGCATGTTGTAAACTGGCAATTGATGAATATGAAGATAATATATTGGAATTGCCACAACTGGAAGATGTTAGAATATCTTCAGCAGCAATGACTTCACATGTTTCGAGTCACTAAGAGATTGGAACTCCGAGCAAGCAAGTCAAAAACATGATGATGGATGAACTCAGTGTAATGAAATACTAGAAAAATTGAAGGTAAAGCAGGGAAGAGAAATATCAGGGCATGGGCATACCCATCTTTACCCTCATAGGGAATTGGTGTGGTGCTCTATGTGCATATTGAATCACACTACCACCCAAATGCCCACAATTATGAGCAAGGCTACTACTCTATTGTGAACACTATGTTAAAGTAGAGAATCATGACACCTCCATGTGTAGATATCCAAGGTTCCAAACAGTTGCATGGCTGTCGGCACCAAGAGCTCAGTAGCCTTACTAGCACCACCTGTGCAAATCACTACATGTGCAGGATAGCCAAACTCTTCCTATTTACCTAGGGGGATGTTTAGGGGTACATGACACTTCACCTCTGTCGCCACCTGTTCTACCACCACAACCACCATAGGCTAAAATCAACCAAGTATTGATTGAATATCCATCCAAAAATATGGATATGGTGTATGAAGTAGAACTCAGTGGAGAGTACTATGAGGAAGCTGCGGAGATTGCACCAAATTCCTACATAATAACATGCCAGTACCTGTGTTTCAAACCACGGTATAGTGGAAGGGTAAAGACATAAACTCAAACATGAGGAGAGGACCACTACAATGCTTTGGTTGCGGTGGACCGCATCAAATTGCTAAGTGTCTAAACAAGAATGTGGTTCATACGCATCAACCCCAACAATTGATTGCTCCACCCAATGACATGCCCGTACCTTGCTTGTACTAAATGTGACAGTGATCATTTGATCAAGGATTGTCCATACTGCACAAAAGGTTTGACTTTCACTTCTAACCAGGCCACCGTCAGAACCATTAGTGTGCAGCCTGGAAATATCATCATGCCACTCAATGTCCTGACACGAGCCCAGGCCCAATTGGGGGAAAATGGGAAGAACCGAGCAGATAAAACCACTTCCAAAACTAGTCAGATCAGGAGAGTGAAACAAGTGGGTAAGGGTGACACGAGGGTCAATCCAAGATGGATCTAAAGAAAATATGATCGACACCAGATCCACCCAATCAAGAGAAGAAGGGGATCAAGCAGTCAACTTAGAAGAGCATGACCTAGAGATGCAAGGGAAAAAACCATCAACCCCTAAAGGAGTCGGTGAATACCCAAATGCCAAAGAGGAGATAAGGAAGCTTGAAGATGTTAAGGCCTTAGTAAAACAGTGTCAACGACTCCATGAAGCCAACAAGCTAACCGGGTCAGGGATACAATGTATCCAAGAAATGAGCCAACAAGTTAAGGGCTAACCGGGTCAGAGATAAGGAAGCTTGAAGATGTTAAGGCCTTAGTAAAACAGTGTCAATGACTGCATGAAGCCAACAAGTTAAGGGCTAACCGGGTCAGGGATACAATGTATCCAAGAAATGAGCCAACAAGGGAAAGAGAATTGGACGTACCTACTCCAATTCCAGAAGAGACGGAAGAGGGATCTCAAGGAAACACAATGTCAAGAATGTTTGAGGAAGATGCGCAGGATGAGTCCATTCATTCATTCCCTAGGGATGGATACGAGACACACACATGGAAGGAACCCTAAGTTGCCAAAGAACCCGGAGACATAGGTAGCCTTGCGGTTGCACTGTTCACTTCTGTGCAAATACCATTGGGACACAGTGCTACGTAGTTCACCAACATTATGGACAGACATAAAGGAATGGGTAGAAGGCCCGCCGACACTATAGAGGATGTTTTGTCACCTCTGCCGGAAAGAACCATAAAACACACAAGGGAAAGAACAACTAGAGTCGTTAAAATACCGGTTAATACTATAGAGGATGTTTTGTCACCTCTGCCGGAAAGAACCATAAAACACACAAGGGAAAGAACAACTAGAGTCGTTAATTAATGCTAAACAATCCTAAAATGGGATTGATTATGGTGATAGACATAGATTAAGCAACATAATTAAGGTGGATTAAACCACACTAAGAACTCCATAACAACACACACAGAGAGAGAGAGAGAGAGAGAGAGAGAGAGAGAGAGATTGCACACTCTACACTCAATTCTATTGCATATTACAAATGAACCATACAATGATATAGGCTTCCAGCCTTATCCCACTTTACATGTCATCATCCAAGTTGTAACTCCTTTTCCACTCTTTTGGTCAACACTCATACACCATTCAATATTACATGTGGCATTCTTATCTTACCACAATATCTTGCACCTCTAGGGTGCTTTCCCACATACACACAACACCGCGATTACATCTCTCAATACCCCCTCTTAATTGAGGTGCTCCACAACTCACCCATCACCCATATCAATGTAGCATTGCACAACTGCAATCACTACCTCTCAACACTCCCCCTCATCAATGATACATTGGAGTGTCCATCAAACGAACATGTGTGCGCATGTCTACCATCTTAGACACCAAGTCCGTTTTGAGCCGACTCGCTCACATCGGAACCACTGAATCCGATTTGAACATGAAGTTCGGGTGGGAACCAACCCATGCGCATGCACCTCACAAGTGCATCACTCATGCACACATCACGACAACCATTTTGAGTTTCTCGATGAGCTCGGCCAAGGCAACCCTCATATACAAAAAAAAAATCTTGTTTTAAGCACGCATGCTCGGGTATGGTTACTCTCATAAGTTGTGGGTGAAAATAAACATTACAAAACTATGGCTATGTCGGCCTATACATGACGCATCATGATGGGCACTAAATCTCGGGCCACACTTGAGTGTGTCAAAACCAAATGTTGATGATGGTGATACATCCTTCTTGAGATGCCTTTATATGGTTCTCACTTTGATCATACCAATGTGACTACCACAAGGGCATGTGAACAACCTCTTATATGGGGTCTTTTTTACACCAAAAAATAAGTTTTCTTCAAAAGAAATTTATTGAGGTTTATCTCAATACTATCGTGGAGTTTTAATGTCACCGCTCCACATTGCTCCACTAACACCAGTCTCTACTACTTGTTTGCAATGCTCTCTGCTATGAATTTGCCTACTTCCCATGCAATCTGTGCCATGAAGTTTGCCTACTTCACACATTGTGTTGCCTACTACTTTGCTTGTCAACTTTGCCTTGAGCCTGTGCTTCTTCGCACCCACTGAGGCACCATGTGTTTACCAACCATCTACAGCTAATGTATCTTTGAAGTTCTTTCAACATCGTCATGAGATTCCTTTCGACTACTACCTGTAGTGTTGCTATACTATTATTGAAGGTGTTCGCCTATCTCCTCTCTTTGTCCCTCTCCTATGGAAGCCTCTCTCGCTGATCTTTTTGGACTGCAACACCTGCAAGATTGTTGAAATATATAAGTGAATAGGGTGTGTGCGGGAACAAGCCTTTAGCAAGAGGCTATAAAAGAGAATCTGTAAATGTGAGAGAACCTGTGAAAAGGTGAGAAGTATCTACTAGGAGAGAATAAAGGGTAGCATGAGGAGATTTAGGAGGTGTGGAGATATTCTGGGAAGAGGTGGAGAGAATCAAGCAAAAAAGAGGTGGAGTGAATCAAGGAGAGATCAGTGGGATTAGATGCTTGGATGTAAACTCTATAAATTGAGGCATTGGCCTATAAGAATTTGCTAGTTTTTTATTATCCATGCCTACATTAAGCTATCAAATTGCTCACATCTTAATTATCATCTAATCTCTTTTCTAATGATGTTGATTCTAGCATTTGATCCACCATAGTTCATCACATTAATGCAAATTTAACATGGTATCAGAGCCTAGCCTAGAATCCATCAATTTATGAGCCCATTATCTTGCTAATCACCTAGCTAATTAAGATTAGTAGATATTTAAGATTTTTACCTCTTTTTCACTTAGCCTCTGTACCCCTAGCTGGTGGAGAGCTATCTCTCCCTTCATACATTAAATTAGCCCAAACCACTTTAGCCACACATAGCCACAAGCCTTTTGCTTCAGCCCAAATCGTCAAACTGCCAAGCGTAGCTCCTGATTTTTGCTAACTTTGCAGCACCGCTTTTCTGAGGGAAAATTGAGATTTCTTCTTCACCAGATGCAATGGCTCTAATTCCTCTTAGCCCTAGGGGTTTTCAAGGGTGCTCTACAAGCTGGTGAAGACAATTTTACAGCAGTGAGATCCAAGCACTTCATCAAATCTGCAAGCGACTTTGGTAAAACAGAGATTAAGCATTCAATGTTTGGTCAAATCTTGTGTTTCTTGGCTTAATCTTCTACTAGACTAATTGTTGTTGATGGCCTTGAAAGGATTTGAGCTCATTTGAACTCTAAGGCCTCATATCTGGACTCCCCGCATACTCTATTTTCTGCACACAAAATAAAGGATTAATTTGCTAATCAATGATTAATCAATACTAATCACTATATTTTGGTGCAATCAAGGGTTCAAATTAACCATTGGGTATCTGATACAGATCCCTATAACTTCAAATTACAATTCAGAGATGGTTTGATACTCCAACCATTCCGTACATATTTGTTACTCTTGGTTTAATGTAATTTTTGGCAAAATTATGCTGATAAATCTGTTGATTGAGTTGTAAAAGGATAGACACTGCCCTTGAATCTTGAAATTAGATGAAGAGGTAAGACCCCCTTCACATCATCATGAGTACGGCACAAGAGATAGCCAAATTTAATGGGGAGCATTTTTACACGTGGCGCAGACAAAAACCATGTATCTGCTCTCGTGTGAGGAAAAATCTGTGGTGGCTAGTTGAGGGAAGAGATGAATGACCAGAGGTGAGAGGGAAAAATGAGTGGAAGAGCAGGAATGAGAAAGCATTGGGACTTATCGCACTCGGTTTAAATGATGAGATCATTCATCACATCACACGGATACAATGGGCAAAAGATGCATGGGATAAACTCAATAAATTATTTGGAACACAAGCAAAAAATTCAAAGATAAATCTGTTAATGCAATTCTACAAATTGGATATGAAGAAAAGTGAACCTTTAATCACACAATTGAACAAATATAAAAGCATTAAGCAACAACTGGTAGCCATTGGCAAGAAGGTAGAAGATGATGAGGCATTGACAGTGCTTTTGAAGAGTGTGGACAAAGGTGAATATGAAAACATTGTAGCAACATTAAAGAATGTACTAAATTGAAGCTACACGAGATAGAAGGAGCTCTACTAGAGCAAGAGACCACAGTCAAAGAGAAGAAATGGCTGGACTCAACGACTGGAGAAGAAAAAACATTCTTCACCCGAGGAGGATTCTCTTGAGGATGAGGACGAGGAAGAGGCACAGTAGGAGGAAGGACCTTCAATTGCCACAACTGTGGGAAGCCAAGACACATGGCAAGAGACTGCTACAGCAAACCCAATGGAGAAGGAAAATGACATCGGCAAACTTCATGGAGGCTCCTAAGGAAGTGGAGTCAGATCATCTTTTCTGAGAGAGAGAGAGAGAGAGAGAGAGAGAGACCCCACAACCCAATGTAACCTGCCCCAACAAAGTAAAACCACCTCTGAGCCACTGATGATGTAGGCCATGTGGTAGATGTATGTGTGAGAACTTTAGTCAAGGTCACAGGCACTTGTAGTAGCCTTGGACACATAGAGAGAGAGAGTGTCAAGGACTATGAGTTTAGGGACTTGAGGCACTGGTCACAGACTATCAAGTAAGAGGGAAACTTGGTATAGGGTCCAGGTGTGCTAGGAGTATTCACTTGAGTGGAGGTGTTGAAATATACAAGTGAATAGGGTGTGTGTGGGAACAAGCCCTTAGCAAGAGGCTGTAAAAGAGAATCTGTAAATGTGAGAGAACCTGTGAAAAGGTGAGAAGTATCTACTGGGAGAGAATAAAGGGTAGCATGAGGAGATTTAGGAGATGTGGAGATATTCTAGGAAAAGTGAAGAGGTGGAGAGAATCAAGCAAAAGAGGTGAAGTGAATCAAGGAGAGAAGTGGGATTAGATGCTTGGATGTAAACTCTATAAATTGAGGCATTGGCCTAATGAGAATTTGCTGGTTTTTGATTATCCATGCTTACATTAAGTTATCAGTTAAATTACTCACTAATCATATCTTAATTATCATCTAATCTCTTTGTTTAATGATGTTGATTCTAGCATTTGATCCACCACCATAGCTCATCACATTGCTGCAAATTTAACAACGGCCACTTGTAGTAGCCTTCGACACATAGAGAGAGAGAGTGTCAAGGACTATGAGTTTAGGGACTTGAGGCACTGATCGCGGACTACCAAGTAAGAGGGAAACTTGGTATAGGGTCCAGGTGTGCTAGGATTATTCACTTGAGGGGAGGTGTTGAAATATACAAGTGAATAGGATGTGTGCAGGAACAAGCCCTTAGCAAGAGGCTGTAAAAGAGAATCTATAAATGAGTGAGAAGCAGTGAAAAGGTGAGAGGTATCTATTGGGTAACATGAGAAGATTTAGGATGTGTGGAGATATTCTAGGAAAAGTGAAGAGGTGGAGAGAATCAAGCAAAAGAGGTGGAGTGAATCAAGGAGAGATCAGTGGGATTAGATGCTTGGATGTAAACTCTATAAATTGAGGCATTGGCCTAATGAGAATTTGTTGGTTTTTCATTATCCATGCCTACATTAAGCTATCAGTTAATTACTCACTCATATCATCTTAATCATAATCTAATCTCTTTATTAATGATGTTGATTCTTGCATTTGATCCACCATAGCTCATCACATTGCTGCAAATTTAACAATGATCACATCATAAATTTTCACAGTTGCATGCCAACAAATCTGCAATGCCTGTACCTTTTTATTCTAACATGGCTGTTACATGCCATGCTTTCAATGCTCAACAATCACCTTCCTCCTTCTACAAAACTATGTGCACTAGAGGGGTCACTTTTGTTTTGCTAATGATGTTGAGTCTCTTACACATATGAGTCTCTTGTCTCTTGCCATCTAGGCATCTTGTTAAAGAGAGAAAACTACATTGTTCTCTACTAACCTTCTCATTAATTAGACAGCTATCAATATGGTCGTTTGGCTCAACATTGAGCCTATGAAGGCTTTCTCTTACATTTTTTAAATCTTCCATAAGCTTTTCCATGGTTCTTGGTTGCATAAGCCCATCCATAGAGCTTTCAGTCTATGCTGCAAGATTGCCCCCCAAGTGATGCATCCAAAGACTTCATTTGCCTTTGTACCAAGACTCTTAAGGCCACTATGGCCTTCACCAATGCGCTGATTAGAGAGTCTCCACTCTCTTTTTCCAAGCTTTCTATACAAGCTTCCAATGTGCACCAAAATCTTCTCTCTTTCACGTGAAAGCACCCAAATATATGCTCAACCACCTTGAGCATATTCCATCAAATTTATTGCAGCAATAGTGCCTCCCATTGAAGAACTCTCCATGCGCCCAACCAAGATGAGAACCAAAACAACATTTACAAAACCAATAAATTGAAATGAAACTTGCAACCGTACCATATCTTGAGACACCATTGTCCCCTTGGCAGCTTCTCCTTGATGACACCGAAGACTACATAGCCTTCATACTTGCTGAAATCTCTATTTTCAACTTCTTTGATGATGATGAGCAGGCTCTCCATGTTGTAAAATTCCCATTTGCAACTCTCTTGGGCAGCTTCTATGCAACCTCCTTGTTGCAAATCTCCTCTCAAACTTGAGAATAGCGGCTCCAAGTCTCTCTCAAATCCTCACAAATGCAAATCCAAATGATAATATGAGTGTGCTTAATTTTTTTCATAATAAATTGAAAATAATGCTTAATCAATGAACTCATAACCAAGAAAAACAATATATAGATATTCACCACCATGACCAAGAGCCCACCCAAGCTCTGATACCATGTTAAACAATCCTAAAATGGGATTGATCGATGATAGACATAGATTAAGCAACATAATTAAGGTAGATTAAACCACACTAAGAACTCCATAACATAGAGAGAGAGAGACTGCACACTCAACACTCAATTCTATTGCATATTACAAATGAACCATACAATGATATAGGCCTTCTAGCCTTATCCCACTTTACATGTCATCATCCAAGTGGTAACTCCTTTTCCACTCTTTTGGTACACTCACACACCATTCAATATTACATGTGGTATTCTTATCTTACCACAATATCTTGTACCTCTAGGGTGCTTTCCCACATAAACACAACACCGCGATTACATCTCTCAACAATTAATTGGGACGTTATTACAAAAGACACGACACTAATGCTACAATCCCAATCTCATAATGGGTACCAAGCACTAGATATCCCCTGGTTGGATGGTGGGGCGGGGGTTAGCATCATCACAAAATGGTGTTGGGAAAACTGGGAAGAACCTGATCTAAAAAGAGCAGATCTAAAATGGCAAATGGAACATCTTCAAGGCCCATTGGGCTTTTAGAGAATGTGAGACTCAAACTCTTTACATTTTGCTACCATCATATATTTGTAGCAATGGACTTTCTACACCAACCAGACTCATATGACATAATACTGGGGAGACCCTTCATGAGGGAATCCAAATTGGTACACGATTGGGCATTAGATAATGTCTGTGTGCGTAGGGATTCACAAATTTTAAAGATAGATCTGAGAACGTGGAGAGCACACCCCATAGAAGGGCAACTGTTTGTTGGTAATGATTCGGTCACAACTAAGCAGACCACATCCGTACAAATATGCCAACCCACAGTGGAAAATTCCAAAGAGGCCCGAGGAAACGAAAATGTATGCATCACTTCCTCCTCCGAATTTCACTGAAAATTGGATGCATGTGCTAGCTACCTGTGAGACCCCCACCCGCTCCGTGCACCTCCTCCTCTGGGGCACTGGCAACGGAAGAAGCAGCCTCTCTTTGCGTAGGGCAGGGATTCCCACTCGGGGCCTCGTCCACAATATCCAGACAAGAGACCATCCCGGCGGTTCCTTCGAACCTGGAAAAGCTTCCCTCACCCGGAAGTCACGGGCGATTCCACCAGGAAAATCATCTAACGGGAGATTTATCTAACGGGTCAAGGCCTTAACTATCCAATCTTATTTCACCGAACCCGTAGGTCACATGGCCAAATCAAGGAAGAGGCTTGCACTTGGTTCATAGAGTCACCGCTTTTTTCCCCCTTAAGCGAGGCACAGCCCGCTGATTCTTTCCCACAAAACAAGAATCTTCTAGGGACTTATTCTAACTAGCCTAACTTGAGGTATCTGACTGTATCGCATGAATCCACGGATCCACAACCTAACCCCAACTACCCATGGGTTAGCCAACTGCCCAACCACTGTATTGGTGGGATCCCTTTATATAAAATTTGGGTTATGTTTTGTCCCGAGTACCAAGGAAAAGAGTTCCCAAGCCCCCTAGCCACCGCTTCAAGCAAAATTCAAGGTAGTCACACCACTTACACACCCAATATGAAATTGCCTTTTTCACATATTCGACTGTCTTTAAAGTAATCTTTTAATGAAACCATAGTATTCCTAATCGTAATCCTCCAAAATATCCAGTCCATTGTTTTACAAAAATATCATCCAGACTCTCCGTTGTTGAAGACTAGTCAACCAAGTTGTTGAAGACTAGTCAACCAACGAGATCCAATCTTGAATTCCAGTTCACATAGATAATTCTTTTCCAATCCATCCATATCTTCCTCGACATATGCATGGGTGTCCTAGCAACCGCGAGCCCATGCATCACCTGGTCAAAACCCTCTAGGATCCTAATTAGGTGTTCTAGCACTTCACTTAGGGACCGCTTCGTCGGTCCTTGCCCATCCTATCGGAAGCACGCCATTTTAACCATACCGAGGTTGGACCTCGGCAAGCTTTGCCGCGAGCAAGCGATGTCCTTTGACAACTCCCTGCCAGTTGTTGCAATGAATCTCTACTTAGTTAAACATAAGCCAAATGCTTCCTCCAGCATTCTGGCGTAAAACAGTCCTTTTCAAAAACAGAGTTTCTATGCATGTAAGAATTTTCCCGTTTTGAGTTTGATTTCACAAAACCCTTTTTCTCAAAAGCCTGACTTTCTTAATGAAAATCACGAATCTCATGTTAGGGTAATCCACCCATCAATTTCAATGAATTTCCACTTCATTTGTCGAGGATATCGGGTCTAGGAAAACTTCTCTAATTCGGCCAGTATAGTCTATTCTTCGTAACAAAGATTTGGAATTGGTCATGAGGTTTTGCTTGATTCAGATTTGAGAGATGGGCAAGTCATTTACTGGCCCGCCATTCTCATGGTCATGGTCTAACAAAAAATTATTCACTTTACTTCTAACTTTGATTCCTAAGGATTTTTCTTCTAATTAATTGATAAATTAACGATGACTTCCAACCGTAAAGGGAAGATCCAATTTTATAAAAAAATCATTCTTTTTGACCACAATAGATTTAAAAATAGTTCTATTCAAAAATAATGGGATTTTATAAAAATAACTCTTTTTCCAGTACACCATTGATTTATTCGTATAAAAATATCTTAAAATATTCTTTTCGTCAAATTGATCTTCAACATTAATATCCCATAATTTCCTACATGAAATCATGGTGAAAACTTCTCTTTTTACATCTAAATTAATTTATGTATTTTTCTACTTAAAATAAAATGAAAATTCCTCTTTCAAATAAATAAAAATATCCATAATTTGGAATATGCCAAAAATTTCTCTTTTAGCATTTAAATGTTTGCATCTAGAATATCATGGGAATTCCTCTTTTTACATCTAAATTTTTATGCATGAAAATAAATATATCAAAATTTTCTCTTTTCTCTTAATTAAATAATTATGCATAAATACAAAAAAAAAGTATTTTCCATAAATATGATAGAAATCATTCTTTTTGCATAAAATATCTAAACCTAGAATATGATAGGAATTCCTCTTTTTGCTTTATTAAAAATATGCATAAAAATAAGATTTATTATTTTTTTGGAAGATTTACCATAGCTTCGCTGTAATTACTGAGAATATTCAATTTTCTATTTTAAATTGAATACTTGTAATGAAAATATAATAGAAACTCTTCTTTTAAACTAAAAATAAATTATGCATACATAGTATAATTATAACCATAATTATAGGCATAATTATGATTAATTCTTTTGATTAAACTAAAATAACCATTCCTCATTTCTAAAAATGTTAGCATAACCCTCTTTCAATTTAGAATGAGTTGATATGATTTTTCTTACTCATAATCAAGCTAAAAAGAATTAACCATCATTTTTACTAGATTAAAAATCATGAAAATATCTAATCTCTTTCTCTAGCTTATCAAGCTTAGAGTTTAGATTAAAATAAAGAGATTATCATTAAGAATCATCCTTCTACCAAGGATCTACCATAAGAATGACTAATCTTTCCAAAAGAGAGATTTTCTTAAAGAAAATATTATAATTAAGCATAGAGATTAATCTTAATCTAATTAAATATTATGAATCTTTGAAAAACTTGATTTGAAGAAAAATCCATTGATTTGAAATCTTCTCAAGCTTTAGAGGGGTTGAGAAGAAGAAAATCATTGAGCGAATTGAAAGAAACCATTAAATTAGGTTTACCTTTGAATATGGCTTGATTCTTTGGCTAGACGTGAAGCCCCCAAGCAAGTCCTTGGCCACCAAGAGGGGGAGGGTAATCTCCAAGCGAGGATGGAGAATAGAGAAGCTCCAAATCTCCCAAGAAAAGAGGCAAATTAGAGGGATAATAGAAATATACTAATTTAGAGATAATACTGGCATGGTATTGCTCAAAGATGAAAATACAAAGAAATCACGGTCTATTTATAGGTGAGGGAGGCCACTAACCAAGTCCAATTGGGTTCTAGAGCCTTCTAGCTTCAGTTTGACCCAATTTGGACAAGAATTGGATCAGTTTGGCTCCCTTTTTTATCCAGTTTGTTCCAGGAGAGAGGAGAGAGGAGAGATGAAATATCTTTATTTTTTTGAATATAAAAAGCCAAGCAATGATGATAAAAAAGGCTCCCACCTTATTGAGGTGTCAAAATGCATCATTTTACCAAAATGTCTCATTTTTTTACTAATAAACCTTAATTTTTAACTAATAAACCCTGTACACTCAATCAACTCTTCATCTTATATGAGAATTTACTCATTTTTGGGAAATTTTCTTTTATTCTTTGTATTTATGTCATCCCAACACTTGGATTAATCCTATTGGCCACTTGGAACCTTATTTGGATCTTAATCCAAAAATTTCTAAAAATGTGGACCCTTAGGCTAAGGCCTTTAATACACATATTTAATTAATTCCTAATGCATATTGGAAAGTTTATTTTGAATTTTTGTTTCAAGGGAATTCATCTTAGATATTAGGAGAAATTTTTTATCCAAAAATATCTCAATTCTAAATTATATCTCTCTAGAACATTTTCTCTCTCTACAAGGGAAAATAATATTTTCTTGCATTCTGAAATAGGGGATGATTACAGGGGATTAAGGTAAGAGCTTATACATCTTTTAGGGCTGAGGAGGAATCTTACATCCTCTCCCACTTGAAAAACGCGAGATGTCCTCATCTCGCAAAAAGTGGGGGTAGTCCTTTACCAGCTCTTCTTCTTTTTCCCAAGTGGCATCCTCTAAAGGGTAGAACTTCCACTTGACCAAAATTTCTCTGAGGACTCTGCTCCTGAGAACCTTCTCCCGAACGTCAAGGATTTCTTCAAGTTAGAGTACTATGTGACCTTGAGTCAGAGAAATCAATTGTTCATCAACAAGCACGTGACTCGGACGACTGGGTACATACTTCTTAAGTAAACTCACATGGAATACATTATGTACCTTGAGATGGGAAGGCAGAAGAAGTTCATAAGCTAGATCTCCTATTTTCTTAGTGAACAGCTTACAGCCCACACTATCTTGGAGATAGCTTTTTGTACTTCCCTAGAGATAAAGAACTTCTCTTGGGTCGTACACACGAATGAAAACCATATCTACTTCTTCAAACACTCTCTCTGATCTCTTCTTGTCAACATAATACTACTTTTATCTATCCTGGGGCAGCCTTAATACCTTTGCGGATTGCCTGCATTTGTTGTTCCATATCATCAAGCATCTGTTTGGACATTTTGACCCTAATCAATGGGACCATGTCAATGGTGTGAGGCAATCTTGTCCGTACAGAGCGTTGAATGGACTCATCCCAATACTTATTATTTAAACAAGATAATTATTTAAACAAGATAATTGATCTTATTGGAGATCTATGACATACGTCCGAGGGATAGATCTTATTTCTTCATCTAATAGACAAATCACTTATATAACTGGAAATTTTCCAGAAAACATTTCTTTATTTATATAAAGGTTGCAATATGTATATAGAGAGCATCCTGGCTCCAGAAAGTCAAAACCTCCGCGGTCAAGAAACGCATGAGACGGTGATACTGGGTTACATACATGTTGTATTACAATTGTTCCCTTACTGTGCTAAGGGTGCTACAATCTTTCTTCTTTGAATAAAATAGCTAAGAGGTCTATAAATATGGCAAGAAAGCCTGAAATCAGGTGGCGTGGGGCGATATAGGATCACACCGTGAACCACCTTTAGCTTCAATAGGATCATGGCCAAAGAGTTATTCTCCCAGCATCAGGCACTGGCTGCAAGAGGCATGGACATGCTACCCTGCATACCACTTGTGCTGACGTCTCTGCGCTGGGTCGAGAAAATATAATTTCTCAAAAAAATTTACGAGTCTTGCTCTGCTCCTTCGAGATGGAGTGGAAAAGAGAGGATATGCTCAAAGGTGACAAGCAGTCATATTCTGAGAGATAGAGTGAGATCGAGAATACCAGATAAACATGAGACTTCCATCTATAAAATCCGATTCATCGACTAAAAGTCTTCATTAATGAAGCTTAAGGAATGAAAAAACAATATGTAAATGCTCTTTCTGAGTTTTTATTATAAATCTCTGATAAATTTCATTTTTCCTTCTTAATCCTTCAATCAAAGCTATGATACCAGCTGTGAGACCCCCGCCCCCTCCACGCAGCCTCCTCCGGGGAGCATTGGCAGAGTGAAAGCAGCATCCTCTCACGCAGGGCAAGGATTCCCACTTGGGGTCTCGCCCACGAATATTCGAACAAGAGACTAGCCTGGCGGTTCCTCCCAAACTGAACCCAGAAAAGCTTCCCTCGCCCGAAAGTCACAAGCGATTCCACTAGGAAAATCATCTAACAGGAGATTTATCTAACGGGTCAAGGCCTTAACTATCCAATCTAATCTGATCAAACTCATAGGTCACATGGCCAGATCAAGGAAGAGACTTGCACTTAGTTCATAGAATCACCGCTTTTTTCCCCCTTAAGCGCAGCAGAGCCCGCTGATTCCTTCCCACAAAACAAGAGTCTTCTAGGGACTTATTCTAACTAGCATAACTTGACGTATCTGACTGTATCGCAGGAATCCACCGATCCACCCTAACCCCAACCAGCCCATGGGTTAGCCAACCGCCCAGCCCATGGGTTAACCAAATGTTTATATAAAGGGATCCCACCAACCACTGTATTGGTGGGATCCCTTTATATAAACATTTGGTTATGTTTTGTCCCAGGTACCAAGGAAAAGAGTTCCCAGGCCCCCTAGCCGGTGCTTCAAGCAAAATTCAAGGTAGTCAAACCACTTACACGCCCAATATGAAATTGCCTTTTCACAGATTCGGATGTCTTCAAAGCAATCTTTTAATGAAAATATCCAGCCGTCCAAATTATTCTCCAAAATATCTAGTCCATTCTTTTACAAAAATATCATCCGGACTCTCCGTTGAAGACCAGCTAGTCAACCACAACGAGATCCAATCTTGAATTCCAGTTCACATAGATAATTCCTTTCCAGTCCATCCATATCTTTCTCGACAAATGCACGGGTGTCCTAGCAACCATGAGCCCGTGCATCACCATGAGCCCGTGCATCACCTAGTCAGAACCCTCTAGGATCCTACTTAGGTGTCCTAGCACTTCACTCAGGGACCGCTTCGTCAGTCCTCACCCATCATACTGGAAGCACACCATTTTAACCATACCGAGGCTGGTCAAGACCTCGGCAGGCTTTACCTGAGAGCGATGTCCTTTGATGACTCCCCGCTAAGCTGTTGCCGAATCTCTCCTTAGTTAAACATAAGCCAAATGCTTCCTCCAGCATTCTGGCGTAAAACAGTTCTTTTCAAAAACAGAGTTTCTATGCAAGTAAGAATTTTTTCGTTTTGAGTTTGATTCCACAAACCCTTTTTCTCAAAAACCCAACTTTCTTAATGAAAATCACGAATCTCATGTTAGGGTAATCCACCCATCAATTTCAATGAATTTCCAGTTCATTTCTCGATTATATCGAGTCTAAGAAAACTTCTCTAATTCGGCCTCGCCGGTAGTCTATTCTTCGTAAAAACAAAGATTTGGAATTGGTCACAAGGTTTTGCTTGATTCAGATTCGAGAAATGGGCAAGTAATTTACTGGCCCGCCATTCTCATGGTCATGGTCATGGTCATGGTCTAACCAAAAATTATTCGGTTTACTTCTAACTTTGATTCCTAAGGATTTTTCTTCTAATTAACTGTCTAAATTAACAGCGGGGCGGTGACTTCCAATGGAGGAAAGATCCAATTTTATAAAAAAATCATTCTTTTTGACCACAATAGATTTAAAAATAGTTCTATACAAAAACAATGGGATTTTATAAAAATAACTCTTTTTCCAATACTCCATTTGTGAATCTGCATACATTGATTTATTCATATAAAAATATCTTAAAATATTCTTTTCATCAAATTGATCTTCAACATTAATATCCCATAATTTCCTACATGAAATCATGGTGAAAAATTCTCTTTTACATCTAAATTAATTTATGCATTTTTCTACTTAAAATAAAATGAAAATTCCTCTTTTAAATAAATAAAAAAATCCATAATTTGGAATATGCCAAAAATTTCTCTTTTAGCATTTAAATATTCACATCTAGAATATAATGGGAATTCCTCTTCTTACATCTAAATTTTTATGCATGAAAATAAATATATCAAAATTTTCTCTTTTCTCTTAATTAAATAATTATGCATAAATACAAAAAAAAGTATTTTCCATAAATATGATAGAAATCATTCTTTTTGTATAAAATATCTAAACCTAGAATATGATAGGAATTCCTCTTTTTGCTTTATTAAAAATATGCATAAAAATAAGATTTATATTTTTTTCTGGAAGATTTACCATAGCTTCCCTGCAATTACTGAGAATATTCAATTTTCTATTTTAAATTGAATACTTGTAATGAAAATATGATAGAAACTCCTCTTTTAGACTAAAATTAAATTATACATACATAGTATAATTATAACCATAATTATAGGCATAATTATGATTAATTCTTTTGATTAAACTAAAATAATCATTCCTCATTTCTAAAAATGCTAGCATAACCCTCTTTCAATTTAGAATGAGTTGATATGATTTTTCTTACTCATAATCAAGCTAAAAAGAATTAACCATCATTTTTACTAGATTAAAAATCATGAAAATATCTAATCTCTTTCTCTAGCTCATCAAGCTTAGAGTTTAGATTAAAATAAAGAGATTATCATTAAGAATCATCCTTCTACCAAGGATCTAGCCATAAGAATGACTAATCTTTCCAAAAGAGAGATTTTCTTAAAGAAAATATTATAATTAAGCATAGAGATTAACCTTAATCTAATTAAACATTATGAATCTTTGGAAAGCTTGATTTGAAGAAAAAGCCACTTATTTGAAAGCTTCTCAAGCTTTAGAGGGGTTGAGAAGAGGAAAATCATTGAGAGAATTGAAAAAAAACCATTAAATTAGGTTTACCTTTGAATATGGCTTGATTCTTTGGCTAGAAGTGAAGCCCCCAAGCAAGTCCTTGGCCACCAAGAGGGGGAGGGTAATCTCCAAGAGAGGATGGAGAATAGAGAAGCTCCAAAGCTCTAAGAGAAGAGGCGAATTAGAGGGATAATATAAATATACTAATTTAGAGATAATACTAGCATGGTATTGCTCAAAGATGGAGGACTTGGATGAGGACATCATTTCCCCTATGAATCTATAGGAGATGAGGAAATAGCATCACTAAATGCTGAAATTACTAGGGGAGTGGCAAGGCTTCTTGGCACAAGAGCACTTAGTGCTCAATTGCTAAGGGCAAAGAGATCTTTGGATTTTAATCCATTACCATAGTTACCTCCCAAAAGAAGAAGACCACCACCAATGATGCGAGAAAATCCTCCACCGCCTAGTGCCCCAACAAACCCCAAGGATGGCCCAGCCAAATTCAGCAGCTCAAAGAAAGCTAATGCTAATAGCCATGTTGGTCAGTTTGAAACCAGATGGCAAGCTAGTGGTTTTGGGATGTACCCGGATGAAGTGAAGAAGGAACACTTCGCTGCTACATTGGAAGGTCGTGCAGTAGTGGGATGGTTTACTCAATATGGATTATAGAATTTCCCAAACTATAATGCTCTCAAAGAAGCATTTCTTGTGAGGTTCAAGAAAGAGAAAACCCCTGAAGATATCCTCAAGAAGCTTAGGGAGCTGAAATAGGGAAAGATAGGGGTGGAGGATTATGCCCAAAAAATCAAAAATTTATACAATAGGTTGTTGGCAAATCAGAGGCCAACTCTTGAACAGTTGGGAAACTATTGTTGCAAGGGCCTAAGAACAAGACTTCAGAGTTCTGTGGTGGCAGGCAGAGACAATCAGAATGCCAATGACTTTAATGATCTGGTGAAAACAGCACTCAGGGCAGCAGAAAGGAGATTAGGACTACCTTCCAAGAGGAAGAAGCACTCAAAAGACTCTGATGGAGAGGATGAGGAAGATTCACATGAGAAAAATAGTGATTCAGAGGATCAGGATGATAACTCTAACAACTCATATGATGAGGATTGGAGTGAGAAGAAAAAGAAAACAAAGAAGAACAAGAGGAAGCAAGAAATCAAGAAGAAAGACAACAAGAAAATCAAAACATTTAATGAGGATGATTTGGAGAAGAAGATTCTTGACAAGATTAAAGTCTTGAGAATGGGTGAGACATCCAAGCCATATTGTGAGATCTGCCAAAAGCTAGGTCATATGTCAACCAATTGTTGGTATAATCTATAGTACATTGGGGGAGTTCCAACAATGTTGGTATAATCTATAGTACATTGGGGGAGTTCCAACAATGTTGGTATACCAACAATGTTGGTATACCAACATTGTTGGTATACCAACAATGTTGGTATAATCTATAGTACATTGGAGGAGTTCCACCCCACATTGTTCCACCCCACATTGGGAGAGTTCCAACCCACATTGTTTAGATGAACCAGTAAGCAACTCCTCAACCAATTGTTGGTATAATCTATAGTACATTGGGGGAGTTCCACCCCACATTGTTCCACCCCACATTGGGAGAGTTCCAACCCACATTGTTCAGATGAACCAGCAAGCAACTCCTCAAGCCAATCAGGTTGGAGTTGAGCAGAATAGGAGGTATTGGGCCTCCAAGGAGAAATCAAAACCCAAATCAGTATTAACCTATGACTCATAATCAAAACCCTCAATGGGGTGATCAACATCCTCAATGGGGAGGTCAACAGAGGAATTTCAATAACAACAACAATCAAAATAGAAATACGAACTATAATTATTGTGGCTTGCCAGGTCATAGGCAGGGTCCAAGCTGTGAGCTTTGGTGTAAGCACAAAAATGAAAGGGGAATTCCAATTGTCAGGTACAATGAAAGGTAAGAAGGGAACCAAAACCAAACAGAATCAGCCCCCTGCTCAATTGAATGCAATAATGTTGGAAGAAATTAATGAAGAACCAACATGACAAGCAAAACATGGGAAAAGTGACTAGAAAATACAATGGAAGTGTGGTTGTACACAATGCATGAAAATAGCCAGGATGTGGATACAATGGCAATTACTAGGTCAAAAAATCAGGGTAGCAAGAAGTCCCTTGAAGTTTCAGCAAAAGAGGAAGATCCCATTGAATGGGAAGCTCAAAAAGGAATTAGAAAAGGAGTCATAAAGGAGTTGAACAAAGTTCAGGGAAGACAAGAGAGCAGCCTATTATAGCGGTGTTACCCTCTCAGGATGTTGCTGCATTGCCAATATATCAAAAAAGTGGGTTGGGAAATAAAGCAAGAATCTACCCCAAATTATGAAAGATTATTTCAAGCTTTAATGATTTTTAACTCTAGAACAAGTTCTGAGCTTGGTCCTAGCATTTAAGGAAAAGCTTATGGCAAGGTGGAAGGTTGGCACTATGTTAGCAGTTCAAAAAGATGGTGCAAGGGTTCCACCAAAACCATCCCAAGTGGAGGATGTTGATTATTTCAAGCTTTATTGAAAGCTTATTTCAAGCTTTAATGATTTTTAACTCTAGAACAAGTTCTAAGCTTGGTCCTAGCATTTAAGGAAAAGCTTATGGCAAGGTGGAAGGTTGGCACTATGTTAGCAGTTCAAAAAGATGGTGCAAGGGTTCCACCAAAACCATCCCAAGTGGAGGATGTTGATTATAGAGTCCCGGTGCTGGATGTTAAACTTGCAAACGACGATATTAAGGGAGACTTATTGGATGGAGGTTCAAGGGTCAATATCCTTCCAGAATCAATTTGTAGAAAATTGGGGATTTCTAAATTTGATGATGCACCCTTTCAAGTGAAAATGGCAGATCAAAGGAGGGTACAACCTCTGGGAATTATCAGAGGGCAGAATTTGCAGGTTGCTAGACTGAATTTTATAGTAAATTTTGTTGTCTAAACTTGAAGAATCAGAAAATCATTATCCCATGATTTTGGGAAGACCCTAGTGGAGAGCTACCAAAGTGAAGCAAGATTGGGGAGCTGATCAAATTGTGATAAGGAGAGGTAAGAAGAAGGTCAAATTGGACATGGTTTCCAAGAAGACCATACGTAGGGCTTTCATTGGAAACAATCAATATGATACCATAACTACAGGGAAGGATGAGGAAGAAGAATTTTTTAAGAGCAATGCATCAGTGGTGCCTTTTTTTGAGGTGGATGTTGAGAAAATTGTGCAATAGTATGTGTTTCAAAAGGAGTACTAGCCAAGACAAACTCCAATTATGTCAGATCAAGAATTGGATCAGAGAATACATGAAGAGATTGCATTGAATCAGAATGAGGAAAGAGTAGAAAATACACAGGAAGGCATTGAAGCAGTAATACAAGAAGTTGAAAAAGCTTTTGAAGAACATATGTCAAAGACATCAAGGGTCAAAGAAGATGATTTATAGGATTTAAATTTGGGAACACATGAGGATCCAAGAAATGTAAAAGTTATTATATAAATATAAAAGGACAGTTTAAGGTAGATCTTAAAAGCCTTTTGTTGGAATCAGGGATATTTTTGCATGGCATTATACAGATATGAAGGGAGTGGATCCAAAATTTTGTCAGCCCAAGATCAATTTGAAAAAGGATGATGTACCTGTAGTTCAACAAAGATACAGGATGAACCCAAATTTTTCCAAACAAGTAAAGGAGGAGATTGATAACCTTTGGAGAGTGGGCTTTATATATCCTGTACATGCAGTTACTTGGTTGTCACCAATTGTGGTTGTTCCTAAAAAGAATGGAAAGATCAGGGTATGTGTGTGGATTATAGAAAGCTGAATGCAGCAACCATTACAGATCCTTTTCCACTACCATTCTATGACACTCTGCTTGATTCAGTTGTTGCAGGACATGAGATATACAGTTTTCTTAATGGCTTTAGTGGATACAATCAGATTTTAATGGCACCTGAAGACAGAGATAAGATAGCTTTTGTGATAGAATAGGGAGTCTTTGCCAATAATGTGATGACATTTGGCTTGAAAAATGCTCCTCCTACATTTCAAAAATGGGTACAGAAGGTTTTTTCACCATTTCTTACAACTTTTATGAGAGTTTTCTGGATGATTTCAGTGTATTTGGAAAAGTGGTGGATCATATCAACCATCTCAGAATGTACTTTGAGAAGTGCATAATGTACTTGGAGAAGTGCAGAATGTCAGGATTGGCATTGAATTTGTAATAAGCAGAGGAATTTTGTTGGGGTATGTTTTTTCAAAGGATGGGATGGAGATTGATTCAAGGAAAGTTCAAGCAATACACAAGATGATGTACCACCAAAGAATGTGAAGCAGCTAGGCAGATTCGTTGGACAAGTCAAGTGGCATAACATGTTTTTGAGATACCTCTCCCATGTTTGTCAACCTTTAACAAGATTAACAACCTTTTAAATATTAGCATCAGCTAGTACCAGATTCTGAGATTCTTGGATTGAAAAACAAAGCTTGTAAGGATAAATAAGGCATTGTATGGACTAAAATAAGCCCCAAGTGCATGATGGTATCACAAGATAGACCAATTTTTCAAAAGATTGGGTTTAACTGAGCTACATATATCTCCTCCTTAAGATGTCGATTGAGAAATGTTGATTTAACATCCATGTGAAAGATTGGCCACTGTTTATGAGTAGCCAAGGCAAGTACCGTCCCTGATAGTTATCATATGAGCTATGGGAGTAAAGGTTTCAGCAAAATCAAAACCCTCCACCTGTGAAAATCCTTGTACAACCAACCTAGATTTGTATTTTTATACTAAGCCATTATTCTTATACTTTGCTTTCCAAACCCATTTGTTACCAATGCCTTTCTTTTTGGTGGTCAATAAACTAGTTTCCAGGTGTTGTTCTTTATGATGCTATCATACTTAGACTGCATTGTGGCTTTCCACTTTGGATGTGCGTTTGGATGTGCGAAGGCTTCACCCAAGGTGGCTAGCTCCTTCACCGTATTAAGGGACTAAGGTTATATAGAAGGGGAAGAGAAGGGTGTGAGTGTGAATGGACTTAAGGTCCACTAGCTCACCTATTAAAGGTGGAGCTATGAGGCATTTTGTATTAAGCAAGGCCTAGTTGTATTCATTAAACAACTTAATAAGCAAGAGATTGTTCTTGTATTTTGTGAGCTCTTTTCCTCCACACACTTGATCTAGCATGAGCACCACATTTTCTCAACATGGTATCTAGAGCCTAGGTTGATTAGGACTCTTGTGGTGTAGATTAGGTCATTCTTTCCTCATTTTTTCCTTATCTTCTACTTGTGGAGCTCAACCCCCTGGCAGTGGAGGAGCTCTACCAGCTTGTAGAGGGCATAACTCTCAGAGATTTCCTCATGGGAGATGTAGAGGAGACCTAGGCGAATCTATTCATACGGTCAATTTGTTGTTTCCCTCTCTCGTGGTGGCCGCGGCATTGCCGCCTGAGCAAAAACGGTGCCTATTTCTTGTGCAGCAGATGCCGTACACAAATACGACTTGTGTAGGCATTGGTAGCCCTAGGGAGCTTAGGGCTTTTAAAGCCCAAGGTCTCAACAAGCTACAATTTGATTTTCAGCTCGACGAATGATCGCCGGACGCGTCTGCTCTACAGTCAAAAAACCAGGCGGCTCCTTCTTCTTCTCCATGAAGCTTTCCATTAAAGCTTCATAATTGTGTTTTTCTTGCTCAAATCATCTCCTCCCTTGCTCTAATCACTCAAGTGATGTTGTGAATGAGTGTTGCTGATCCTTCATCTTGATTTTGAAGAGTGGCCAACCACATGAGGTATCCATAAGCCTCATTCCCATCAAGCTTTCAAAGCTTTCAAAATGTGCTTATGAGAACTAATAGTGTTGTTTAACACTAATTAATCTATTAATCCAGCAAAGGAAAGATATTATAAAGTGTTTTTAAACACTAAGAGTGTTATTAAATACTAATGGTGAACTAATCACCAAAATAAGTGTCATTAGACATTAAAAATATGCTTTTAAGCACTAATTGTGTTTTTTACACACTAATGGTGATCTTAATCACCAACCAAAGTGTTCTTTAACACTAATGCAGGCCATTCATCTCCTGCACTAAGGTTATTGAACAAAGGCTGAAGATATTGAAGATGATGAGAGGGCACAAGCCAGCATCATGCTTCATCTTGATGAGGCACTCATCCACCATGTGGACCAGCTTCCGACTGCAAAGGAGAAATGGGATGAGCTTGTGTAAGGTCCCTCCCAAGCCATGTATGTATGTGTCTCTTTTAATATAGATTTCAATAAGGAAAGAGAGTGTATTTAGAGAAGAGTGAGACAATAAGACTAGAAACATTAGGAAAGTGTTAGAATAAAAATATTAGCTCCAAAAATCCTAAAAGAAATAAGAACATAAGAATAGTTCTATTAAGAGATAAGTATCCCCAAAAATAGAATTTTGAATTTAGGTGATAAGAGGTCATATTTAGAGTACTTTTACACATTTAGAGTCCATGCATACTAAAAATGTGGAAAAACAACGCGTTTCTAAAGATAACTCGTTTGTGGCTATATACAGACGTTTTTGCCTATTTTGCCCATGATAGCTTATAGACCAGATACCTTCCCGTTCTTTTGACTGGTTATATGACTATATTCTGAGTTTTTATCAGAGAGTTATGGCCGAAACAATTTGCTGCTTCTATTAGGGCCTCTACATAGAGAAAACTGTGAGAAGGCAGAGTAGCCTCAAGGTAATCCTAGAGTTTGAGATGTACATATCCCTTCATTCTTATCTAATATCTTAAAAAATAAGCTTAGATTGCTATGGTCTTTCGGAGGAAGAGACCAAAACTCCATAGCTTTTCTTTTAGAGAAGGAATAGTAAAGAAGAAGGCTATTTTGTCATAGACCTTAGAAAGAGAGAAGACTCACAGTATGAGTAAGAGGAGATAAATCTTGGAGATTATTGGATGATTTCAATCAAAAGACAAGGTATTAGAAGACTCTATTCTCATATGTCAAGTTCTAAAGCTCTTGTTAACGAGCAAAGGCAACGATAAACGACAAATTTCTATAAGGTATATACATATTTTGTTTTTCAATTATATATCATTCTTAGGGGTTGAGGTATGGCCCCGACTTCTCTATTAATAGTGATCTATTTGATTGATTTACTCTATTTAAAGTTTGTATTCTTTTAAGCAATAGCATATGCCTTAATAAAGAATGTCTTATTGCAATCTCAAGTTGAAATGCTAAAATCTTTGTAAAAAGGATTGTTTTCTTAAAGAAGGTGACATGGATCCTAGTCCTATGGTTTAGTGAGTAAATGGATTGTTATCTTGGTTAAATTAAGGTACAGGTATAACTTCTCCCTGCCTTGACGTTGCCCCGTTCTTGTGCTTGTGTAGCCAGACGACGGAGACGTTAGTAAGACCCGGAGTTGGCCCATGGTATCCCTCATACCATTGGGAGAATGAGGTTTGCCGATTGAGGCGAGTGATTGTGATGCTACCTAGTTCTGAGGGCCCAGGCTAGTGCGATGAATTAGCCCACCCTAGTACGCAGACATCCCTCTGAGGGGCGGGAGGATTGAGCGATGGAGCCTGACAGGGCAACAGGCCAGCTTGAGTCCTCGCCACAGCGGCCGACGATGAGGTGTATGGTCCCGTAGGGTTTTGCCCAGCATGTAGAGGCTGGAAGGCCGAATTCTAGATCACATCGGCGGTATAAAGGAAAAGAATAAGAGAGCCGATTTTGTAAGATTCCTCCCCCAACCCCCTTTTTGATGTCTAGTATCTTCCCCTGTAATCAATCCCTCTTCAGAAATATAAAGACCTTGTTTCTAACTGTTTTAACCTAGAGAGAGAAAATATTCTAGAGAGAGAATATTTAGATTTTGAATATTTTTGGATAGAAAAATAACTCACCTTATTAAAATGAATTTCCCCTAAAACAGAAATTCAGAAAGAATTTTCCAATGTGCAATTAGAATTAATTAGAAATAGGTATAAAGAACCTTAGTCTAAGGGTCTAGATTTTCAGAAATTTTTGGATTATGGTCCAATTAAGGTTCCTATGGGCCAATAGCATCAATCCATGTGTAGGGAGGAGATAAATCCTATTTGTAAAAGAAGATACCCAAAAATGAGTAAATGCTCACATAAGATGAAGAGTTGAAAATGTACAAGGTTTATTAGTAAAAAACTATGAGTAATATCAAAAAAAATGAGATAAATTGAGTATCCAAAAATGAGTAAATGCTCACATAAGATGAAGAGTTGAAAATGTACAAGGTTTATTAGTAAAAAACTATGAGTAATATCAAAAAAATGAGATAAATTGAGTATCCAAAAATGAGTAAATGCTCACATAAGATGAAGAGTTGAAAATGTACAAGGTTTATTAGTAAAAAACTATGAGCAATATTAAAAATATGAGATATTTTGGGTATAATCATTCCATTTTGACACATATGTAAGGAAGGGGAGTTCTTTAAAGGAGGTGCATATTTCACATGCTTGAATGAGTTTTTACACTTCCATAAGCCCGTCCATCATATGGTCACAAAAGCAGCACTCACAAGCTGCACAAGTATAGGGTAACTCATCTATGGGAATAATTCTGTTGGTTATTGCCGCACCTATCTCAGTGTGGTATGAGGCGATCTAACAAAAGGACCTCTAAGAGGCAAGCCAAAAACGGGGTAAAGGCATATCTTCTGATGAGGAAGAAAACACGCCAGTAAGAAGACCCACTCAGAAAACCCAAGATGTCTTGATCTCATGACGCAGTAGTATCGGGGACCCAAACCTAAGGCTTCAATAACCATGGCCAAGCAGACATTGTTACGAAAGTGCTGCTGACCCCAGGGTGTTACCCTAGTTATGTCTTGATAGGTCCGCCATTTGGTCTGAGCTACAGAAGTTTCTAGGTGAGGGAAAAGTGAGCGCTCATACTGTTCTATAAAATCTTTCTTCACAGACTCTCTTGCGTCTTGAAGGTGAGAAATCATCATGGATAAAACTAATTCATGTTGCCAAGCCATGAAGGATATTAAGAAGAAAGGAGATCGATGGAAGTAAGATTACTGTGAGTAGTAAAAGTTACGACTTATATAAAGGAAGGAGATAGCGTAATTTAGAAGCCAACGGTAACTTGCCCACCACTGAAGTTTTACTGTCTTTTCATGATTTGGGTTTGGTACATATTTCTATGAAATACATTAAGAACTCTGAGATAAGGAGGTAAAAGAAGCTTGTAGGCTAAGTCACCTACTTTCATTGAATTCAGATATAAGGCTCTCAATATCTGGGGATAACTTCTTATACTCCCCAAGAGATAAAGAATTCTTTTGGGCCGTACTCGAATGAAAACCAAAACCTTGGTATCCAAAACACCGATTTTCACTTCTGAACTCATTGTTCTGAATCCTTAAAACAGGTGGGACTCCTGAGAAGTATTCTAGGTCTTCCTTTTTTAAACAGAATCTTTCTTTTATTTTAGAGAGGGAATAATTATAAGATCAAAAAGGAGAGTCAATGGAGGACGTCTTGCGTAGCAAGGTCGGCCGAGGTCTTGACCAGCCTCGGTGCGATTAAAATGGTGAGCTTCCGGTACAGTGGATGAGGGGCCAAGGAAGCGGCCTATGAGTGAAGCGCTAGGTCACCTGTGAAGGATCCTAGAGGGTGCTGACCATACGGTGCTCGGGCTCTGGGTCGCCTAGGATACCCACACGTGCGTCGAGGAAGATATTGGAACAAGGAGTAAGAGTTGTTTTCCGAAACCGGGTATGGATCTGGTTGACTGACCTTGCTGGTCCTCAACGGATGAGTCCATGGCTCTTTATATGGATCTGTTGGTTGATCTTGCTGATCTTCAATGAGAGTCCATCTTGATAAGTGATTATATTGCCGAGTATTATGGGCTAGGAACTATTGAAACAGTCCCTGATGAGTGGACAGGTGGTGAGCGTCCTAGTTGCCAATGATGCCATAGATACTCTGATGAAGGAATGATGGAAATCAACCGGATAAATTGGAAGATGGTGATCAATGATAATATGGTTTTATTAAAGGATTGTTTTAAAACTAGTTGAATCTGTGAAAAGGCAATTTCATATTGGGTGTGTAAGTGGTGTGACTAGTTTTATTTTTTGCATGAACTTCCGGCTAGGGGGCCTTGGAACTCTTTTCCTTGGTACCCGGGACAAAACCTAACCAAATTCTTAATTGGATCCTTACCTTATAATTCCAAGGGCCGTGACTACCGTATATACCGAGAGTATAACTGCAGCTCTTTACTGACAGTATATACGAGTAAATCTAAGACTTGAAATTATAAGCATTAATGCTATATCCAGATGATGATTTCGAATGTGATTGATATGATTTTTAATTCTGTTTGAGAATTGATGAATTGATTTGGATTCTGATTGAAAAATGATGATTTCTAAAATTTAGTTGCAATATAATAATCTGAAAGAAACCACAATGAGGATTAATGGGACGAGTCCCTGTGATCATATTCATAACTGGAATGATGATAATGAATTCAGTAAATCACTATGAGATTAGTGGATTGTGCTGTCAGATTGCAACTGTTAACACTTGACCGGTAGATCAAGTTAAGGGATGACAAATTGAGAACTTGCTTGACTGAAATTCCCGTGGAGGAATGTTCAGAAAGAAATTTTCGGTCTAATGGACCATTATCATGTTAAAGATATGAATGATATGATCTGAATAAATTGTTATTTAATGATGAGTTCTATATAAGGGATATTTATCCCAGTGTTCTGTTGGGTTGACCAGAATATAAGGAACCCCAGAATAAAATTGGATCTTAAGAAAAAGAGTTGTCCTCTACCTTGCGAGATGAGGACATCTCGCACTTTTTTAAGTGGGGTAGAATGTAAGATTCCTCCCCAGCCTTCGAGGTATACCGGAGTAAGAATCTCCCTTTTTGATCTTATAATTATTCCCTCTCTAAAATAAAAGAAAGATTCTGTTTAAAAAAGGAAGACCTAGAATACTTCTCAGGAGTCCCACCTGTTTTAAGGATTCAGAACAATGAGTTCAGAAGTGAAAATCGGTGTTTTGGATACCAAGGTTTTGGTTTTCATTCGAGTACGGCCCAAAAGAATTCTTTATCTCTTGGGGAGTATAAGAAGTTATCCCCAAATATTGAGAGCCTTATATCTGAATTCAATGAAAGTAGGTGACTTAGCCTACAAGCTTCTTTTACCTCCTCATCTCAGAGTTCTTAATGTATTTCATAGAAATATATGCCAAACCCAAATCATGGAAAGACAGTAAAACTTCAGTGGTGGGCAAGTTACCGTTGGCTTCTAAATTACGCTAGCTCCTTCCTTTATATAAGTCGTAACTTTTACTTATCGCTCACAGTAATCTTACTTCCATCGATCTCCTTTCTTCTTAATATCTTTCATGGCTTGGCAACAGGAATTAGTTTTATCCATGATGATTTCTCACCTTCAAGACACAAGAGAGTTTGTGAAGAAAGATTTTATAGAACAGTATGAGCGCTCACTTTTCCCTCACCTAGGAACTTCTGTAGCTCAGACCAAATGGCGGACCTATCAAGACATAATTAGGGTAACACCCTGGGGTCAGCAGCACTTTCGTAAACAATGTCTGCTTGGCCATGGTTATTGAAGCCTTAGGTTTGGGTCCCCGATACTACTGCGTCATGAGATCAAGACATCTTGGGTTTTCTGAGCGGGTCTTCTTGCTGGCGTGTTTTCTTCCTCATCAAAAGATATGCCTTTACCCCGTTTTTGGCTTACCTCTCAGAGGTCCTTTTGTTAGATCGCCTCATACCACTGAGATAGGTGCGGCAATAACCAACAGAATTATTCTCATAGATGAGTTACCCTATACTTGTGCAGCTTGTGAGTGCTGCTTTTGTGACCATATGATGGACGGGCTTATGGAAGTATAAAGAGTTCTTCTATCTTTACTGTATAAGTTCCGAGAATGAATAAAGTTTAAATCTTGTTCTTATTTTGAATCTTGCTCTCTTTAAGACTTTTCTTGGTGGTTAATCTTGATTAAAATTTTTCTCTAAGTCTCATATTTGTGCATCTTGCGAAATTATCCCAGTTTGCGAGATGAGGACATCTCGCATTTTTTAAGTGGGGTAGAATGTAAGATTCCTCCCCCAACCCCCTTTGTGATGTCTAGTATCTTCCCCTGTAATCAATCCCTCTTCAGAACTATAAAGACCTTGTTTCTAACTGTTTTAACCTAGAGAGAGAAAATATTCTAGAGAAAGAATATTGAGATTTTGAATATTTTTAGATAGAAAAATAACTCACCTTATTAAAATGAATTTCCCCTGAAACAGAAATTCAGAAAGAATTTTTCAATGTGCAATTAGAATTAATTGGAAATAGGTATAAAGAACCTTAGTCTAAGGGTCTAGATTTTCAGAAATTTTTGGATTATGGTCCAATTAAGGTTCCTATGGGCCAATAGCATCAATCCATGTGTAGGGAGGAGATAAATCCTATTTGTAAAAGAAGATACCCAAAAATGAGTAAATGCTCACATAAGATGAAGAGTTGAAAATGTACAAGGTTTATTAGTAAAAAACTATGAGTAATATCAAAAAAAATGAGATAAATTGAGTATCCAAAAATGAGTAAATGCTCACATAAGATGAAGAGTTGAAAATGTACAAGGTTTATTAGTAAAAAACTATGAGTAATATCAAAAAAATGAGATAAATTGAGTATCCAAAAATGAGTAAATGCTCACATAAGATGAAGAGTTGAAAATGTACAAGGTTTATTAGTAAAAAACTATGAGCAATATTAAAAATATGAGATATTTTGGGTATAATCATTCCATTTTGACACATATGTAAGGAAGGGGAGTTCTTTAAAGGAGGTGCATATTTCACATGCTTGAATGAGTTTTAAACTCAAAAATAATGTGATATTTTTATCTCTCCTCTCTCTTGAACCAAACCAAATCAAAATGGAACCAAACCGAATCAAAAAGTAACCAAACTAGGTCCAAATCTAGTCCAAATTCAACCAAACTGACTTGGAAAATTCTAGAATCAGTTTGTTTGGTTAGGAGCTCAATTTTTCCTATAAATAGAAGCCTCCCCTTGTTGAAAAAAATATAGTGTCTTATGCATTGTTACTCTTCTCCACCTAAGCCAAGAACTGTGAATTCTTTAATAATTCACTAGTTTTTGACACCTCTCTTTCTTCAATTCCCATTGGTGGCTCCATCAACATACTAAACCAATTGATTGGTTCGGGGCCTCTACCGTGAATAAAGAATCAAGCAAATTGTAAGGTAAGTATGGTGAATTTTGATCTTTTCTATAATTTCTCAATGTTTCTCTCTTCTCAACCCCTCTCAAGCTTGAGAAGCTTAATTGGTATGGTTTTTGAATGCTATTAAAGTTAATTGATTAATGATAGTAAAGAATTACATAAATTTCCATTTATGTTTAATTCTAATGGTTTTTTCTCTCTCTCACTTAAGAAATAGTCATACTCATGACCCATTCTTAATCCAAATGAAGCTTTTCATAAAGCTTTTTCTTAATCCAAGATTAATCTATGCTTGAGAACAAATTAATAGTTTTTTTTTAATCTATGCTTTTACTTTATGATTATTTTTGAATTAATCCATTAAGGGTTAATGATCCAATTAGGGATCATTCTAATCATTCCCTTAAAGATAACCTATCTTTTAAAATAATTGAGATTTATTAGTTATAGTAGCGGAGCTATGGTAAAATTTTATTATAAAAGAGTTACTTTTAGCATAATTGATTTTCATGCATAGAGGTATGCATAGAAGATGATTAATTTATTATAAAAGAGTTACTTTTAGCATAATTGAATTTCATGCATAGAGGTATGCATAAGAGATGAATATTTTATTATAAAAGAGTTACTTTTAGCATAATTGAAATTCATGCATAGAGGTATGCATAAGAGATGAATATTTTATTATAAAAGAGTTACTTTTAGCATAATTGAAATTCATGCATAGAGGTATGCATAAGAGATGAATATTTTATTATAAAAGAGTTACTTTTAGCATAATTGAAATTCATGCATAGAGGTATGCATAAGAGATGAATATTTTATTATAAAAGAGTTACTTTTAGCATAATTGAATTTCATGCATAGAGGTATGCATAAGAGATGAGTTAGGATGTGATAAGATGAGTTAAGAAGTGATAGGATGTGTATGGGATGAGGTAAGAAGTATATGTGATGGGATAAGATGTATATGGGTTGTGATAGGGTGAGAATATGGATGTAAATGTGGATGTGTATGTATGGATGTATGCATGTAGATGTGAGTGTGAATGTGGATGTATGGATGAGATGTAAATGAGGATGTTGATGTAGATGCATGGATGGGATGTGGATGTATGCATGGGATGTAAATGAGGATGTGTATGGGATGAGGTAAGAAGTGTATGTGATGGGATAAGATGTATATGGGTTGTGATAGGGTGAGAATATGGATGTAAATGTGGATGTGTATGTATGGATGTATGCATGTAGATGTGAGTGTGAATGTGGATGTATGGATGGGATGTAAATGAGGATGTCGATGTAGATGCATGGATGGGATGTGGATGTATGCATGTAGATGTGATAGATATGGATGTATGGATGTGAATGTGCATGTAGATGTGGATGTATGGATGAGGATGCATGAATGTGCATGTAGATGTGGATGTGAAAATAGATGCATGGATGTAGATGTGGATGTATGGATGTGGATGTGGATATATGTATGGATGTGAATATATGATATGTGATGTGAAGGAATCTGAAGTGATGAGATGGAAAATGATGTGATGGGATGAGTACACATATAACTGGAATGTGGAATAAGCAATGTGGATTGATGAGGGATAATGTGAAAAAATGAGAGTTAATATAGAAACTATATTTTGTGACTGTTTGTAAATGCTGTTTGTAAATGACTGTTTTATGTCAAGAATGCTGGGAAAGCATTTTGACCATCTGCAGGATACAGAATGGGCATTTAGCGTGTATTGCCAGTATGACCCATCTGTACATGATGCATGTTTGGCAGTTTCTATTGACTCTCATGTATGGTATTTTGACAGTGGTACTACAAAGCACATTACCTCGCATCGTAATATGTTCACTTGTCTTGAGGCTGTCTCTAATGGGAACACTATCACATGTGCCAATAATGCTTCTTACCCAGTGAGTGAAGGGCATTGGTAAAATTATGCTTATTGCTGCAAATGTAGCGCTTTCACACTTTCAGATGCTTTGTATGTGCCAAGGATAAAGAAGAATCTATTGTCTGTCTCTGCACTTGCTAGACTTGGACTTGTAGTCAAATTTGTGGATGACAGATATACTGTTCATGATTTGACTTCTGGTGATACAATTATTGCATCTGGCACCTTGTTTCGTGGGCTGTATAGGCTCAATTCTTATGACAAGTGTGTGGAAGATTCAGCAAATGCAGTTTTTGATAAAAAGGTAGTTTCAGATGCAAAACTATGGCATGCTCATTTTGGTCATCTGAACTTTGCTAGTTTGCTGCGTTTTGCAGAAATTTGATATGGTTGCTTTATTGCCCCCTCTTGAGGCACCATTGAAACATGTTTGTGAAGGCTGTATTTTGGGCAAAATGCAGCGTTCTGCGTTTCCAAAGGATGGTTCTGTGCGCGGGCCACTCGCAAATTGTAACTTGTACATAGTGATGTATGTGGGCCTATGCAAACTCCGTCATTTGGTAAACACTTGTACTTCGTGACTTTCATTGCTGATTACTCAAGGCATGCATGGGTATATCCACTAAAGGCAAAGTCCGAAGTGTTTTTGTGCTTCAAACAATTTTTTCTTATGGTTGAAAATGTATCCAATTGTACTGTGGGCACCCTCCATTCTGATCGAGGGGGGGAGTACTTGTCTAAAGAGTTTGATGCATTTCTGGCTAGTCGTGGGATAAAACACCAATGTACAGTGTCGTATACCCCTCAGCAAAATGGTATTGCTGAGAGGAAAAACAGGTCACTTATGGAGATGGCACGATGTATGGTCAAGAGCCAAGCTTTGCCACATGCGTTTTGGCTTGAGGCTGTCATGTGTGCTGTATATGTACTCAACAGGTGTCCCACTAAGGCCTTGCAGTCTATTACTCTATACGAAGCTTGGCATGGCAGGAAGCCTTCTATTGGTCACTTGCGTGTCTTTGGTTGCTTGGCCTATGCTTTAGTGCCTGTGCAACAACGCAGAAAATTGGATGATAAGACTGTCAAATGCATTTTTGTTGGTTACAGTGCTGAGAGAAAGGGTTACAGATTGTATCATCTGCAGTCAAAGCGTATCTTGATTAGTCGAGATGTTGTTTTTGTGGAAAATGCTATGCAGCCTTTGTTATCATGTACCAAAGAGACAGGTGTGAGCTCGCGGGATGTATTTGATACATTGTTGCCTCTCTTTACAGGTGGGAATTCAAATGTAAGTCCTAATGAGGCAAATACTCAGCCTATGCAGATTTCAAAGGACATCATAGATCAGCCTATTTCTGATGCAGATTTACAGGATGTAATTCATGAGGATAGGGCTGAAAATGAGCAAGCTAGAGGTATGCCTAAATGGCTGGTGCAAACCTTGTGAGATAGTAAAATTGATACACCTATATCTAGTCGTACTCGTTCAAGTTTTCAGCATGCCTCTTATGCATCAGATTGTTATGCTTTGGCTGTGTCTAGTATGTGTGAAGAGGAAGAACCTCTTTCATTTGATGAGGCACAAAAATCAGAAAATTGATTGGCTGCAATGCAAAGTGAATATGATGCTATAATGAAGAATGGTACATGGTCTTTGTGTGATTTGCCTATTGGTATAAAGGCCATTGGATGTAAGTGGGTTTTTAAGTTGAAACGAAAGCCAGATGGTAGTGTTGATCGCTATAAGGCTAGACTTGTTACAAAGGGTTATGCTCAAGAAAAGGGCATTGATTTTGATGAGACCTTTGCTCCCACTTGTCGTATGACTACCATTCATAGCATTTGTGTATTGGCAGCTCATAATGGTTGGAATGTATATCAGTTGGACATAAAGACTGCGTTCTTGAATGGAGATTTGCATGAGGAGGTGTATGTATCACAGCCTCGTGGTTTTGTTCAAAGAGGGCAGGAAAATAAAGTGTGCAGGTTGAAAAAGGCTTTATATGGTTTAAAGCAAGCTCCACGAGCTTGGTATGAAAAGATACATGCATATTTGACTGCACATGGTTTTCAGAATAGTCCAACAGAAAGCACTTTGTATGCTAAACGTGTGGATGATGTACATCTAATCATTGCTCTCTATGTCGATGACATGCTGCTCACAGGACCAAATGAAAGTCATATTACTGATTTTAAGGCTGATTTGAATGCCTCTTTTGAAATGTTAGATTTGGGGCATTTGCATCATTATTTGGGGATACAATTTAAGCAATGTGATGGAGGTATTGCTTTGTGTCAAACAAAGTATATTGAGACATTGTTGCGAAGATTTGGCCTTGAAGACTGCAAGCCTATTGCTACTCCAATGGAGACAGGTTTGAAGTTGAGTCTACATGATGCTGGAGATCACTTTAATGTCACACTCTATCAGACAACTGTTGGTTGCCTCATTTATGTATGCATTACGAGGCCGGACATTCAGTTTGCAGTCTCACAGGTGAGTAGGTTTATGCATAGCCCACCAGGGTCTCAGCATTGGAAGGCAGTTAAACGCATCTTTCGCTACTTGAGTGGCACTATACATCTTGGGTTGTTTTATCCCAAGGGGGAATCGTTGTCGCCAGATTTACATGCTTTTTTGGACTCAGATTGGGCTGGTTGCTATGACACAAGAGTGTCCACAAGTGGTTTTTGTTTCATGCTCGGTAGCTCATGCATATCTTGGTTGAGCAAGAAGCAACCTACTACGGCCACTCTAGTTGTGAAGCTGAGTACAAGGCAGCTTTCACAGCTACGGTTAAGTGTGTGTGGCTCAGACGGCTTATGGTGGCTGACTTGGGTGTTGGACAGGAGTTTGCCACCTCTATCTTCACTGACAGTCAGAGCGCATTGGCAGTTGCGAGAAACCCAGTTTTTCATGCTCGCATAAAGCACATTGAGGTGCATTATCACTATGTCAGGGAGAGACTCTCAGTAGGAGAGATCAGCTTGGCCTATGTGCTAACACAGGACAACCTCGCCGATCTTTTCACAAAGGCGCTTCCTCGTCGTGAGAAGTTCGAAGCTTTCCGCAAAGCTTTGGGCTTGCTCCCCTTTGTGGATTGATCTACTTCAGGCATGGCACTCCCCTATACATGAGTGCCAGCTCTCGTTCACACCATCACTCTCAGGGGGGATTTGTTGCCATATATATATAGGCAGTGATGTGTGTGAACACACTTAGGACCGCCGGGGCACTTTTTCCCTCTTTATAGGAGGTTTTTTTCCCCAGCTTGTATATACGCCCATCCTTCTAGGGTTAACTTATCTTTTGTACATTGACACAATCTAATACATTGTGTGTTGTGTGCATTCTTGCTTCTTCTTCTCCAAGCTTTGTGTGCTTTCCTGCAACCCTAATTCCAACAATTAAGGGTGATTAATCCAGTTCAAGAGGTAAAAAGATTAGAAAATGTGTTTTTTGGGGTCGAAATTGATCATGTGAGAGGTCAAAATTAGTATTTTTGAGTGTTTCGAGAGCATCTAGATGCATCAAAACACCTAATTACTTCAATTTCTTCATCAATTGGATGAATTTTCCTCTCTTTTATTTAATTTTGCATAAAGAGAAGAGACTAAAATTAAGTGTTTAATTAATCTCTAATTATAGATTATTTTATACATTAGTTAAGACGTATAACTTAGCAATTTCATGCTCTATCCAATGATGTACTCAATGGTGTGAATTAATTAGTGATTTAGTAGTTAATTAGAGCCCTTGATTAGTTTAAAAGGAAAAAATATTAGTGAAAAGATTAATCTTTGATTAATTTCTAAGCATTTTTTACATAACTCATTAAGGTTAATGAGCATTGAATGAAAAGATGCTAATGAGTTGTCAAATTATCCATTTTGGAGTCATTTATTAAGGGTGTATCATAAAAGGTTTGACTATTTTGATTCCCACTTACCTTTTTGGAAAAATACCCATATCTCCTCAATTTAAAATTTAAAAAATATTTTTCCCAAACAAGGAAATTAGAATTTTCCTCTAGACTCAAAAAAAAAAACAGTGACACATGTCTCACGTCGTGAACTGTACTTGTTGTTTCACACCGAGAAACAGCCTGCGAAAAAAAATCCGTAAGACACTAGTCTCACGTCGTGAACTACACCTATTTTTTCACGTCGTGAACCCCACCTGCCGTTTCACATCGTGAAACAGCCCTCGCACGAAAAAAAAACCGGACGTTTCACGCATTAAGGTCTCATGCGTTAAGCAGTTCACGCCTTAAGGTCTCACGCCCAAAAAAAATTTCAAATTTTATAAAATCCGTGAAGTCCCCTTCACGTCGTGAACTACACCCTCCTGGTTCACGTCATGAAAGGGGATCCATTGGTTTTTTTTAAGTCTGAAAAACAGCCCTGTTTAGAGGCTCGTATCTCCTAAACCATGAGTCCAATGAATGCGCTCTAGTGCTCATTGAAAAGCCGGCATCAAGCTCGTCAAAATTGGTCTTGAGCAACTGAGGGCAAAATCCATCATTTTGGCCTCTGACCAGCAGTCTCAAAATTCAACCCGGAAATCAAGGCAGAAAACGGCCCTTAAAGCACTAAAAATTGCCCAAAACAGCCCGAAAATGATTGCAAACCATATTTGGGCTACTTTTTGAGTGTCTATAAGGTATAGAAAAGAAAATGATGGCCTAAAAGAAAACTAGAAGAGTTAACTTCAAGGGTGATTTAAACGACAAAATCACGAAAAACTCAGAGAGACAAAGTTGTAGTACTCCAAAAATACAACTCTCTCATGCAAAGTTTTTCCAAATTCCTTTTGGAACAAACGGGCTGCGAAACATGGAAAATCTTTTTGGAAAAAAATTCATCTTGAGACAGTGATGGAAAATAGGTTTTGATACCTCGTCTTCCATCTGGGATGTTACTGGCATGTACTTTTCTTGGAAAAATATCTCTAAGAGGTCGTTCACGTGCGTGTAGCGCCTAAGCTAATTAGGAAAAACAAACACCTGTTTGACCCAACGAAGGATACGCCATACCTCCTGAGGCTGTAAACAGGTTGTAAGAAAACCTTTTTTAAAAAACCCGTGCTTTCTCATTAAGGAGTTATTGACAATGTCAAAGATATGGCAATAATAGAAGGATTGTGTGGTCTCACACCCAGACTGAACCCAATGGCTGATATCTTCCAACCATTAAGATTCATGCCCCAAATGCATCTCCAAATTCCATTTGCCATGCCGACCCAACAAGCATGTCATCGGGTTTTACACCCCCTATCACATCAATCCCTCCTGGATTTGGCACCTTGCCTAACACTATCACAAGTCCTAAGCCTTTAGACATGCTAGGTACCAACCCTTTGCAAACCCTAGATACCTACACCTTGGATGTATTGACTAATCTAGGAAGAGGGGTTGCCCAAGGTCTAACTAAGTCTCTATCCACATTAGCACTCACACGCAGCCTGAGTGACTCATACAAAATATGGCCGTACAAATTTCCAAAATCATGGTTGGGCAAATACGATAGAATGACTCATCATGTTCAATTCATATACAAATGTTTGAACAACAATGTGTGAAGCCTTGGAAATCCTAAGTGCCCCACCAAGGTACATGCGTTGAACCTATGCTTAGTGGAAAAGGCTAGCCGATGGTTCATCACATTGATGGTAGTGATTAAAACGAATTTCAGGACCGTGAGAATAGCCTTTATCCATAGCTTTTCAAGACAATGTGATCGGTGGAGTGTAACGAAAGAACTCTATTCAATTAAATGGACACAAAATAAAACCATTAGAGATTTTATCCTTCGGATAAAAATCTTGGACTCACGATGTGAGCCATGGGAGAAATTGAATGATGCTCAATTGAAGAGATGTTTCATGATGGGCATAAAGAATAACAGCTTACACAACTTAATCATTGTATCCAATCTCAATGTTATAAAGAAGTAATACATTTAGATGACAACATGATGGAGGATGATCATGATACGAGATGTTCTTCATCTAAACCAAGCAATGGCTAAAGAAAAATTGATCTCGGAATTGTCATTCCTTCTATGTAGCCTTGCTTAAAAGGCTTGAACTAGAATCTCCAAGAGAGGATGAGCCCCCTCAAAACCAACCATCCTGAATGTCTCTCCAAGTGATGGTGGGCGAGATGCCTTATGTTCAGTGCAATCACTACGTACATCATCCCAATCCCCATTGTGTGTACAAGGCGCCTATTTTTCTTTACTACATTTATTGTTAAATCTTTGGTCATGACACACTCCAATGTCCCAATTCACCTACAATTAACTCAAAACCTCCATCTCCTGTGCCCCAAATAGAAAAAGCTCAAAGGGTCGAAACTACTCAAGAAACAATTCAATGAACACTTCAGTGTTTCTATTGTGGTGGACTGCACAAAGTAGCACACTGCACAGTTTGGAAAACTTCCATGCCCACAGTCTCACTGACCCTTGCAACGAACGATGAGGAATCGATCACGCATATTCTAAGATTGCCCAAGGCGAGTTGCTTCCCTGCAGCCTATGTCACATAATACAACTCTTAACATCTTGAGTGTAAAAAATGGGCAATTATCCACGGTACCCTTGAATGTGCTTACACACTTACAAGCCAAAGCATGAGATACAGGCAAAAGGAATGCAAAAGAAAATACTTTGAAATGAGTAGAAGAGCATGTTTTAAAACAGAAACCAAAAGAAGAAACAAAACCTTCTAAACCGAAGAAAAACAAGGGCAACCAAACTATCAAACCAAGGTTGAAATAAAGGACAAGGGAAAGGAGCCTGTAAAGGACCAAACCCCAAAAGAGCTAAAAGCTACACTTGATGCTAAAGCATCCACCTCAAAGGCTACCACTCAAACCACAAAACCCACGGGGTAAGACAGAAAACAAAAAAACAAAAAAGAAACTTAATGAAAACCTAACGATCCAAAGAAAGTCAAAAGATTATAAAAGTTCTAGTATGTCGCTTAGTGTAGATGAACCAAGTTCTAATTCGTCACTAGGTGTACCTCATAGACCAATCAAGAAACTAGAACCCACCCAACCACCCCAAATTGAAAATCATGATCACATGACATGCGAAACGCAAAAGCAAGCTCGGGAGAGCATGCTTGTTGAGAGTGTCATATACAGAATCACCAGTTATGATCAAACCTCATAATGTCAAAACACAAAAAGAAACCCAAATACAAAAACCAGAGGAGTATCGCTTCCCTTTTCAAGAGAAAGTCACACTCCCTACATAATTGAACTCATTAAGCCAAGAAGAGTCATTAGAGATAGATTTCACGAATGATGCGATTGAAAAAGCAAGTGAGGAATTTGATGAATCCCTTACGAAATTAAAGCAGTCTCTCAAATCCTCATTTGGAGGAGTGCTCTTCTCTTGTGGTGAAGCTAGCATAGCTTCACCCCTTGCACCTTTAAAGGCTAAACGTGAGTTGTACCAAGACATAAAGAGCTAGATAGAATAGGACTGTGAGGATTCACAAGTTTCTAAACAAACCTCAATCAAAGTTGTCAGAGGACTGAGTGTGCCATTTTACACATTGGGTACTATTGAAAAATCTGAGAGCCAACAAGAGGATGAAAGTGAATAGGAATATGAGATCGAAACGGGATCTGAAAGCTGAAACAAAAATTGAAACACCCATGGTTCCACTTGAAGATTCTATCATGGTATGGTTAGATTTTCTTATGAGCAATGATGTTAAGTGCAAACACACATTGATTAGCCCTTGAGCTAGTCATAACATCATGAAAATAGACACTTGGGTGTCATTTGGGACAACCTAAAATCATCCCTAAAGAAAATGGTCTTGCAAGAGGTGCCAATGGACAAAACATTGAAGTTCCATGTTACTTTAGCTATGCTACTTAAACAATCGGTGGAAATGAGAAATTTAGATTCCATGTTACCCCATATCCCCTTGAGTATGATGTCATCTTGGGTGGAATTGGGTAAGTGACTCGTTATATTCAATTGATGAATCCATGCAAATAGTCACCTTGAACGCTCCCACATGCATTGTGCAATTGATATACGGGGGGAAGAGACCTTGGAGGAGCTAGAACTTCCAACATATCTTATTGAGAATATCCTAAGAATTATGGTTGGATTATACCTTTACAATAAAATCACCACAATCCAATCATAGATTTATCCACAACGAGAGCAAAATCTCATGACCCTCGAGTTATGGGATTTGTTAGGTCAACCAACACTCATGGCTCATCCAGAAAGAATTCTATTTACATGAGACTTGAATATGCCATGTTTGGGGTACTTTAAACATATAATTAAACATATAATGTATATTTAAACTAACCCCCTTACTTGAAAGTTTTTTGTGGTTGAGTATGTATTGGAAGCATATTTGATCTTGGGGCATAAATGGATTATTGCTTCTCAAGCACCACTATGCTTTGCTAGCAATAGGGTCATCATGATGGACAACGACACAAAGTTGACAATACCATATTGCACGAAAGAGGATGCAACCCTAATGGATTTCTATGATGCTAAATGAAAAAAGCTATAAGCCTCTTCCTTGGAAGCCCCTCTACATAAAGACCTACCATCTGCATCAATGACCGACTCTGATAAAGCATCTACTCCTCCGACTCCATCTTCACCAACAAGAGAAAGAGCTTCTATTTCCAATGCCAAAACCTTGCAATCAAGAGCTTTTCATGAAAAAGTTCTCCAAGTGTAACCGTTTACCTCTAAACAAGGACTCAAAGAAAAAGCCCCAAATCCCATGCCTCTTCAACCACCACCCCCACCCAGGTCGGCTGCATGCTCAAAAGCCTCAACATCAGAAGCCACTTTACACAAGACTCAAGCCTCATTGACAAACAATAGCGCAGATGAGTCTCAAAATCGTAACCTCAGTGCCAACCAATGTGAAGTAGGGTCCAAAACCTTCCGCTTCAACCAAAAAGAAAACTCCACCAAGACAACCAAAATCAATGTATCTTAATGGTATCAAAATGTGTGTGGAAAAACACTTACTTATAGCTCAAGGCTACTATGAAGGTGCCAATCCAATTTAGGTGCCTTAATCATCAAAGCCTCTTCCTCAATGCAACACTTAGAGGCCAAGGAAGAATAACATTACTGTTGAGATATCAAGCTCAATATGAGCTGACACTCATGAGGTAGTTGCAACATTTATATCACTGGCGAGTTTGGTAGCTAGCACCGACATATCTTTGCCAGAGATTCGCTCTATTATGTGTGTTAGTCACTTTATCTTCTTGGTAGACCTCTTTTGTTGTGTGAAGAAGAAGAAGAATTTTCAGCCTCTCACCTTGTGTGTTCTCTTCTAGGGTTTATGTGAATGTGTGTGTGCTTACAAGAGCTCAAGTTCTCTTCTCCCCTGCATCTTTTCATGGTATCAGATCCTGGTTCCTGCTAAGGGGGCTAAGCAGAAAGCAAGAGAAGCACAGGAAGCGGTATGAGGGTAAGAGCTTCATCTACTCTTCCCCCTTTGTGGTTGCTACTACACCCTTGTCGGGAGCTCTTCAGGAGGCACCGGCAAACGAACTCCGATGGAGGAGCTTTCTTCGCACAAGGAGAGCTATAGGGCAACTATTATGTTCATTGGACTACATTTTCAGGCTGGAAACGCGTTTCGGGTGCATATGGACCTCCGTTTTTTGGTTTCGCAAGCGTTCATGGGCATTGCGGGTAAGTTTTGATTCTCTGTAGAACTCTGTTTTTGGAACTGTAGGAAGGGTGATTGGTTGTGCAGACACTGTGTGTACTACAAAGAGGTCTCAAAGTTGTCCATTGGGTGTATGTATGCAAATTGAGGTCACTTGTTGTTGTGACAGTTTGGGTGGTGCAGTATAGTATCGTTGTGCAAAGAATACAGCAGTTTGTGCAAGTCAAGTGCAAGAGTGCTGTTGTTGGTAAATTTGTGTTATAGAAAAGATGTCAACAAATGATGAATAAACAAGATTGTTGTAGACAAGCTTGACAAGAACAACTTCCATGCTTGGAGGTTTAGATTGAAAAATTTCCTGATTGAAAAAGGTTATTGGAAACACATTGAAGGTGAACACATGAGAAGGCACCAGAGATACCGGAGATTAATCCAACTACTGTAGATATAAAAGAGTTCAAGGATTGGAATCAAGGAGCAAGGAAAGTCATGTATTGGATTTCTATTAGCATACAAGACACTATGATTGGGGGCATATACAGGATGCCAAGTCACCTAAGGAGGCATGGGACACCTTGGTGAAGCTGTATGAAACCGACCACCAAGGCACGAAACATTCAGTTGAAGAATGAGTTTCATATTGTGAAGAAGAAGAATATGTATGTGAATGATTATGCTTTGAAGATCAAGGGCATTGTGGAACCCCTTGCACATCAATTGGTATTTCTGTGGATGATGATGATAAGGTGGAAGTGTGTCTGTGTGGTCTCAGGACACAATACAAGGCGTTTACGACGTCTATTTAAACTCGACAAAACATTCCAAACTTCACAGATTTGGTGTCAATGCTGATGATTGAAGAGTTGAACTTGGGTGAAGATCAACGGTCTTCACAAAACAAAAACAGTTCAGAGTGGCAGGCCTTCTACACAAGTTCAGGTAGAGGATGAGGTAGAGGCCGTGGATGTGGCCAAGGTGGTGGCCGAGCAGGTAATCAGAATTATGGTCAGCAGCAGCAGCAATAGTCCAAGGATTCACAACAACAACATATAGGTGAAAGAGGCCAGTTTAGAGACAGGGGGATTCAAAGAGGTCGTGTGGTAATTAACAAAGGCAGCATAATGATACACGAGGGTGTTTTTATTGTGGTAAGCCTGGACATGTGCAGGCAGATTGCTATAAGAAACAGAGTGACATGTGAAATGGAAAAGTGCAGCAAAACAACTATGCATCCTCTAGCAAAAATAATGAGGATAATGAGAGGTTGTTTGTTATATAACATGTGGTTAATGCTGTGTCTAGAAATGATGTAGCAGCATGTAAGGATGACATATGGTATGTTGATTTAGGTGCTTCGAACCACATGACAAGTCAGGAAACGAAGACTCTTGAAAGACCAAGTTTTATTGAAACAGGGGACTGCTCATCCAATTGCCCATGTTGGAGATGTTGTATTTGATGAGATGAGTACCTGGTATGCTGCTGAAAAGGATGTTGTTGGGGCTGATGTAAGTGGAAATGTGGTTGCACAGAATGCAGGTCAGCAACCACAATCATTGAGTGGACTAGGAGAGTCCTCATCCAGTGATTCTGTTGATAGACCATGGACAGGCTGTGTCATAATACCAATCCTGAAAATGTAGTTGGTACATCACATAAAGGCAAAGAGAAAGTGGTTGAGCCCCTTGGTATGCCTAATATTTTTGCAGGGCATTCTCTTGTTGATGGAGATTCTAGTGGCTCAAAGATGAGCCTTTGAGTAGCTTGGGATTCCAGCAATGAGGACACCTAGTGTGAAGAAGGCTATGGAAGCCATGAATGCAAAGTTACGAAGATCTGGAAGAGTCAAAAATCATGTGCAGACATTGACTTATGATGGTTATGTGGCACGTCACTATGCGTATATGGCAAAAGTTGTGTAGGTTGTAGAACCCACATGCTTTGATGAGGCTATTGGAAATGTGTGTTGGGAGAAAGCTATGGATGAGGAGATGGATGCATTATATGGAAATGAGACTTGGGATTTGGTGCCATTACCTGAAGACAAGAAATCTATTGGTTGTAAGTGGGTGTATAAGGTGAAACATAACAGTGATGGTAGCATAAGCAGGTACAAGGCTAGATTGGTAGCTAAAGGATATGCGCAACAAACACATGGGATTGATTATGAGGAGACATTTGCTCCAGTTGTTGCAAAGATGGCAACTGTGAGAGTTGTGATTGCGGTGGCTGCAGAGCAGCTAAAGGCTAGTTTTTTACATCAGATGGATGTAAAAAATGTGTTCTTGCATGGTGACTTGCAAAAGAAGAGGTGTATATGGATTAGCCACGAGGTTTTGAGGATACAGGTCACCCAGAGTATGTGTGTATGCTTCGTAAGGCCTTGTATGGGGGCTAAAGCAAGCTCCACGAGCATGGCATGACAAGATTACTGAGTATCTTGTCACTATTGGTTTTCATATGGCAGATGCAGATCACTCTTTGTATGTGCGCAAGAGTGATAAGGGTATGGTGATCATCACCATATATGTAGATGATCTTATTGTTGGGGGTAACAACTTGGAAGAGATTGAGCATGTGAAAAGTCTTCTCAAAGGGAAGTTTAAGATGAAGGATTTGGAAGATCTGCGCTACTTTTTGGGAATTAAGGTAATTTGCACACCTGAGGGTTTTTGGCTATCACACAAAGACAGTATGCACAGCATTGGACATGTTGTTCAAGTATGGGATGGCTGATTATAAGCCAATCTTGGTGCCATTAGATCAAAATGGCAAGCTTAGGCAGATGTAAGTTATGTGTTGGAGGATCCCACTATGTACAAGAAGATTGTGGGGAGTTTGACCTATGTCACAATCAACAACAAGCGAGATTTGAGCTACACTGTTGGCTTAGAGAGCCAGTTTATGCAGGTTCCACGCAAAAACCACATCTTGACAGTGTGCGACGCACACTTCGGTATTTGAGGGCCATTATTGATTATGCATTGTTTTATGCAGCAGGTGTACCATTGGATCTATATGGGTACACAGATGCAAATTGGGCAGGTAGCATCTCATAGAGGAGATCTACCAGTGGATTTATGTTTTCATTAGGGAGTGTTGCTATGACACGAGGCAATAAGAAGCAGCCCACAGTTGCCTTGGCAAGCACAAAGGCAGAGTACAGAAGAGTTGTGGTGGCAGTGTGTGAGGTAGCTTGGTTACGCAAGCTGCTTTGCTGATTTGAAGTTACATGTGGAGAGAAAGGTTGTCATTTGTGACAATCTTACCCAGTTTTCCATGCACGGATGAAACACATTGCGGTATATTACCACTTCATCAGGGAGACAGTCTTGGCAGCACAGGCGACATTGACTTGGCCTACGTCAACACACAGGATCAGATTACTAACATGATGGTGGTTACACTTGGAAATAACTATTTTATCCCACTATTAGAATTGATTATGCCTAGATCTCAGAGAAATGATTATTAGATCTCACATTCCACTTATTATTAGATTAATCAAGGCTTTAAAAAAGGATATATTTGATAATATAAAAATAAAAAAGTATTACAAAAAAGATGTTATTATATAAAATTTTATATATTAAATAGAATAGATAGTTATTCAAAATCATGATTTAATCCTAACAATGTAATCCATTACATATAAATTATATGTATTCATGAAAATTAAATGTAGTTAGAAAAGTAGTTATTAATGAGAGTTAATTAAGTAATTATTAAATATTAAATATAATTCTCTAAATAGGATTTTAGATTTCATACATTAAAGACACTATTTATAATGATTGAAGAATGTTTTTTATGTTTGCCAAAAACAATATTTTTTTAAATGAATATATTTTAAATTAAGTCTATTATGTTTAGATTTAGTGTTTAAAATTTGAATTCGTTTTCATTAGTTAGTTGTGATTTTGTGAGATATAGTGCTTAACAAATAGAGATGTTTTTCTTTCCTATCTTCTTTTGGTTTGTTTTTTTCTTCATTGATATGGAGAACACAACTTTTCGCATTTTGTAGGTCTATTAAGTCTATTATGTTTAGATTTAGTGTTTAAAATTTGAATTCGTTTTCATTAGTTAGTTGTGATTTTGTGAGATATAGTGCTTAACAAATAGAGATGTTTTTCTTTCCTATCTTCTTTTGGTTTGTTTTTTTCTTCATTGATATGGAGAACACAACTTTTCACATTTTGTAGGAGGTTTAGAGAATGATCCTATTGTTAAAACTGTGTGCAGGGACATTTTTATATTACTAAACCTGATGATTTTGATGGAATGTTATATCCTCATTTTAGATTGAAGGTTTTTGTAGTCAAACCACAAGATAATCATCTTATATCTATCCAGTTAGCTAGATCCACTAGAGAGGAACAATGTTATATATTTGATAAAGACATAACAACTGAAGACCTTGTTGTTCCAATAATAGGAGAGTCAAGAAACACTACAGCAAGCACACCAAAGCAAGTCATTATTGATCTTACAATGGAAGATTCTCCCACAGGTACACCGCTTCAAGAGAGTGTGACCAAATAATTATTTTTTAAAGAATCACATGCATGCATTCATCATCGTAGAATGTCATTAGCAAGTACGCATATTGAGAAGGTAAAAGAGATTCCTCAAATATATAACGGCAATGTGGCTTTTGAGTTACCGAATGTACGTGATCCTTCAGCCTCTCCAATGCAAGGAATGGAGGAGCAAGCACACATGATGCCCATTTTCGGGTGAAACCTACGAAGAGCCATGTGAAGTTTCCTGGAGTAGTACGAAAGAGTTCTTGTGGAGGCTTACTATTAATCCCATTTTGGATTAACAAATATGCTCCTCCATTTGAGGACATTAATAAGTGTCATGCAAAGGCACCATAAAAGTTGTACATTATGAGATATTGGCCACCCAAGGCCTTAGTTAAGTAAGTTTTGGGCACCCAAGTGTGAATAAGGGCCAATTGTATATAAGGCATTTCCTCATAATGAATGTCTCCAAATGATATGGCTCTATTGGCCATGTCTTCATGCTGCCACAAGAGCTACTCACCTCTAATGCCTTGAGAAAGAATTAGAGATAATTTTATGGTTGTCATTCCATAACCAACTAGAGAAAGAGGAGATATTGCACTAGGACCATATCCTTTAAATTTATGGCTTTAAAGCCATTTTTTCATACCTTGAGTCACCTATTGGTCTCTCATGGGACACTTGGCACAATGAGCTACTCTCAAGTTTTAATCTACATTTTAATGCTTTTCATTGCTTCTCTCACGGGACACTTGGCACAATGAGCTACTCTCAAGTTTTCTATAGAAACTTAGTCCCCTGCCAAGATCAACACATTTTAATTGAATGGAAAGCAGATGGTATGAATAATAAGTATGATGGCCACATGTGGACAAAGGCAGCTACATCGAATGTCAACTTTCCAAGGGTGTGTAGGATAAGCCATTGCATTGGTGAAATGCATTGTTTGCACACCACATGTCCTTGGTATTTGAACAATAGCTTCCCTAATGACATTAGTTTCAAAGGGTGCAAAAGAAAACTTGTGCAGTTGGTGTCCTAGCCATTAATGATAGAAACTTGCAAGGAATCTTGTGCGTGCTATGTGTATTATGTCATGCCTAGTGATGATAGCCTAACACGGCTTCTAATACACACCGGAACTCATTCACATGGTGTCCAGGCTGGAACATCAAAGGCATTGCTTGATAAGACTAAAGCAATCGTTTAAAGTAGATGCAGGTGCTAGTCCAAGGAAGGTGCAGATGTGTGTTGCCAAGGAGTTGGTGTTAACTTCATTAGTCTGAGAAGGAGATCAAGGACATGAGCTTGGCGATAAGGAATTCAATAATGTGCTAGAAGAACCCGGCCTGCTAGTTGAGAACAAGTGGTGAGTTAAATTAGAGAAGCATTTGTTAAGGCCATATATACAGAATGATTAAAATTTTATTTCTTTTAGGTTTCGAAGGTCAGTAGCTCACGCACGCCAAGGACCACCTAAGTCATCATTTGGCTATGATGACTTGCTACGTTTGAAGAGGGATTGCACTTATGACTTCTTCCATGGGAGCCAATTTCCAGGTCAAGGGAATGAAATTGAATCGAGTGACAAAATTATAAAGGAAACACCCATACACAAGACATTTTGGGCAATTAGGAAAACTCCAAAGGGAAGCATAGTAAAGTGTTTGGGTTATATAGGTAGTAGTAAGTGTGGTCGCATGATTGTAGGATGTGCAAAAGGAGTACCTACACCATCTTTTTTTCAACAAGGTCCCATGTTGTTGGGAAAACTAGTCAAATGATGTGGTTTTGCAATAATGACATCATGTACACATGGGATGTAGACAAGAACATTGACCATCCCCCACACAATGTGCCTACTATATGGCCAATGGGCTGAAGGCACAAATCTGACAGTTGAGGAGGTACATGCATTGGTGCTTGTTGCAGGGTATAACTTATAGAGTAAGCCATTGGAAAGGGAGCAACAAACTCCATTAAGCTCAAGTCAACCACCAGAAGTGCCTAGAGGAGAGACAAACACGTTCAAAAATGATTTGTCACACGAGATGGTCGTTGCACAAGATACAGAATAGGCATTTTAGAAGAAGCTGCAAAAAGGATCAAGAAAGCACTAGACATAAATGCACAAGTTACACAAGTGCAGGTGTTTCAATCTTCCAAACATGAGGCTTTCACCATTGAGACTTTTGGAGAAGGGTCTCATGTGGGAAATTATGATGTGCATATCAAAATGCATCCATCATGCTCATGTCCAGATTTTTTGGGAAGGGTCAACCAATAAAAGCCCTACTTGGCATACAAGCACTTATACTTTATATACACGAGAGTCATGGGATTGAGCCAAAATGAAAATATGTTTATTCACCAACCAATTTTGACAAAAAGTGAGGTGTGCGAATGTCTATGCAGAGAACGAACGTACCTTGAATTGGTTTAGTGGACAACTCATGTTCCTAATTTAACTTTAGAGATGTATGGGATGTGCAAAAATGTTTTAGAGTTTCATTTTGTTGGAACAATTTCAATGGAGTAATGCTTATTTGAGTTTCTCTCATTTTATCAGGATGTATCATTTTATTGGAGTATATTTATTTTGCTTGACAAAAATAGAGAGAGAGAGAGAGGCAAAAAGAGAAAGAGAGAGACTGAGAGATAAGAGAGAGAGAGAGAGAGAGAGGGGGGGGGCACACAACTAGAGTCCTAGTTGAGCATGAACGAGTTAGCAGAGAATCCGTTAAACCATCTAGGCCAGCAGTGAGACAGGGATAGCCCCTTGGGTAACCTTAAGGCAAGCCCTAGCCAGTACCTCAAGCTAGACACCCACATCTATTCTCACAAAGAAATATGGTTTGGTGCATAATTTGTCTTAAAAATCATACATTTTTCCATGGATCCATCCTTGGTGATGACTAGCCTTGGTGATAAAGAGAGAAGGAGACAAGTGTGCATTAGAGAGAGAGAGAGAGAGAGAGAGAGAGAGAGAGAGAGAGAGAGAGAGAGAGAGAGAGAGAGAGAGAGAGAGAGAGAGAGAGAGAGAGAGAGAGAGAGAGAGTAGACCGAGAGCTCCCCATTATTAAAAATTTGATCGCCATATTTGGGTTTATGCTCGCCAAAAAAAATCCCCCACTAGCATGTTGCTACTCATGGGCTAATAATTAAGAAATAGAGTCATGCCACAAATTGCTATATGGTAACATTTTCTCCTTTCTTTATTACAAATTAGCATGTGATTGTGCATGTGCATCCATGTGTGATCTACGTGATACATGTATCTACATGTGTGTGTGTGTCACCATATTATGCCTTTGATAGATTCTTGTAAACCCATTGTATATATACTCCTTTCCATGCCAAAGTTATTGCGCATACAAATGTAAAATATACATACGATTCAAATTACAACACCACATAACCTTTTAACACATACTTTACAATATACTCTCTTCAAACTCTTGCAAATTTGCTCCTCCACACTCATTCAAAGAAAGCAAACATGCAAATATTAATAGTAACTTCACTCAAAGAATCAATCAGCCTCCTTCTCTTGACATGTTAGCATGTTGTTACCCATGGGCTAATAATTAAGGAATGGAGTCATGCCACAAATTGCTACATGATAACATTTTCTCCTTTTTTTACAAATTAGCATGTGATTGTCCATGTGCATCCATGTGTGATCTATGTGATACATGTATCTACATGTGTGTGTGTGTGTGTCACCATATTCCGCCTTTGATAGATTCTGGTAAACCCATTGTATATATACAGTTATTGCACATATAATTATAAAATATACATGTGGTTCAAATCACAACCCCACATAACCTTATAACTTATACTTTATAATATACTTTCTTCAAACTCCTCCAAAGGTGAGTCATCCACACAAATGTACATAGGTCTATAGCTATATATATATATATATATATATACATATATATATATATATACATATATATATATATATATATATATATATTTATGTATGTATGTATGTAGGTACATGCATGTAAGTATATGTAGATTTGTGTGTTCCTCTTCTATGTGTGCTCCTATGAAATTCCACAATTTTTGTGAATAATGGGGGTGAAAATAGTCTCATCTTGACGGCTTAATCTAAGACTTGCTCTCTATTTAAAAAACATTATACTATACAACTTTTATAATATGTATGAGTATGTATATATGTACATACGTAGGTCGGTATATATGTGTATGTGGCGTGTGTGCATGCATGCATGTTTGAATGTGTGTGTGTGTGTGTGTGTGTGTGTATGCATGTGGGGTGTACGTGAGTACACCCCACGTGTATATAACAATTTGTATTTTATATGTACATATATATACGTACACATGTATGTAACAATTTATATTTTATATGTACGTATATATGTACATATGTACATATGTAGGTGGGTATATATGTATGTACATACATACATACATACACATATATATGTACGTATATTTTATATATGTAACAATTTATATTTTATATGTACGTATATATGTACATATGTAGGTGGGTATATATGTATGTACAATAACATACACATATATATGCATGTGGGGTGTATGCATGCATGCATGTTTGAATGTGTGTGTGTGTGTGTGTGCATGTATGCATGTGGGGTGTATGTAAGTATGTACACATGCGTGTAACAATTTGCATTTTATCAATATGTTTTGTGAAATTCATATTTCTACTTAATTTTGGCTCTTCTTTTTTCTCTTTCTTTCTCCCCCCCCCATCTCTCTCTTTCTTTGTATCTTCAGAGTGCTGGCATATTGGTCTATGCTTCAACTTTTAAGAGAAATTGCAATTACAAATCCAACTCACACCAATGTTATAGTTGCATCTCAGTCGCCATGCTACCATGAGGCTGTCATATCCCTTGACACCACCACCCTTCACTATCTATATATATACACACACGGTCTCTCGGCCTCATGTAGAGGAGATGTGCCCTACATTCTCACTCACACACATAGTCTATCTCGACAGAGAGATGATCTCACAGCTTGCATTAGAAGGTATTATACCCAGCTATTACTCCCAATCGCATCTAATTAAAGTTGCAAGCATATTAGCCATGCTACTACTACCCTTTACTATCTATATATATACACACACACAGACTGTCGGCCTCATGTGTGCTACATTCTATCTCTCTCAAAAACATATATACACACATAGATTGTCGGCCTTATGCGCGCTACATTCTATCTCTCTTAGTTGTGCTAGAACTAATGGGCCCATCATGACTACACGTCCCCCATGCAAGTTCCTACCCATTCAAAGTGGTGATTTCAAATCAGGGAAGCTTTATGCAACACTAGTGGGCTGACTCATGCTTTGCATGTATATAGTTCTCAGCTTGATATTTATAAAATTCTTAGAGTAATAAGAGCCTACCTTGCCTCCCGAACCTCCAAATTCTTGCCACATGGTAGCTTTGCTTCGTGAAACTCCTTATATAATATAGAGATGATAATTATAACGCAAAGTCTATTGGGACAAGGGAAATAACTAGGCAAATATGTTTTAAACACCTACAATGGGGGAGGTATATGTATGAATGGACGTAGGTGCCATTTTCACGGTTAAGTAAAAGTGGTGCACCCAAATGGTGCAAAACCTTCATCTCTCAAAATTATTTCTAAGTAGTGGAGCAACAACACATTGCTTCCTCTACTGAGGGTTACAAGGATGTGATGACCATGTTGTGTGGAGGGATTATAAAGTGCCCACTATCGATCTTGGCTCAATCACATTTGGAGTCACCAAGTGAGAACTAAGTGTAAGAGCTACTCCAATGGCCAAGTAAGACTTTGAAATGGTGTGCAGATGGACATGAGGCAAAATAATCTCCACCAGAAAATTAAGATTGCACAAAAGGAGTTGGAGAGTCGAGACTCTAGGAGCAAAGAACGAAATGCAAGGCTAAATAGTTGAGAACTAGCACGTGTACACGTGGCATAGACTCAAGGAGACTTGAGACTTGACACTCCATAGGAAGCCGCCCGAGGGTCAATATATTAAAAGGACTCAGAAAATGAATGTCCGTCGAAATTGTGGTACGTGGACGGCTAGCAACTTGCCGGCAATTACACAGGGGCCGGGTGCCAACGGTGCCATGTGAGACGGCATAAAATTATAAACTGTGAAGGTCTCTGTCTGAAGTTTAATTTGCCCGCGCCCCCTCTCTCTCTCTCTCGTCTCTTGGCTCGTTTGACTATGGAATCACAGCTGGACTCCAGCAGCAACCCTTCTCCGCCTGGAAATGGAACCACTGTCGCAGAGGAGGCTGACAAATCTAACAGCATAAGCTCAGCGCCCGGGAAAGGCATTGATAAGCCTGCAGCTTTTTCCATCACTAGCCCTATTCCTAACCCTAATCCTGCCCAGACGTTGAGCATCAAGGATGAGCTGTTCAGGCTGCAGTTTGTCATGCCGGAGTACCTTCGAGTGGCGATGGCTGCCGCTGTGGAATCGCAGCAGATGGATTACCCTGGAACGGCTGCACCTCTGGAAGCCGGGAAAGCTCCAATCCACCCGCTCATCGTCATGATCAACTCCAAAAGTGGAGGCCGCCAGGGTCCAGTCCTTCGCTCTGTGCTCAACGATTTACTCAGCAAGGAGCAGGTCAGCCTTTTTTTTCGTGTCTCTCTCTCTCTCTCTCTCTCTCCCCTTTCCGTCCCTCCTTACAAATCTCTGTTTTTCTTTTTTGGAATAAAATGCCATTTTTCCTCTGCATTTGTTCACACCCATAGAAGGCTTCTATGCATCTAATGGTGAAGTTTTCTGATTTTGATATGTACACATACCTCCATCATCAATTAAAGTGCATGGTCCCATCACTATTTTGATCATGAATTGCATGCCTTGTTGATTTCATTCTGGCGGCAGGTTTATGACCTTTCAATCACTCCTCCCAAGAATTTTTTCCGCTTTGGGTTGGGCTGTCTGGAGAGGCTTGCTGAAAGTGGAGATCAGTGTGCCAAGGAAACACGGAACAATTTACGTGTCATTGTAAGTTGCTGTGTGAAGTCTTGGACTTCTGTGTGATAGTCTTGGGACTTTCACAAGTTCACAGCAGTATACATGATATTCTGTATGTTGTTCAGGTTGCAGGAGGAGATGGTACAGTGGGTTGGGTTCTTGGAAGCATGACAGAGCTGCATGTAGAGCGGCGTACACCTATTCCAGCGGTTGGAATTATCCCCCTAGGCACTGGAAATGATTTAGCTCGGAGCTTTGGGTGGGTAGGTTCACTTCTTTGACCACTGAGGTTTTAAGATTTATCATTCTGAAGCTCTCTGAATGTAAGGTGGCATCTCATATGGTGTGTTGCAGGGAGGTTCCTTCCTGTTTGCATGGCGCTCAATTGTGAGGAGATACCTCCTCAAAGCGGGAGGAAGCGAAACTTGTGAACTGGACAGGTGATATGAGTATTTCCAATTCTGGCTATGGTGACCTGTATACACAGATTTGAGAGGATATCATTTTTCTACTTCCTGGTTTCGTTGTGTCTTGTGGACATGTAGTTGGCAGGTAATGGTGAGGACAAGCTCAACATCGGAAGTTGTTTTCCCACATGCTCTTCATCCACAACATCAAATACCCCTTTCTGTGGAGGTAGTGTTGCAGATAGATTTATAGTATTGACACATTCATTCTAAAATTTATCTGAAACATGTGAATTTTTTTATTAAAGGCCTGCAGATATGTGTCTTTGTGCAGCATGCTTTATGCTTTATCGTTGGAATTGTGCATGGCCTACTGTTCCCTATAAGGCTGCTTCTTTAGTGATTTTCATCTTTCTTGCCTTATAAAAACTGTGAACTTGTTGTCCATAGACAAAGCTTCTGATCGTACAAAAAAATAGCCTGAATGTGGTTAGAGAGAGGGGGAGGCAGAGAAAATATACTTTCTTCCCTGCTAAGCCTAGGAGGGCACAAAATGTGTGATAAAGAACTGTGATTATGTCTACCTTTGCCAGAGAGGCTAAAATTGACTGTACATAATGTTTCTAATCATATCGTGAAGTTGGAAAAACTTGATAGAACTGTAGTCTATATTTAGGCTAATGAATGATATTGTCTCATCCTTCATATCTTGCATGCTGGTAACTGTTGTAGTTGTGTGCCTATGGTGGCTAGCTTTTGTAGAGAAGATGAGGAGATTACAAACTACTTGGGTCCTCTTGTAAAGAGTTGCATTGTTGCATGTATCTTTTACTAATATTGAACTTCCGAATCATGAGCATGTAACACATGTTCACGTGGCATCTTAGTGTGGGGTGCACGTGATACAAGTTGGAAGAATGAGTCTCATAATCTGGAAGGATGACGAAGTTGATGCTGAGGCTAAGGTGGTCACCTTTCCTAATCCTGGTGAGTCTCTCCTGCTGGGTAGGGGGCGCTCCTTGTTTGAAGGGAAAGCCAAGAGTATCGACCAAGCCTGGTGAGTCTCTCCCACCGGGTAGGGGGACACTCCTTGTTTGAAGGGAAAGCCAAGAGTATCGACCAAGCCGGGTGATACTCTTGGCTTGTCGAGTAGAGCGGCTGTGAAGATCCAATGGGTACTGGTGGCCCAGGGCTGCCATGGGAGGGTGTTCAGTCCAAGATGGGGTGTAAAAGAAAATCCTTTTACAGCTCTCCCCCTGGCTGGAGGTTACAGACATTGAGCTTGCCTAGCAAAGCTCTACTGTGCACCACCGGATCAAATAGATTCTTTTTAAAGGTGAAAAATAGGGGAAAAAGAGACAAATCAATTGTAGGTAAATTTCAGCATCTATAAGTAGCCCACTTGTTTCCTCATGCTTTGTTCTTGCAATTGGAGGTTTCTTTCACCTAAGCCAACCTTCTCTTAGTCTTGGAGTAGCTAGGAGGTGCAGATTTCAGCTGTCATGTGCACCATCTGTCCTAGGGTGCTACGCGGACATTCTCCTTCATCTGGGACAGGATATTGGGGTAAAGTTCTTTGTAGACATGCTGTTGTGACTTGTGATTCTATTGCCTGCAGTCAATAGGTCATGCCTCTGTTTTCTTATTATTGATTCTCTTCTCTGATCTTCTCAAAATTTCCTTCTTATCTTGTTTTCTTATGTGATGCATAGGGCTTGCTCACTATTCACTTAGTTCTAAAATGTTTCCATTGATGGTTCAGGATGATGACAGTAAAAGTTCAAGTGATGATAATGCAGCATCCTTTGAAGGGGTTTTCTACAACTATTTTAGCATAGGTACGCTTCATGTTCCTTGTGCTACTATTTTGTATTAGTAGGGTAAGCCTGGTCATCATGCGTATAAATTGCAAATAGAAGTACTTCAATGACTAGAAGCTGTTATTGCAAAGGAAGAATTTGTTGAATGAATGTTGGCACACATATTCTGCTGAGATGGCTTTCATGCTCGTGATTTCCCATGCTTCATCAAGTCCCCCTAGCTTGGTTGTCTCCCAAAACTTTAGGAATACTGATATGAAAACCTCTACCTAGGTCAAGTACAGCGGACCTTGTACTACCTTGTTACATGCCCAAATTATTTGGCAACGATTCTTGATTCAAGTTTAAGTAACTAATGAATTAGGGAAGGTTCTTGCTACCAAACGAAATGACATGTTTAAGATTATCAGCAATGATTGAAAGATCAAGGCTAGTGATGCTCATGAGCAGGCAATCCAAGCTGATGATCTTGCAATGAGAGTGTGAGCTTATCACTTGCAAGTGGTGAGAAATTTTGGTGATGGTGTTGGAGGCTGCCTTCCTTAACTAGGGTCATCAATTGGCCAAACCTGATGGACTTGAAATTTGGGAAGCTAGGGTGGCTCATAACAAATAATTAATGCCATGATTAAAAAAGGATAATGACGCTCTTATCACACTCAATAATTTGCATAAACAAGAGTCTAATGTCATTGTAAAATCACTTAAATGAGCTTGGAATTACATCAATTTAGAGCTCAACAAGAAGCATCTAGATTTGCTTTCCTCTTCAAATTTTTTTGGGGAGTAAAACAGGCTGATTGTATTACCACAAAATCTCATACAAACACGTGCTAAAGCTCCAAAAGATAAAGGTGTGACCAACCGCACTCGAAGGCAAAATTTATGCCAAAAAACAAAACCTATACAAAATCTCAGGGGGGGAGATGAGAGATGCGAGACATAAACCATTGTGGAGGAATGCACTTCTACTATGGGGTACCGCCACCGCAAGTGGAAGAAAATCTAGTGATGACTCTAAATCTCCAAGAAATGTTCTCTCCGCAACTCACCAGACCGAGAAGAGAGAGTCATCAAATAGTCCCATTCACCATGAATGGTGTAACCGCTCGCTCTAGGAGGCGTGACAAATCGGAAGATAAAATACACATATTTTAAATCACTTAACTAATTCAAGCAATAGACAACACTTGTAACGTTAAAACTGAAAATAACAAAGAACACTTGATACCATCACTGGGGCTGGAAAGCCCCCCTCCCCCCCCCCCCCTCCCCCTAAATACTGTTGTATTTCTTGAGTATTTATATGTACAAGTATTTATATGTACAAGTGTTCACAGGCCCTAGGCCAGATTTCTCCATAACAAGGAGTGAATACAATTGGTAAACAATAAGATATTGTCGGTGAAGAATCAATTGTCTCGGAGTAGACCAAGTCACAGGTAATCTCCCACCTTCACTGGGTGAACACCTGTCCTCACTGGTCTTTCGGGACCGTGCACCAACAGGCATGCCTGTACTAACGCTTGGCAAGGTGAAACACCGCGGAGGGAGCAATACCTGGTGCTCCTGAATTAGCTTTGCTCCCAGTTTTCCTCATACCCCAAATGACCTTCACTGGCTCCTCCAAAATGTGAGGGTGCGGTCAGGGTAATCATGGGAAAAAGTCACCGTCCTCATGGCCTTACTAATGAAGGCAACAGGGTGTGATATTTTCATAGTCACAAGGAACGGGGGACGGGAACGAGGACGGGACGGGGGATGGCCATAAGTGGGGAACAGGGATGGGGGAGGGAACAACACTCAAAAAATACTTTTTTTTAAAAGTTTTTCTACTCTACACTTGTTCTACTTTGGAAGTACATCAAAATGAGTACAAATTTACATAAAATGGTAAGCTTTTGAGTTGTATTAACAAAATACGTCAATCAAACACCTCTTGAAAGATACCGCCTTCCTTTGGTGGCGACGCAGGATTTCAGAGGGCAAGTCTACTCCGACATGGGATAAATTCCGGCGTGCTCTTCGCAAGGCTTTTGAGCCTGCAAATGCGAACTTTCATGCGAGGTCTTCTCTTCGTCGCCTGAGTCAAATTGGCTCCATGGCCACGTACATCTCAGAGTTTCAAAAACTGGCTCACGAGATAAACACTCAGCCCCTCTGACAAGCTTCACAGCTTCATTGACGGGCTTGAACCCACGTTCCAAGACGAAGTTCATAAGTACAATCCTGCCACCCTGGATGAAGCAATCTCGTATGTCGAGCGCATTAGTGATTACAAGCGTCCTCCTAGGAACTTTTCCTCCGGCGCTCGTTCTTACCAGCGGAATCGACCCAATGGGACTAGCCAACCCCAGTGTCCCAATCTTGGACAACTAAACTCTCAGCGACCATATTCTGGACAACAGTCCTTCCGGTCGCGCTTCTCCGGGCAAGCTCTCGTGTCAAACGCAAGACCCTCTTAGACTGAATCCTCTGGCAGCAGAAACCGAGATCGGTCCCGACAGGACCGTCGCAGCAATGATCGGCGCAATTTCACGCGAGAAACCTCTTCAGGACAGCAAAGCTCTTTATCGACTGCCACTTCATCCCAACCTAGTCGTCCAGGTCTCTGTACAATTTGTTTTGGTGATCACCGGTGGTATGAATGTCCTCAGCGCCCTAAACCCTCCAACACTCGGCGCAATTCTCAGGTGGACAGTTGCCACCATGCTGATCATGACCCGTCTCCGGTGAAAGACAAAAACAAACAAATAACTTGCTCTATTCGCGTTTCTGAAGTTGTCAGTACCCTGATGCTTAATGGCCAAAGTATGAACCCTGTTTCGGTGAATCTTTCCAAGCAGGTCCTTAGTCTTCTGGGTTTCATTGGTGACCATCCCATCAATGTGCTGGTGGACAGTGGTTGTTCCACTAATTTTGTGGGCACTTCTTTGGTCTACAAGCTTCGCCTACAGACCCGACATTTTGTGGATGCTTTTCAAGTAGAGCTTGCTGATGGTTCCTTCCTTAATTGTAACAAAAAGGTGCAAAAGCTTCAGTTCCAGATTCAAGATTACCAAGATCACCTTCATTTTTCAGTGATGCCGTTGTCACATTATGACATGATACTGGGACAATCTTGGCTGTATCGATATGATCCAGTGATCAGCTTTCGTTCTCATTCAATCCAGTTATACCATGATGGTCGAGAGCTGGAACTTCGTGGCCTTTTCAGTGCCAAACCCATCACTGTTGTTTTTGCCTTGCAAGTCAAGCGCCTCGTCCGCAAACGTGACTGTACAACATCCTTGGTCATGCTACGGGAGATTGAAGCAAAAACTAGTGAGCAATCTCAAGCCTCGTCATCAACAAGTGCTTACTTGGAGCAACCCTTCTTCAGGCCTTTTCAAGATCTGTTTCCGAATGATCTTCCGACGACATTGCCTCCTCGTCGTCTTGTGGATCACCCGATTGATCTTATCCCAGGTCAACCTCCTCCAACCCGAGCTCCATACCGTGTCTCTTACTCTGAATCTCAGGAGATACAAAGGCAATTACAGGAGTTGTTGGACAAAGGTCACATCCACCCTAGCAAAAGTCCCTTCAGAGCCTCGGTTTTGCTTGTCAAAAAGAAGGATGGATCATGCATTGATTACCGTGCTCTCAACAAGCTGACAATCAAGAACAAATTCCCTTTGCCTCGCATCGATGAGTTGTTCGACCAACTGCTCAAAGGTGTTTTCCAAGATTGATTTGAAGTCCGGCTATCATCAAATTCGTATCCGTAATGGTGATGAATACAAGACAGCCTTTCGGACAAAATATGGCCATTATGAATTCTTGGTCATACCTTTTGGGTTAACCAATGCCCCGACCACTTTCATGGCCTTGATGAATGAAATTTTTGGGCCGTACTTGGACAAGTTTGTGATTGTTTATCTCGATGATATTCTAGTTTTTAGCCGATCTATGGTCGATCACAAAGAGCATTTACAGATTGTCTTTGAAGTACTACGCACCAATGTGCTGTATATCAACAAGAAGAAGAGCGAATTTTTCAAGAACCATGTGGAATATCTTGGTCACATCATTAGTAGATCCTAAGAAGATTCAGGCGATTGTGGATTGGCCTTTGCCTCTCACCATTTCAGATGTTCGATCTTTCTTGGGACTTGCTAACTTTTATCACAGCAAGGTGCATAGGTTTTCAGAGATTGCTGTCCCTTTGACATCAACAAGAAGAAGAGCGAATTTTTCAAGAACCATGTGGAATATCTTGAGACTTGGTCACATCATTAGTAGATCCTAAGAAGATTCAGGCGATTGTGGATTGGCCTTTGCCTCTCACCATTTCAGATGTTCGATCTTTCTTGGGACTTGCTAACTTTTATCACAGCAAGGTGCATAGGTTTTCAGAGATTGCTGTCCCTTTGACAGAATTGACAAAGCTGGACAAACTTCAGTGGTCTTCTGAAGCTGAGCAATCCTTCAATGATCTCAAGCATGCCTTGACGACAACCCCGGTCTTGGCCATTGCAGATCCCAGCCAGCCCTTTGATGTAATGACAGATGCCTCAGATCGTGCTTCTGGTGGAGTTTTGATGCAGAATGAACGTGTCATTGCTTTTGACAGCAGGAAGTTTTCAGCCATTCAAAGCAGGTATCCTGTGTATGATGATGAGTTTTTGGCAATTGTGCATGCTTATCGGACTTGGAGACATTATCTTCTTGGAGCAGATTCAGTTTATGTTCCTGGTCTTCAAAATGTGGTTGCAGATGCTTTGAGTCGCATGCCTTGAGCCACTAATTTTGCCATCACAGATGTGCAAATAAAAATCCCTGCTTGTTTCAAAAATGAGTATTTGATTGATAGAGATTTTGGAGATGCGTTCCGTGCTCTCAAATCTTCTAATCCCAGTCCTGTAGAAATGAACATGTTTGCAGCCTACACCATCATAGATGAGTTGTCGATCTTTTCTAATTGCATTTGTGTGCCTCACAATACTTCATTGCGGAAGATTCTCATTCAAGAGCATCATGAAGTTCCTTATGCTGCTCATCCTGGTATCAACAAGACATATCGGCTTTTGTCTGCTACATACTTGTGGCCTCAGATGCAGCAAGATGTTATCAAATTTGTCAAAGCTTGTCATTCGTGTCAAATAATGAAAGCCTCTCGATAACTTTCTCGTCATTCGTGTCAAATAATGAAAGCCTCTCGATAACTTTCTCAAGGGTTACTTCAACCGTTGCCAGTTCCCAATGAGAGATGGGAAAGTATCAGTATGGATTTTATTACCACTTTGACTCTTTCATCCAAAGGCAATGCTCACATTTTTGTGGTGGTTGATCGATTTTCCAAAATGGCGCATTTCATTCCTTGCAAGAAAGCTGCTTCAGCCCCAGATGTGGTGCTTCAGCCCCAGATGTGGCGTCTTTGTTCGTGCAACATGTCTTCAAATTGCATGGTTTTTGCCGAAGACCATCATCTCTGACAGGGATCCAAAGTTCACTGGACATTTTTGGACGTCTTTGTTCAAATCTCTTGGCACGAATTTTTTGTTCAGTTTAGCCTATCATCCTCAAACAGATGGACAGATTGAAAGAGTCAATCAGATTTTGGAAGAAATGATTCGACATTACATTCAATCCCGTTTGGCATCATGGGAAGATTATTTGCCACACCTGGAATTTGCTTATAATAATTTCCATCATTCAGCAATTGGATTAACTCCATTTCAAGCAGCATATGGGCATACTCCTCTTGTGCTTACAAACTTTGTTTTACAACACAAAGTGGCGTTGGCAGATCAATTGGTTCAGGAGATGCAAGATGTGCTTGTGCAAGTTCGAGATAAATTGATCCATGTGCAACAAAAATATCAAAAACAGGCCAACAAGCATCGTCGACATGCAGATTTTCAAGGAGATTTGGTCTTGTTGTATGTGGCATCTCACCGTTACAAAACAGTGAAGTTAGTTTTTCCAAAGTTGCAACCTCGCTTCTATGGGCCTTTCAAGATTCTTAAGAAAAATTCAGTTGTCAGTTACAAGTTGGAACTTCCACCTTCATGGGGGAAGGTTCATCCGACTTTTCACATTTCTTGGCTCAAACAGTATGTTCAAGGAGATTCGCCTATTGCAAACTTATCTTCAGATGACCATATCATCCTTGTTCCAGAAGTAATTCTTGACGTGCGACAAAAGGAAACAAGAAGAAAGTTGACTACAGAATTTCTTGTGAAGTGGATGGATTTGGATGAGTCTGATTCCACTTGTCAAACAGATGAAGATATGGAGCAATACCCTAATCTTCTTCAAGAGTTCTTTGACAAACGGATGTCTATCATTTGACACATGGGTGTTATGTTAAATGGGAGGGAATGAATGTCACGATTGTGACGTATGTATGTATCGGATCCTCTCTTCATTGTTGATTCCTGTTGCAGATGCAAAGAGTAACCAGCCAAGGGAACCCCTACCCTTGATTGGTTGCGACTCTTCGCCAAAGGATGTACCTCTTCATCGAATAGCCACATCCCTTCGACGAATGGTTGTATCCCTTGATGAATGGTTGTGCCTCTACATCGAATAGACACATCCCTTAGCCTAAAGTTGTATCCTTTCGTCTATTGTCATGTCCTTTCGTCAAAGGACATGCCTCTTCAAATGTGTCTCTTCATCTCCTATATAAGAGACCTATTGTACTCAGTTTAATCAATTCAATTCAATCTTCTCTTAAGTGTTCTCCTGAAGTCTCTTGTTCTCTAAGTTAAGTACTTAAGTAATAATTAGTACACAATATGAGGGATTAACAACATAATCCTCACATTTTCCTCCTCCTGCTCCATCTCCCATTGAGTAAAGGGATCTGCCTTTGCAGTCGCACCCTTGCAAAGCATTCGCAAGTTTGCGCTTACAAAGACAAGATCATTGGCCTTTTCTACACCAAGTGATGGTTGGAGGCGTATCTTGGATCGTCTAGTGCCAGATGGAGGCATTAGGCGCAAAACCAGAGATCAGCTTGTTGCATACAAGTCCTTTCGTGGTGCTTTTGGTTGTGCGGATGCACAACAGGAGGATAGGTTGAAGTGTTGGAATTAGGGTTGCAGGAAAGCACACAAAGCTTGGAGAAGAAGAAGCAAGAATGCACATAACATAAAGTGTATTAGATTGTGTCAATGTACAAAAGATAAGTTAGCCCTAGAATGATGGGCGTATATACAAGCCGGGGGGGGGGGGGGGGGGGGGGGGGGGGGGGAACCTCCTAAAGAGGAAAAAAGTACCCCGACGGTCCTAAGTGTGTTCACATACATCACTGCCTATATATATGGCAACAAATCCCCCCTGGGAGTGATGGTGTGAACGAGAGCTGGCACTCATGTATAGGGGAGTGCCATGCCCGAAGTAGATCAATCCACAAAGGGGAGCAAGCGCAAAGCTTTGCGGAAAGCTTCGAACTTCTCACGAGGAAGCGACTTTGTGAAAAGATCGGCGAGGTTGTCCTGTGTTGGCACATAGACCAAGCTGATCTCTCCTGCTGAGAGTCTCTCCCTGACATAGTGATAATGCACCTCAATGTGCTTTGTGCGAGCATGAAAAACTGGGTTTCTCGCAACTGCCAATGCGCTCTGACTGTCAGTGAAGATAGAGGTGGCAGACTCCTGTCCAACACCCAAGTCAGCCATAAGCCGTCTGAGCCACACACACTCAACCGTAGCTGTGAAAGCTGCCCTGTACTCAGCTTCACAACTAGAAGTGGCCACAGTAGGTTGCTTCTTGCTCAATCAAGATATGGATGAGCTACCGAGCATGAAACAAAAACCACTTGTGGATACTCTTGTGTCATAGCAACCAGCCCAATTTGAGTCCGAAAAAGCATGTAAATCTGGCGGCAACGATCCCCCCTTGGGATAAAACAACCCAAGATGTATGGTGCCACTCAAGTAGCGAAAGATGCGTTTAACTGCCTTCCAATGCTGAGACCTTGGGCTATGCATAAACCTGCTCACCTATGAGACTGCAAACTGAATGTCCGGCCTCGTAATGCATACATAAATGAGGCAACCAACAGCTGTCTGATAGAGTGTGACATCAAAGTGATCTCCAGCATCATGAAGACTCAACTTCAAACCTGTCTCCATTGGAGTAGCAATAGGCTTGTAGTCTTCAAGGCCAAATCTCTGCAACAATGTCTCAATATACTTTGTCTGACACAAAGCAATACCTCCATCACACTGCTTAAATTGTATCCCCAAATAATGATGCAAATGTCCTAAATCTGATATCTCAAAAGAGGCATTCAAATTAGCCTTAAAATCAGCAATATGACTTTCATTTGGTCCTGTGAGCAACATGTCATCGACATAAAGAGCAATGATTAGATGTACATCATCCACACATTTAATATATAAAGTGCTTTCTGTTGGACTATTCTGAAAACCATGTGTAGTCAAATATGCATGTATCTTTTCATACCAAGCTCATGGAGCTTGCTTTAAACCATATAAAGCCTTTTTTAATCTGCACACTTTGTTTTCCTGCCCTCCTTGAACAAAACCACGAGGCTGCGATACATACACCTCCTCATGCAAATCTCCATTCAAGAACGCAGTCTTTATGTCCAACTGATGTACATTCCAATCATTATGAGCTGCCAATGCACAAATACTACGAATGGTAGTCATACGACAAGTAGGAGCAAAGGTCTCATCAAAATCAATGCCCTTTTCTTGAGCATAATCCTTTGCAACAAGTCTAGCCTTATAGCGATCAACACTGCCATCTGGCTTTCGTTTCAACTTAAAAACCCACTTACATCCAATGGCCTTTTTACCAATAGGCAAATCACACACAAAGACCATGTACCATTCTTCATTATAGCATCATATTCACTTTGCATTGCAGCCAACCAATTTTCTGATTTTTGTGCCTCATCAAATGAAAGAGGTTCTTCCTCTTCACACATACTAGACACAGCCAAAGCATAACAATCTGATGCATAAGAGGCATGCTGAAAACTTGAATGAGTACGACTAGATATAGGTGCATCAATTTTACTATCACGCAAGGTTTGCACCAGCCATTTAGGCATACCTCTAGCTTGCTCATTTTTAGCCCTATCCTCAGAAATTACATCCTGTAAATTTGCATCAGAAATAGACTGATCTATGATGTCGTTTGAAATCTGCATAGGTTGAATATTTGCCTCATTAGGACTTACATTTGAATTCCCACCTGTAAACAGAGGCAACAATGTATCAAATACATCCCGTGAGCTTACACCTGTCTCTTTGGTACATGATAACAAAGGCTGCACAGCATCTTCCACAAAAACAACATCTCGACTAATCAAGATACGCTTTGGCTGCGGATGATACAATCTGTAACCCTTGCTCTCAGCACTGTAACCCACAAAAATGCATTTGACAGCCTTATCATCCAATTTTCTGCGTTGTTGCACAGGCACTAAAGCATAGGCCAAGCAACCAAAGACACGCAAGTGACTAATAGGAGGCTTCCTGCCATGCCAAGCTTCGTATGGAGTAATAGACTGCAAGGCCTTAGTGGGACACCTATTGAGTACATATGCAGCACACATGACAGCCTCAAGCCAAAACGCATGTGGCAAAGCTTGGCTCTTGACCATACATCGTGCCATCTCCATAAGTGACCTGTTTTTCCTCTCAGCAACACCATTTTGCGGAGGGGTATACAGCACTGTACATTGGTGTTTTATCCCACGACTAGCCAGAAATGCATCAAACTCTTTAGACAAGTACTCCCCCCCTCGATCAGAACGGAGGGTGCCCATAGTACAATTGGATACATTTTCAACCATAAGAAAAAACTGTTTGAAGCACAAAAACACTTCGGACTTTGCCTTCAGTGGATATACCCATGCATGCCTTGAGTAATCATCAATGAAAGTCACGAAGTACAAGTGTTTACCAAATGACGGAGTTTGCATAGGCCCACATACATCACTATGTACAAGTTGCAATTTGCGAGTGGCCCGCACAGAACCATCCTTTGGAAACGCAGAACGTTGCATTTTGCCCAAAATACAGCCTTCACAAACATGTTTCAATGGTGTCTCAAGAGGGGGCAATGAAGCAACCATATCAAATTTCTGCAAACGCAGCAAACTAGCAAAGTTTAGATGACCAAAACGAGCATGCCATAGTTTTGCATCTGAAACTGCCTTTTCATTAGAAACTGCATTTGCTGAATCTTCCACACACTTGTCATAAGAATTGAGCCTATACAGCCCACGAAACAAGGTGCCAGATGCAATAATCGTATCACCAGAAGTCAAATCATGAACAGTACATCTGTCATCCACAAATTTGACTACAAATCCAAGTCTAGCAAGCGCAGAGACAGACAATAGATTCTTCTTTATCCCTGGCACATACAAAGCATCTGAAAGTGTGAAAGCGCTGCCATTTGCAGCAGTAAGCATAATTTTACCAACGCCCTTCACTGGGTAAGAAGCATTATTGGCACATGTGACAGTATTCCCATTAGAGACAGCCTCAAGACAAGTGAACATATCACGATGTGAGGTAATGTGCTTTGTAGCATCACTGTCAAAATACCATACATTAGAGTCAACAGAAACTGCTAAAGATGCATCATGTACAGATGGGTCATATTGGCAATACATGCTAAACGCCCATTCTGTATCCTGCACAACATTTGCACAACATTTGCAGAATCTGCATTTGTAGAAGCATCCGCTATTGTGGCTGCATTTGACTCTTTCTTCTTTGTCTCTTTAGCCTTTAGCTTAGGGCAATTCTTAATGACATGATCATTTGCCTTACAATAGTTGCACCTGGTCTTTTTCTTGCCTTTATCAAGAGCCTTCTCAGACTTATTGTTGCTACCTGTGGAAGGAGAAGAAGTTGCAGACCTACTAATAGGAGAAGAAACAGTGGAAGGGACTGCCTTACCACTTCTTCTCTGCTGCTGCTGGGCAGCAATAAATGCTTGATCAACTGCACGACGCTGCCTGGCCCTGTTTTGCGTGGACCGCGCTTCTTGCAAGAGCTTGTTGACTAAAGTATCATACTTGACAGCATCAGGTCTGTTCTCAGTAAGAAGTCTCCACGTGGAAGCAAAAGTCTGATATGTCTCAGGTAAAGCATCAAGAACAGTCTGCACAAGAGAATGATCAGGAATAATCTCACCTGCAGAAATCAACTGTTCTTTGAGATCTTTAATCTTAGCAAGAAAAACATTCATGTCATCATCTTCCTGCATAATCTTCAATTCTAGCTCTTTACGCAGGTAAGAGATTTTTGCCTCGTTACGACCTGCATACAAACTAGCTAGAAGATCCCAAGCTTGTTTTGCTGTTTTAGCTGAACGAATATGTGTGGGGTGATGTTACGTTTGACAGAAAGTGTAATCAAGGCATGAGCCTGCGCATCTTTACCATCCCAACGAGCTTGTTCAGCAGTGGGTAAAACAGCAGCAACAGTAGAGCTGCTAGAACCTGCAACATCCTCAATAGATCCTACATTCAAAGAACCTGGACGTACATCCATACCCTGCACAATGTTCCACACTCCTTTTGCAACCAAAACATGCTGCATCATATATGCCCAAAGTGGGTAGTTGCTGTCTCCATCCAGTTTGTCTTCAGCAGACAACATGCGAAATACATCATTGCTGTTATCAGCCATGGCCACTGACTGAGACTGATGCAAAAGCTACCTGTAATGAAGCAAAGATTGAACAGAAAACAACTCGTGCTATGTAGCACGGTCCACAATAGAGTACGTATGCCTGTTTTGCAGAAAACTGCACTGTCGAAATTTCTGCACAAAATGACGAAAACACCTGTGCAGAACTTGAAATGCAAAAACGAAGCCCGAAACGACCTCAGATGCCATTTCTGAGAACGCAATGCCCTGAGGGCTTATTTGCAGAGTATAGGGACCTGCAAGCGCTCGTGAAAGCTCACCTCAATCGGAGAACGTGAGTCGAAGGGTGCTGGCAGCGTAGCCCTGGGAGCCGACGCCTGCTCTGATACCAATTGTTGGAATTAGGGTTGCAGGAAAGCACACAAAGCTTGGAGAAGAAGAAGCAAGAATGCACACAACACAAAGTGTATTAGATTGTGTCAATGTACAAAAGATAAGTTAGCCCTAGAATGATGGGCGTATATACAAGCCGGGGGAAAAAACCTCCTAAAGAGGGAAAAAGTGCCCCGGCGGTCCTAAGTGTGTTCACACACATCACTGCCTATATATATGGCAACATGAAGGTTGGGGTTGCTTTGTGGTGGGAAGACTATGGTTCAGATGGGCCTGAGTTGCAACACTTGGCTATCCGCATTCTCAGCCAAGCTGTAAGCTCCTCTTGTTTGGAGCAGCTTTGGAGTTCTTACAACCATATTGCATCAAAGAAGAGGAACCAGACCTCTCTGTCACCCTCCTGTCCATTACCCTGAAACTCAGGGTCCACCATATATGCAGCTGCATGCATAGGAGAGGCATAGGAGTTCCACCTCGTCACACATAAGGAACGAATCTCCTTGTATGTGTCCTCATCGGGCTCTAACTCTTGCAACTTCTCTATCAGTCTATCCATTGTCTCATACACCTTCCCGATGCATGGCTGCATAGCATCTACAAGCCTCAACAAGTGGACAATAGGCCTCACCATAGCATCAATGCGTTTCACATCCTCCCAAAAGGAAGTGTTCTCTGCATGCTCCCTGCATAATATGCCTATGGCTGTTGAAGCCAATGCAGAAGTGGTGAACTCGTCGCTGATGAAGAGCTGCTTCAATGCACCACTGCACTCCCTCAAGCGGGCCAGCATCAAGAAGTTGAAGGCAAATCGGGAGTCTGAGTATTTGAGAAGTGAGAGCCTTGATTTCTTGGAGAACTCGTGGCGGAGGAACTGGTGGTTCAAGACAAATGTGACCATTTGATTGGCCTCCTGAATGATTGGCTCAATCCATGACTTCTTTCCAATATCCTTTAAAAGATTGTTCAAACAATGTGCCATACAATATGACACAGTTATGTGTGGATACATGCCCTCAATAATAGCTCCAGCTGTCCTATTTGCAGCCTTGCCATCTGCAACAAAACCCACCACACATTCCGGGCCCATGAGCTCAATGCCACTTGCCCACTCTGCTGCAAGCACGTCTGCACTCTTCCTTGTCCCCGAGGCATCATGTGAAGCAATAAAGTACATCTCGCCACACGAGAATATGCAACGAGACCATGGATGGACCGCTTTCGTGTGTCACTCCATCCATCTGCAATGAGTGACACTCCATTCTTTGCCCATAGCGGCTTTGTGTTCTCTGCAGCTTGCTCGACAAGGCGCTTCTCCTTGCTCGACAAGGCGCTTCTCCTTGTCGAGCAATGTGGTGCGCATAGACTTTGATGATGGGGGGGTGTAGTTTGGACCATACTCCCCAATCCTCTTCACCATAGCCTTGAAGTACTCAGATCTTATTACAAAAAGAAACAAGTGAACTTTCAAGAATGAAACTTAGAAAAATCATGTTAAGAGGGAAGAGTCAAGGCTTACCGAGCAGTATGGAAAGCAATATGGTCATGGAAGAAGAAACGAGCCACAGTTGTATCAACCTCTTCCTTTTTCTTAGGATCCCAACTTCCCTCAAGTGTACTCTGTCGCCGCGCGGGTGTGGGCATCGCAAAGGAACTTGTGGCCGTGGTGTAGATGTGGTAGATGCACCCCCTGACTCTGAAACAGACCCCTCAAGTGGTGTCAAATGCTGCAGGATCCACAGCCACACGTGCCGGCCTTGCAGCCCTCAAAGCCTCATGCCCGGCAATGCGCTCAAGAAGCTCCCTTTTGTCAGTGAGTGCTCTTACAGCTCAGGGTGCGGAGGTGATCTTTTCTCGTTATGAGATTACCATTCATGATAAGGCGACTGGTAGCATTGGTTGAGGGAGTCCAAGATAGTAGTCTCTACAAGTTGATTGCTCTGCTTTCTTCTGGTGCTTCTTTAGCTCTTTGGCATGCTCGGTTTGGCCATTTGAGCTATCAGCTTCTGTAGCGAGCTTTGAAGAATGGGTTGGTTGAGGGTTTACCGACCATCAAGGCTCCGTCTTCTGCTTGTTCCTCTTGTTTACAGGGGAAGCAACACCGAGCCGCCTTTCCGAGGGAGGCAATACACAGATCTTCGACATCACTTGCTCTCATTCATGCAGACTTATGTGGTCCTATGAGTATCGCGTCTTTGAGTAAGGCGTTGTACATGCTCGTGATGGTGGATGATTTTACCAGATATACTTGGGTTTTCTTTTTGAAGACCAAGGATGAGACTTTTCAGCACTTCTGTGATTGGAGAGCTGAGGTGGAAAAAGAGACCAGTCACTCGGTCAAGGCTCTCAGGACCGATGGAGGGGGTGAGTTAACATCCCAGGAGTTTAAGCAATATTGCAAGACACATGGCATTAGGAGACAGCTTACTACATCATATACTCCATCATAGAATGGAGTTGCCGAGAGGAAGAATAGGACCATTATGGAGATGGCCCGTGCTATGATTGAGCATTCTTCATTACCTCGACGTTTCTGGGCTGAGGCGGCTTTCACCGCTGTCTACATTCAGATTAGGTCTCCTACTGTTGCTCTTCTCGATAAAACTCCATATGAGGCTTTCCATGGTGAGAAGCCCTTCATTGTTCATTTCTGGATATTTGGGTGTACGGCGTATGTTCATGTGCCTAAGGAGCATCGCTCCAAGTTGGACTCGAAGTCTCAGTGCATGACTTTTCTCGGATATAGTCCTGTGTCCAAGGCATATCGTCTTTATGATCCTCAAGCCGGTAAAGTTGTTGTGAGCCGTGATGTGGTGTTCGACGAGACTCCTACATCTTCAGAGGGGGGTGGTGAGCTTCTTCTTCCTTCACCTCCGTCTCCGCCTTCTTCTTCTCCTCCTGGTGCTCCCGTTGCTTCTGTTACACCTCCAGCTGAGGATACTCAGTCAGATGATGATGACCCTGCTTCTCCTCCGGCGAGTTCGAGCAGATCTGTACCTGGTTGGTATTATCAGATAGTTCATGATTCTGGGTTACGTGAGCTTTCTTCTGCTCCTCCGCCTGGTTCTCTTTGGCGTTCTTCCAGAGTTACAGGGAAACAAATTCATGAGGGCAACATGTTTGTTAATTATGCTCTTATGTCTACTATCATTAATGGTCCTTCTGATCCCACTTCTGTAGACGAGGCTCTTTCACATGAGCCGGCAGAGCTGGATGCTATCGAACGGAATGGCACTTGGATTTTGGTGCGTCGGCCATTGCAGCGTAAGGTGATTGGTGTGCATCAACTTGGATCTTCAAATCGAAGTTCCAAGTTGATGGCAGCTTGGACAAGCACAAGGCGAGGTTGGTTGCAAAGGGTTATGCTTAGTGCCCTGGTGTCGACTTCAATGAGACCTTCGCTCCGACGGCCCGGATGACTACCATTCTTGCTCTTATAGGACATCATAGATGGCTCGTTTTCCAGATGGACGTCAAGTCGGCTTTCGTGAATGGAGAGCTTACACAGGAGGTTTATATTGATCAGCCCGCCAGAATTTGTTGTTCCGGGCAAACAGGATCATGTGTACCGGGGCTGAAGAAGGCTTTATATGGTTTGAAGTAGGTTCCGCGGGCTTGGTACCAGCGGATTGATGAGTTCTTTTAGAAGCTCGGCCTGTGCCGTTCTCATGCAGATTCGAACCTTTATATCCATCTTGAACCTTTATATTCTCCTTGAGAGGGGGTTGATTGTTATCATTGTGGACTATGTTGATGACCTCATCTTTACAGGCTGTGCTGATCTGTTCTGTTATGGATGCTTTGGCGACATAGTTTGAGATGACGGATCTTGGCCTCTTTGCATTATTTTCTTGGCTTTGAGATTTGGCAGACCTCGAAGGGCATTTTCTTCTCTCCGCAAAAGTACACTCGGGAGATTCTCGATAGATTTCAGATGACTGGGTGCAAACCGGTATCTTCTCCTATGGATATTGGTGAGAAGCTTTCTTCACTTGATGCTTCTCCAGGGACTGATTAGGCACAGGATCGGGTTCTCGTTGGTTGTTTGGTATGGTTGACCTACTCCCGATTGGACATATGCTTCGCAGTCTGTTTATTGAGTTCCTTCTCATCCAAACCCCGTCAGCAGCATTGGCGGTGTGCCCTCAGAGTTCTTCGGTACTTGCGTGGCACTCTGGATTTTGGCATCTAGACACATGACCTTTTTATGAGACACTACAAGTTCCACACATACCCACCAAACTAGTGTCCTCCTTAATGTCTCATTCTAGCTAACCGTTGACAAATGCCATTATGAGTTGTTTTCTCATATTAGTGTCCTCCTTAATGTCTCATTCTAGCTAACCGTTGACAAATGCCATTATGAGTTGTTTTCCCATATCAGTGCTCCAATACTCCTTTCATCTCCATACCAATACTAAAAGCATATGGTGACTATATCATTATTTAAAGACAAATTGTATTGCTAGTAGAAATAATATCAGTGATATAAGATTCTTTCCTCCCTATGCCTTAGGTTTTCTGAGAAGCTATACCAATGCATGGTTAAACCCCTTTTGAGTTATATTTCAACAAAACCAAAAACACTTCATTGTCTCAACAGCCCTGAGACCTGGGCACACACATATCAGAAGAAAACACAAAAAGCTCAAGGATCCCCCTCAAGTGGACCTTGGCAACGCAGCTTCAAACTCAAAATCAAGTGTCGCACATGACATGTCTTTCTCACACAATAACAACATTCAACTGATAGGAAGCAGCTACAATTGAAGAAGAAATGGATTGAATCAAGTATCTAATAGAGTTCAGCTCCTTAGAGATCCAAGGGCGCACACCTCCTTCAAGACTGTCTGGCCTCCAGCTTTCCCTCGACTTTGAGCCAACCAATCTTTCTCACATTGCGTTGTCTCTTCTCTGTAAACATGAACAAAACTGCAAGAACTCTAGCCTGCAAAACAAACAGACCTGTAGGAGCCCACTCAACTGCAGTCTCTCACTGGCGGTCTCGCTCCTCGGTGGTCACTCTTGCACACTCTCGACGAGCCACTCTCGAAAACTGGCTCAATTCTCCCTCTTTCAACCCGTCGCTGCCTTCATTCTTTCCGGAACCTGCGTCGCCCGGTTCTCATGATCGCGCTTGCACTTTCCATTTTCGTTTGTGCACCTATGCTTATCCACTTGGTTGTCACGCTAATTCTACCAGCATGGATCCATTTCACGCCATGCTATACCCACTTCATCTATCTACACACCATGCTTGGGAGGGGCTTGGGATTCTCGTCACATATAGCCCACCCCCCTAGATGAAAACATTCATGTTTTCACCGTCTCCTTCATGCTCCAAATTGCTCTCCTCCACACACCATTCTATACAGCTTTATATACAACAAAGGCATGATCCAGCATCTCATCTCCCTCCTAGATCAAAAGGGAACAACAACATCTTCCAGAGCCATCTAGCTGCACTAATCCATCCACCTAGATCATAAACCTACAAACTGCAGATCGCCCCTTAGACTTGCCTTTATCAAATGGCTACATCATGCATGCATACTTACTGTCAGCCTTCTTCCTGTCTTCTCCACCCTTGTTAGCTCTAAGCTCGCCATCCACCTCAGAGCACGTCTCAACTCTATTTTTTCCCACCAAGCCTTCATTCCATTCCCCTAATACATCTTCATCATAACAAAAAATCGTCCCATCAAGACCATCCTGAACATTATCCTTCAAATCTTCCAAACAACCCATGTCAGCAACCTGTTGCATATCTTGGTCAGCATCCTCAGCTTCTTCATCCCACAGTTTGTCCACAACATTCAACAACTCATCATCACTGTCACACACTCTAGCATCCACAAGGGCACCTGATTGCTCAACACATTCTTGATCCAGAGACTCTTCATACAAATCAAAAACACCCTCCAAGGCATCTTCTGACAAAGCATCCATATCCACACCACTATTGATACTTTCAAGCACAAATGATTGCTCAACCATGCTAGCACCAACAACACTTGTGTCATCATATAAAGGCAATTCGAACAGACTCTCTACTACACATTCAAATAAACCTGTAAACTCCTCATGGGCGTTTTGCCTGTTTTTAGGGTTTCTATTGTGTGTTTAGGGTTTCAGTTGTGTTGTTAAGGTTTCAGCTGTGTTGTCACCCTCTGCTCTGAGCCAATCTGTGAGACCTATCTTTGTAGCACCATCGATCCTCTGTGTCTACATTGGCAGCGTACCTATTCTCAGGTGTGGGAACCTGTGCTCGGTTTCACTTCGCTTCTGTTAGTGTGCAGCTCTCCTTAGTGCTTCCTGCCTTTGTGGTTGTGCATTCATGTTGCCCTTTTTTCTGGAAGCCTTGGACATGGCGACCGCTAGTCTGGAACCGGGTTCCACTTTGGGTACCCTTTCTTGCTCTGCCGTTCAGAGATTCTCTTGCCATCACCGTTGGCCGGATTGTCGAGGTTCTTCTCTTAGGTCGCGGGATCTTCATGCTTCACCTTGCTGATGCAGAGGATGTGACTTGTCTTCTCAGTCGCTCTCCATTGCTGGTTGCTGATAGGTTGATATGCCTCATTCGCTACTACCAGGCTTTTCGCTAGCCGACTTTGACCAGCGCTTTAAGATCCCATGCCACCTTGTCACCCTTCAATACCTTGGTCTTTCTCAGGAGCTTTCTCTTGCTGTGAGATGGATTGCTGCTTCCTTTGGTGTTCCTTTACCACAATCCTTTGCTTCTACAGTGGTTTATCAGGTATTTTACAGGCATTTAAGGCATTTTTCAGGCATTTATGGGGCAGCCGACTGGCATTTATGGTATTTATGCCGAGTCGTGGACATTCAGTAGCTGGCCGACTGCATTAATGCTGGCCGACCAGCAGCCCTCATTCATATAAATAGAAGCGCATCCTCATCTGGCTCATCATGCGTTTTTCAGCCTATCAGTTCCGCATGCAGTAACCAGTCCATCATAGAAGCATTCAGCAGTGTGTTCTCCAACGCATCTCCTCCAGGAAGCATTGGGAGCAGCATAACCAGCCCACGCATCAGCATATCAGTAACGCATCATCATCAGCATTCATCTTCAGCAAACGCAGCAACATTCAGCTCAGTTCAGCCCATCAGTTATGCGTTTCATCATCAGGTCAGCATTCAGCATCTGTTCCAAAGCCTCCCTTCAGCGTTTCCTTTCCGGGAGACAAGGGAAAGAGTGGACAGCAGTTCATCCCGCATATTCAGCATATAGGCAGCATATTCAGCAGTATAGATCCATTTGGATCTCATTGTAACCCCATTCCTCATATAATATAGTTGCATTGCATTGACACATATTTGTCTATCTCTTAAACATCATTAAGTGCAGTTTAGTCAGACTAAGGTTGTGATTACTACGGTCTTAACCTCTCACATGTCACATTGGTATCAGAGCGTTACAGGGTAACCAGCCTTTGAGCATGTTCATTCCATCAGTCATTCAGTCAGACATCATGTTAATAGCTTCCGCACAGTTAAACCCAGTTCTCAAAATTTTGCAAGCCACCCTTAGGGATTTTCCCTTAGGTCTGCATCAGTAACCCATTCATCTGCATTCTTGCACAGCATCTAGGGTTGCACATGGCTTGCATAGCAGACATCTTAGCAGTCATCATAACAGACATCCTAGCAGTCAGTCTTGCATACATGTTGCCCATGAACTCTCTGGGGAAGAATGACATCCATCATCAAAGGAGGACATAAGTTTTGGGCTTCAACTGGCAGCAGTAGGGGGTTTCTCTTCCACAGAAGACGGAAGTTTGCTCCAACATCACCTCAGGAGGTTCAGAGCTTCAGGTACGACGGAGATGGTAAGTGAAAGGTTTTCACAGGCAGGTCAGGGGTGACTCAGGTATTTGCCATTCAGTTCCCGCAGTACATAGAGTCCTGGCTCAAAGGATTTCACTCCTGCAGACGGCCTCAGTCCCGGCAGCAGAAGACAGAAGGGGGCAGTGGTTCGGAGGAGAAGGATCACAGAGGAGTCGAAGGTTGCCAGGTTTATCACCCAGCAACAGTTTAGCAGCGGGGAATGTCACGTGCACACCATTCAGGTGTACAGTGACATGGCATCATTTTATGGCATCATTAGCGTCATCAGCTTTATCAGGTATTTTACAGGCATTTAAGGCATTTTTCAGGCATTTATGGGGCAGCCGACTGGCATTTATGGTATTTATGCCCAGTCGTGGACATTCAGTAGCTGGCCGACTGCATTAATGCTGGCCGACCAGCAGCCCTCATTCATATAAATAGAAGCGCATCCTCATCTGGATCATCATGCGTTTTTCAGCCTATCAGTTCCGCATGCAGTAACCAGTCCATCATAGAAGCATTCAGCAGTGTGTTCTCCAACGCATCTCCTCCAGGAAGCATTGGGAGCAGCATAACCAGCCCACGCATCAGCATATCAGTAACGCATTATCATCAGCATTCATCTTCAGCAAACGCAGCAACATTCAGCTCAGTTCAGCCCATCAGTTCTGCGTTTCATCATCAGGTCAGCATTCAGCATATGTTCCAAAGCCTGCCTTCAGCGTTTCCTTTCCAGGAGACAAGGGAAAGAGTGGACAGCAGTTCATCCCGCATAGTCAGCATATAGGCAGCATATTCAGCAGTATAGATCCATTTGGATCTCATTGTAACCGCATTCCTCATATAATATAGCTGCATTGCATTGACACATATTTGTCTATCTCTTAAACATCATTAAGTGCAGTTTAGTCAGACTAAGGTTGTGATTACTACGGTCTTAACCTCTCACATGTCACACATTCATTTTCCAAAAGTTTCAAAAACTTTTCATACAAAAAGGGAGGGTACAAGCCTCAATATTTATATACAGGTTTATAATATGTTGCCTTGCAAAACAATATTAAACATGCATCATTTACACATTAAAACATGTTTACAAGCTAAAGCTAAAGAATTTGGGTGACCCAATTACAATGGGCACCCAACTGAGTCACTAACCGATTGGCATAAATAAATTGGCAACATCAAGAATCAAGATCTAGATTTCATCATCAATAATGGCAACTACTCAATAATGGCACTCAAAGTGATCACAAAAGTTTGAATCCTGAGCTGATACAAAAAAAGTAAACTGTAGTCTGAAATACACAAAGTAAACCATGCTGAAGCCTGAAAGATGCAATCGTGCATGAATGATGACAAATAGTAAACTAGAGGAGCTTGATAGCCCCAAAGACTAGAGTCCTCAATATGGAGTGTGGGCACTGCCAACTGGGCACCCAATCCTCAACATCCTCGATGTCCTCATCAGTACTCTCCTCGGTAGACTCAATGTCACTCTCAGAAGAGGATGATGCTGGCTCAGCTGTCGCACTCGTCTCAGTTGCTGCACTAGTACTAGCATCTCCTCATAATGCTTGAAACCGATCCCATCAAGTAGGAGTAGACTTCGTTGGACACCCACACGCGTAATAGCACAACTTAAATATCACAATATGAATGGACAACTCAATAACAACTGAAAACTGAAATGAAAAGATGATCAATGGACACCAGCACTGGGGCCGGAACAGGCCGACCCTCCCCTCAATAAATAATATATTATTGGGAGTATTTAAGTGATACAATGCTCCATGGGTTCAATGAACCAGATGATGTCCATGTACAACTGAAATGAATACAGTTACCAAACGAGAGACTTGAAGTAGACGTTCGAAGTAGAGTGATCCACTTGAAGAAGTCTAGTCTCTACGGTCCCGTGCCTTCACTGGAATCCGCAGAGCGCGCCCCATTGGTGTTCAAGGACCACGCACAAACAGGCGCTCCCGTACTAACGCTTGGCTCTCCCGATCTCGGCACCCACGGACTGTGGTTCTCCAAAAGCTTGGACTACCCGGCACCGAACGGGTGTTAGCAGCAGTGAATATCCCTCGAATGTTTTACACCAAGGACCTTTGCTTGAATCTCATTCAATGAACGTGGTAGAGAGAGACGCCCGTAAACTGCCCATTTGTGAAAGAGAGAATCGCCTGAATGCAGCTCGCTTGTGGGCAGGAGAAAGACCTGGGCCCTGTGTGTAGATCGCTAGTGGGCAAGAGAAAAGTGACGCTTGTTGCAACCGCTTGCGGGTTAGAGAGGGTGGCGCTTGTGCGATGCCACTTACGGGCTAGAGAGGGTGGCGCTTGTGCGATGCCGCCTATTACGGGCAAGAGTAGGACGCTTGGCGAAGGTGGCCGGGCCACGTACAGCTGGCTGACTCACCCTTTGCATGGGCCATGGCCCAAGTAAGTGTGGGTGCCCACCCTAGAAAAGGGCACGATGAGGTATTGGGGAGGCCGCCCACTCATTAATGAGTGTGAACCTGCAACCTTATAAAAACAAAGGTTAAAAATAATGCCATAAAATAAACAAATGGAATACACTTACCACCTGTTCACACGCAACAAAACTCGTCAGAAGACAGAGCAAACTTCACGACTCACAGGCAGGCATCCCCGCTCAGTAAGTGGCACGTCAAACAGGCAAACACAAGAATACAAGTCACGCGAAAACAGTTCCAAGCATGCAAAACATGAATGCATGTGCAAACAGTATCATGGACATATCTACCCTTCATGGAACAAGTACTAGACATTCCTGTTGGGCACAATGATGGCACGACAGAAAGTATAAATCCCGGTCTTTCTATGGAGTGACAGTCCCATAGGTAAGACACAGATCCAGGCACGAGTCTCCCTATGGAGTGACAGTCCCATAGGCAAGACACGGCACAAATACTGGCTCTTCCATGGCGTGACAATCCCATGGATAGAACACAATCCAGGTCATACACGGGTGGCACTAGTCTGGCTCCCGTCCATACGACACCATCTTGCTAACACACGGGTGGCACCAGTCTGGCTCCCGTCCACGTTATGCAAAATACTGGCCCCTTCACATGAGACACCGGCCTGGCCTCAAGTGAACAAGACAAATCTGGAGATGGACCAAATGGTCGGCCAATTGGTGACATCCCCCCGGGCTTCTAAAGAGTTGTCCTCAACTGAAAAGCCTTAAGATATGCCTGCAACAACTGTGGGTAGTCAACAAAATAATCCTCATTTACTCACTTTGCATCAAAGGGCAAATAATTCTTGAACTTTAGAAGGTATCTCCTGGAAAGCTTTCCTGCAGGTAGCCTTCTCTCCTTGTGAAAGACAATCTGCTCTGGCTGGAGGATCTCCTCAAGCTCATCAATCTCTGGTGGATCTTCTGTGATAGGCTCGTCAGTATCTGACCCGACATACTTCCGCAAAAGACTCACATGAAATGCATTGTGAATCTTCCAATGACTAGGTAAAGCAAGCCTGTATGACACTTCATTGATCTTTTGAATCACCTTGAAGGGTCCATAATAGCGAGTAGAAAGCTTAGGATATGATCCTTCTCGTCCTGGCCTCTTCCGAAGCCTAGCTTTCTCAAATTTTAGCAAAACTCAATCACCTTCTTTGACTTGCATGTCCCTTCTATGCTTGTCAGCAGCGATTTTATGCTTATCTTGTGACCTTGCAATGGCTGTCCGTACCTGAGCAAAGGCTACATCCAAGTCACGTACATACTCATGAGCTGCAAAAATCTCATCCTTTGTATGAAGGATGGGTGGCAAAACCACTTTGCCATAAATAATCTAAAACGGGGCCTTTCCCGTGGAGGCATGGACCGTATTGTTGTAGGTAAACTCAACAAGCAAATAAAGCCCTCTAGAAGAGGCTCGTAGTCTTGGGATCTCTATCCCCAATAATGGACTTTGGCATGCCATGATGCTTGAAGATGTTAGCAAGAAAAAGCTTCACCATATGATCAACTTTAATGGTTTTCTTGACGGGCAAGAAATGAGCCTGTTTGCTAAACCTGTCCACAATGGTCCAAATAGCATCATTCCCATGCTGGGATCTAGGCAAGTCCATAATAAAGTCAATAGTAATACTTTCCCATGGCTGAATGGCTGAAGTAAACCTGGAGGCTTTTGCTTGTCAAATTTTACCTTTTGGCAAGTAAGACATGCATGTACATATGCCTCAATGTCTTTACGCATGCTTGGCCAAAAAAATCTCTCTCAATCATGCGTGTAGTAGGCATGATACCTCTATGACCAGCATAAGGTGCGGCTGGATATTCCTTTAAAACCTTGGGACGCACGTCCTTCACCACACATAGGCAATTTTCATTCATGAGATAGCCCTCTTTGATCACATAAGAGGCATGAGTGTGACCAGCTCATCAAATCAGCCCAAATATGACAAAAATCAGCATCCAAATGATACAAATCACGCATAGTAGTCAATTCCCCATGTGAGGCTACTGAAATTGCAGCCACATATGGCCTCTTGGACAATGCATCTGCTACCAAATTCTTCTTTATTGCTTTATTAATATGGATGTGTGATACAATAGGGATGGAATCTCCCTCTTTGCCAGCATGATCAACACTACCCTGCATATCGGGAACTGCATGCACATTAGGCTTAGACTGCTTGTCCTCTTGCATCTTGCTTATGTTTGGGGCATTGCCGAAACATATGCTCTTTGCTTCCACATGCAAAATATTTCCCCTCTTTCGCATATTGCTCCCTTTGCTCAGGAGTCAAGCCAAACCTGTTCTTCTTAAGCACACTATCCATGGATGAGGTATTTTCAGCTTTACCTCCCTTCTGGACTTCCCTGAAGCTCTTTTTAGGTGGCTGTCCACCTTTTTTGCAGGTTTGGGAAGGTTTGGGACAGCCTTATCTTTGCCCTTAGAACCCCCTTGATCTTGCTTAATTTTGAGCACCAATTGCTCCGTAGCAAGAGCAGAGGCTATAAGCTGTTGCAAAGTGTGTTTCGGATGCAATTCAATGCCCGAACGATAAGCTGGTTGTAATCCGGAGCGAAACTTCCTCTTTCTTTCATCCTCAGTGATTTGCATAAAGGGAGTTACCTCAAGCAACACTTTCCAAAACTTATTGACATACTGCTGCACACTTTCATTATCTCTTTGCTCAAGTCTATCCCACTTTTGGGTGAGAGTTTGCTCCGCATTAGGTGGCAAGAACTGGGCATAAAATCTATCCTTAAACTCTTTCCAAGTGCAAATGGGGTCTTTGGTGGTCTTTTCAGTGATCCACCAATGAGCAGCTGTCCCCTTCAAGAACATGCTAGCATGGCATACTTTAGACTTCTCAGTGAAGTCCTCATCACTAAAAGCAATATCAAACTACTGTGCCACAAATGCTAACACCTTGGAAGCATCATGCTCTCCATGAAAAACATCAAACTTAACGGACTTGTCACCTGCTTTGAATTCCTTGAGCTTTCTGGGCATGAGACTCATGGTCCTCTCTTTTTCTTTTTCCCTTATCCAACGGGGCAGCCCTATCTGCATGGGCTCCATGGGCCATCATGGAAGTTTCATGAAGCACGGTGGCATGTGCTCCACGAACCTAAAAATCAGATGCATGTGACCTTCCTGCATAAGGCAATGTCTCTCCATGAGACAACTCAGTAGGCAAAGCTCTTCTAGTTGCAGACCTGTCACCCCCTCCATGGGATACATGCCTTGAATACATGTAACCATCATGCCCTCCATGAGCACTAGCATACATATACCTGTCACCCTTTGTGCCTTGTGGAGAAGATGCATGACGAGAGGTGGCTGTCACCTCTTCCCTTTGCATAAATGACCTCAACCTTTGAGATGCGGGATCTCCATGCTTCAAGCGAGGTGGATTTCTGAATTTCAGCTCTCCATCTTCCCCCTGTTTGTTATCACCTTTGCGGAGGAGGTAGGAAAGTGCCAACTCCCTTGGCTTCTTGCCCACTTCTCGTGCCATGGACTCAAAAGTCATGTCCACCATTGCATCAGCTTTCCTTGCTTCAATGGCACGTTGTACATGGGGATCTTCATGCAAGAATTTCAGCTCTTGCTTTTTTGCCTGCAAAAGCTTTCTCATATGCTCCAATTCAGCCCTCATTGCATTAGGCTCCTCTTCTTGCATAATTGTCTTTCCACGAGACGGTTGTCCCCTCGAATCACTATCATTCACCCTCTCAAGGGGCTTGTGCCTTCCCTGCAAAGCATCAGAACCATGCGAGGCACTTGATGGGCCCCTTGAAATAGGCACTTCCAAAGGCTTGCCTTGGCTGTCCATTGTGTTAAGTGTGCTATAAGCGGGGTGTCCAAAACACAGGTTCGTTTCCCCACTAAGAAGAGGGAAATGACCGTGCTCTGATACCAATGAAACCGATCCCGTCAAGTAGGAGTAGACTTCGTTGGACACCCACACGCGTAATAGTACAACTTAAATATCACAATATGAATGGACAACTCAATAACAACTGAAAACTGAAATGAAAAGATGATCAATGGACACCAGCACTGGGGCCAGAACGGGCCGACTCCCCCCCTCTATAAATAATATATTATTGGGAGTATTTAAGTGATACAATGCTCCATGGGTTCAATGAACCAGATGATGTCCATGTACAACTGAAATGAATACAGTTACCAAACAAGAGACTTGAAGTAGACGTTTGAAGTAGAGCGATCCACTTGAAGAAGACTAGTCTCTACGGTCCCGTGCCTTCACTGGAATTCGCAGAGAGCGCCCCATTGGTGTTCCAGGACCACACACAAACAGGCCCTCTTGTACTAACGCCTGGCTCTCCCGATCTCGGCACCCACGGACTGTGGTTCTCCAAAAGCTTGGACTACCCAGCACCGAACGGGTGTTAGCAGTAGTGAATATCCCTCGAATGTTTTACACCAAGGACATTTGCTTGAATCTCATTCAATGAACGTGGTAGAGAGAGACGCCTGTATAGCTGCCCGCTTGTGGAAGAGACAATCGTCTGAATGCAGCTCGCTTGTGGGTAGGAGAAAGACCTGGGCCCTGTGTGTAGCTCGCTAGTGGGCAAGAGAAAAGTGACGCCTGTTTGCAGTCGCTTGCGGGTTAGAGAGGGTGGCGCTTGTGCGATGCCACTTGCGGGCTAGAGAGGGTGGCGCTTGTGCGATGCCGCCTACGGGCAAGAGTAGGATGCCTGGCGAAGGTGGCCGGGCCATGTACAGCTGGCTGACTCACCCTTTGCATGGGGGGCGGCCAGTTTGAAGGCTTCCAAGGGGGGGTGGTTAGGTGACCATGCACCCACCACCACACACGGTTAAGGGAGGGCTTCTCTCCCCACCATGGCCCAAGTGTGGGTGTCCACCCTAGAAAAGGGCACCATGAGGTATTGGGGAGGCCGCCCACTCATTAATGAGTGTGAACCTGCAACCTTATAAAAACAAAGGTTAGAAATAATGCCATAAAATAAACAAATGGAATACACTTACCACTTGTTCACACGCAACAAAACTCGTCAGAAGACAGAGCAAACTTCACGACTCACTGGCAGGCGTCCCCGCTCAGTAAGTGGCACGTCAAACAGGCAAACACACGAATACAAGTCTCGCGAAAATAGTTCCAAGCATGCAAAACATGAATGCATGTGCAAATAGTATCATGGATATATCTCCTGTTCATGGAACAAGTACTAGAAATTCCTGTCGGGCACAATGATGGCACGACAGAAAGTATAAATCCCGGTCTTCTTGTGGAGTGACAGTCCCATAGGTAAGACACAGATTGAGGCACGAGCCTCCGTATGGAGTGACAGTCCCATAGGCAAGACACGGCACAAATACTGGCTCTTCCATGGCGTGACAACCCCATGGATAGAACACAGTCCAGGTCATACATGGGTGGCACCAGTCTGGCTCCTGTCCATACGACACCATCCTGCTAACACACGGGTGGCACCAGTGTGGCTCCCATCCATGTTATGCAAAATACTGGCCCCTTCACATGAGACACCGGCCTGGCCTCAAGTGAACAAGACACAAATCTGGAGACGGACTAAATGGTCGGCCAATTGGTGACAATGCTACTGTAGATGCTCGTGTGCCATGAGTAGGTGCCATCAACACCTCATACAACATGGCATATATGTCGCGCTCCTCGTGAGGAATCTCTGGGACATCTTTCATCTTCTCAATGTCGATTTTATCGACATTGACGTGACGAGGCTCTATCGGATTGCCTGAGTGCTCAATTAGGCGGAGATTGCAATGGCAATACACCAACCGCTCCAAGTGAGTAGTAGACAACCTGTTCCTCTTCTTTGTATATGGAAGAGGGCCCATGTGCTCCAGTTCCTCTCAGCAGGACTCGAATTGCAATCTTGTGAGAGGACTCGAATGGCGAGGCGTTTTTGCCAATAAAATACAGAAACTTTGTGAGTACAGGGTACTAAAGTCTAAGTATAATCATCATTGATCAATGTATTATGTAAATAACAGACTTGTCTTTTAGAGTTGTACTCACCAAGTGAGGGCTACTGATCCCATACTTCTCCCACCATGAGACTGGGTGAAGCTGTCTCTCGCATGCATGCAGTTTGTCTACCAAATGCGTGGTTGGCATTCCGATACACTAGCCGCTCATCCTCCAAGCGTCTCATGAGCTCCACGCCTCCTCCTGTCCATTTTTGAATGTAATCTTGCCATCCATCTTCCAACTGTTCATTAATATATTGGGCCTCACTATGCCAGAGAGGGTGCAATATGTGGGCAACCGCGTGGATTGGTCTATGGAACCAATCCCACCGGTCATTCCAAACCCGTCGAATGTCCTCAACCAAAATTAGCCATGAATGATCAAAGCTATTAGCTCACTCCTAGGGGCTACGATAGATCATAGTACGATACAACTTACAAGTTACAACAAGAAGGCAGCTAGTTGGAAGTTCAGTACCTCTCATCTGTCAAGAGAGTGCATCGGTTAAGAGCCTCTCCAGTCCGGTCCATGAACTCGTACAAGAGTCCAAGAGTGCTGCCCTCCATGTCAGTGATGCGAAGAACACTATAGATTGGTTGAAGAGCTCTCAATAAAGCCTTTGCCTCCTTCCACCAGTCTTCTTGCATCTCTACGTGCAAAGCAATTGCCTTCGGGTGCTCAATGGTCCTTCCAGCTCATCCACTCTCGACTAACCACTGTGCGCATGAGTCTCTGTCGGACTCTCACTACCCTCGCAACCACAATGAACATATATGCAAACCTGGTTTGTAAGGGCTTCAAAAGCTCAAGGTCACTATTGGCACGAAACATTGCCAATACCTTGGGCCTCTTGGTAACAAACTTCACCAAGCTACGTGCAATGTCAAAGATGTCAGCAATCCACCTAATCTTGGCAAGATTTTCAATGAGCAAGTCTAGGCTGTGGGATGCACATGGAGTCCATACAATCTGCGGGAACTCATCCTCTAACATCCGTCCCATAGAGACACAGTTGCTACCATTATCAGTGACCTCTTGCACTATGTTTTGTGGGCCTATCTCCATGATAGCCTTGCGGAGGTGTGACCATATAAATGCTCATGTCACCACTATCCCTAGCATAGATGTATCAATGGCACGCAAAAACATAGTGCCCTTGCAAGAGGACACCAAAATATTGTACACATTCCTCTTGCGTATATCTGACCACTCGTCACATAACAATGTGCAACCATACTTGCTCCAAGTGGCTTTTAATGGCTCCATCTCCACCTCCACTGCTTGTTGCTCTCTTCTGAGCTCTTTAGTGCGCAAGGTCTCATAGGAGGGTCCCTCCCACTCACATCCAATGCGGCTGATTGCCCTCATGGCCTTTTTCCATCGTGATGTGCGCACAATGTGAAAAGACAAAGCACATGGGATGAAAAGCCTAGTGAGTTCCCTAGTTGCATCTTTAATTGCCTGCTTTTGCATGCTTGCTTGAATGCTTGCTCTCTTTAGAGAGGCTTTGGGTGCTGTGGGCAAAGGGGTTGTGTTGCTGTGGGAGTGGAGCATCTTCCTCTGAACCCAATCGTGTTCTCTTCTCACATGTATCCTCACTAACCCCAATATCCTCAAGCACAGGCCCACAACCGTGTCTTGCCAGCTGTTGTCTTTTCCATTCTTGTAGCTCAGCTTTGATGTTTGTAGGCACAAGTTTGCATGCACCAATGCCTTCCCCGGTTAAACTTGTGAAATGGGCCTTAACACGGATTATGGACCCTCTTGAGCAAACCCCGCAAAAATTGCATTTCCACTTTTGTGTGCCTGAACCACCATATTTAGATACGGGAGTGACATGGGCCCACATGGCATCCTTAGTGCAAGGCATCTTGACAAAAGCAGGGCTGGATTGGCACCCTGGCATGAAAACCCCCAAATTTCAATATCTGTGTTTTTTACAAAATTGAAGAAAAAAAGCACAAATCAACACAACCCAGCTGAGAGTTGGCGGGCACGGAACCTTGGAAGTGCAGGAGGAGCTGGTAGGAGCTGATTTGTGCAAGGTAGGAGCTCCTTCAATCAATTTCCTGGTCGCCTGTAGACGTTTTTTTTGAAAAACGTGCTCTCTGGATAGAAAACGTTGAAAAACGTAGGTTTTCCCGGGCAGTTCCACGACTCTCCTACCATCTTGCTTGCACTGAATGTGTGCATGCGCTTCTTAGAGTGTTTTTATGCTCTAGCAACTGCAAGCACGACTCAAAATGATACTGTAGGTACCTATTTGATTGTGAGTCAGGTTACCATCTTGGGGAAAGCTCGGCTGGAACTCTACAATTGTACTCTTTTTTGCTACTACCTTCCGTACTTCCTGGCTGCTATCTCTAATTTCTGGTTTAATACTTGACAGGAATGGATGCGCAGGTGGCTTATGGATTTCATCACCTCCGTGAGAGGGCACCTCATATTGCGCAGGGTCCGATTTCAAACAAGGTGAAGACTGCTTCTGTTGCTTTACATGGCCATCTAATGGTGGGGAACTTTAGACGTGGGCTTTTTAACAGTGTGTTCCATGTGTAGCTAGATATGGAAGGTTTCTGGTCTAGGGTCTCGCAACTATTGTGCAGTGTTTCAATAATCTTTACTTCTATTCTTTCTAAAGACTAAACTGCTAAGTTCCTTCTGCTGAATGTGATGAAGTTATCTGTACCTCCTGTTCTTTATCTGTACCTCCGGTTCTAAGCATTATCCTATCGTTGCAGCTGGTTTACTCAGGCTGTAGCTGTGTGCAAGGATGGTTCTGTACACCATGTTCAGCCAACCCACGCGCAAGGTGAACTTATGGAATTGATCTAATTGATTATTGCTGATTCTCTGAAGTTTTTCCATGTCAAACGTTTTAGTGGTAAATTTGTTGCTTCTCAACAGGGGTTTGCGTAATGTTATGCGTCTTCAAGTGAGAAGAGATGCGGGTGGTGAATGGGAACCAGTTGATTTATCACAAAAGTGTGTTTGAGTTCCCTGTTTATTCATTGCCAGCTTCTCTGTGCAGATGGTTGACATCTTTCTCCTTTGTTCTTTTTTACAAACTGGGCAGTGTGCGAGCAGTAATCATGCTAAATCTTCAAAGTTACGCAAGTGGTCGAAATCCATGGGGCTATCCCGATGATGAGTACAATAAGAAGGTGAGTTTAGGTGACTCAGTTGATGGCCATTCATGGCAGGTTATTACCTGACATGTTCTACATGCCAGGCTGTGTTAGGTGTCATGGTAGTGATATGTTTGTGGGGATGAGGTTGGATTCATGTTCGTGTGCATGTTGGCATAGGAGCGTGGGTAGTGGGTGGGGTATGTATATTGACTTCCTATCCTTTACTATATTTGGCATAGGGATCATCTTGTTCCTTCGAAGATATTTTTGAGCCTAAGCTCTGACTGTTTTGCCTTGTACAAATTGCTATGTTTGCCTTGCATAATTTTCTATCCGTGCATTGGGTGGTGCTCTAATGTCTAGATTGTCCTGTCGCAGAAAGGCTTTGTTCTGCCGAAGTCGGACGATGGACTGCTCGAAATTTTCGGGCTCTTTGACGGTTGGCATGCATCTCTCGTGATGCTGAGTCTCCGCTCAGCTAAAAGACTTGCCCAGGTGGTGCTTGGTTTTTGTAGCGTGTCTTGCTTTTGATCTGCATGTGAAGAGCCAAGTTCAGACGCTCAATTCTTTGAAGTGTCTAGGCTTGTCCTTGCACTCATGTGCATGCCCTACATGATGTACGTAATGTTAGTTTCTTCTTCAAGGGGGCATTACTGAATGATCGGATGATAATGCAGGGCTGTGCTATTCGAATGCAGCTGATTGCTGATCAGAGGCATCGAGTGTATATGCAGATGGATGGAGAGCCTTGGCGGCAACCTCTAAGTGAAAGTGAGAACTCAACTATCATTGAGATAACCCATGTACCTACCCATTCATTGATGTTGAAAGCCACTTAAATTATTTTTATCTAAATAGTTTATATACTTGAATAATTTTACTGTAGTAGTATAGGCTGACTTTTGTATAGGGATTTGCATATTTGCAAATTGATGTTATGTGTGATCATGGACTCCTTTATTCTTTCAGACAGTTTATTCTTTCAGACATCAAGATGTAATAAAAGGTTTGTTTGCTCATGACCATTGTGTGATTGTTTATATATAATCATCTTTAATCAAGTTCTCCTACATCCTTGTCCTAACACTAAAAAGAGAGGCATCCTGTTTCTATCAACCTCCTCCATGGCTGATACACACATTTTTCCAGGATAGCAAGTCCCTACATTGGCCATAGCTGTATTGAATCCTACAGGCTTCAAATATAATTATATCCTAATCTTTGGTGCCACTGGATGGATGATTAAGGAGCTATGCTTGGATGAAACTCTCCGCATCCCCGTTTTTGGGGTGTCAAAACTATATCCAATGAGTAGTGTCAAACTAATTATTTCAAACCTACAAGCTCTTATTATTGGTGCTGAGTTGGAGGTTTTTGAAAAACCAAAAAAAAAAGGCTCAAAACTATATCCAATGAGTAGTCAAAACTATATCCAATGAGTAGTGTCAAACTAATTATTTCAAACCTACAAGCTCTTTCTTATTATTGGTGCTGAGTTGGAGGTCTTTGAAAAAGTGATGAAAGATCCTAGTTCCATATCAAACAGAGTCAAAGAACTACGTAGTTCCATTTATTCTGGTGTCAAAATTATTGCTTTTTTACAAAAGCTTCACCAAAGACGAAGCCGACATACTAGCCTCTAGTTGTACTTGCCTTAGAATTCTCCTTCAATAGCAAGGTCTTGGTATATTATTTCTTGGCACCGTCTCGATCTTCCTTCCAAGAAGAATCAACCATGTCCAATTTCCAAATGCCCAAGTTGTGGATATCTATGTTTAGTAGCTCAGAAACCTAGGAGAGACCAATGGGTCTCAGTAACATGTAGCTCAAAAACCTAGGAGAGACCAATGGGTCTCAGTAACATTTCCTTAAATCAGTGTAGCCACCTTGAGCTTAGCTTAATGGGCCAATCTCTATTTCAACATTTGAATTTAACCTTGTGCCCAATTATTTTGGCATGTTTATTACCACCAGATGCAACAAGGATGCCAAGTACCTTAACGGGGTTTTAATATATTAAAGGCCATATCTCAAATGCCTTTTGAACTATTGAAACAAGCAAGCAAATATTTTGGTTAGACAATTCTTTATGGTTTCTTATGCATGGCATGTACAAAGTCTTCATTAGTAACACCCTAAGGAAATCGCTGGATTTTTTGATTCTCTTGTCCATAGTGTGATCAAAGAAGATGCCAAATCTTTCTTACCATTCACTTGCTTTGTGGACCTAAAATGCTAAGTTGTCAAGAAACTTTTCCCAAAACACTTTGGGTCAAAATATGTATTCTTCCTTTAGATATACACCAAACAAAAGCTCACACTTGAAGAGATGTATGCATTGCTAACAATCAACCTTGTGCCGAAGACATTATGAATGGGAAAGAGAGAGGTAAAAAGTCCCCCCATATGTTGCGGGGCTATCAATAAACGATAAAACAAGTGCAAGAGAATGTAGTTAGGCATCAAGAATGTGGTGGTAAGTGCAAGAGTTTGTAGAACCCAAAGTCATGGACTAGAAAGCTCAAGAAAATACAACTTGTGCATTCACATAATGGGTTGGAAAGGTCAAGAAAATACAACTTGTGCATTACCATAATGGGTTCGAAAGGTCAAGAAAATGCAACTTGTGCATTCAAATAAAAAAACATTATCTTCAACAAGACATGCAAACTAAATTACAAATTGATGATGTCTACCCACCTGTGCACTGCAAAGAGCCTTGATGGAGATCTAGGAAGACTTTGAGATAAAGGGGGTCATGCACTAGTAAGGGTACACAACACAATGAATATATATCACAACTAATTATCTCAATATGATAGAGGAGGTTGCTAAACCCATCTATATGTTGTAATGATTGGTCAATCTAGCTCTGGGGGCAAATATCTCTTGAAATTCAAATCCCTTGGACTTGTGCAAAACCCTTTGCCCCCATGAGCTATGCCTTAGACTGACTTCATGTCCATTTGCATCACTAGCTAGTTCTCATGAGCAACCAAAGTGAGCATTGTGCGAATGATTGGCCAAGCTAGCTCTGGGAGAAAATATCTCTTGATATTCAAATCCCTTGACCTATTCAAAACCCTTTGCCATGAGCCATGCCTTAGACTCTCCTCATGACCTTGCATTTTTGGACGATCCACAAGAAGATTTCAATTTGAGTTCTTCATGATGGAGTTATACTCAAACTACATGGCCCTCTTTTTCTGCATGTGCTTCCTCCTCTGGCTCTTGCACTTTCATTAACTCATTTATAAGTGCCATGTTGATAATGTTTGCACGATCCCTCTTATTTTCCTCTATTCTCTTGATTCACAAACAACTATTGGCTTATCATCTAGAGGCGGGAGAGATTCCTTGTCAAAAAGTTGCTTCATCCACTTTAGAAATGACAGATTCTTTCATGCTTCAACATGCCTACCATCTTCATCTTCAGATTCTAGGTGCTGGTCTCCCCTTTGCTATAGAAACACAAGCCCATTGGTCTATAGCTAGTGGGGTTGTGTGTGCTAGGAGAATGTCTTTATTATGGATAAAGTGGATGGAGTCCTCCTCCACCTGATGGGGCTATTCCACATCACAACTCATGATAATCTTTATGGCCTTGGAAGAGTTGCCACACTACCCATGCTATTATGATACCACACCACGAATGACATAGATGACTAGCCAACATCATATGTGCCCAGCATGCCCCTTTCGTGAGGGCCACTAACACCTTTGAAGGCACATACATTTACGTGGGCCTACAAAGGCTTTGGCATGCTGAGGCATGTCCCCACTCTGTCTAACCATCCCTACATTCTTCCACAAAAGACAAGCTTGGGGTAGTTGAAGATAGAAGGGGTCCCTTTGGACTATGTATACCCTTTCATCTTCCACATTGCCTTTGTATATGGGATCACTTGGGATCTCTTTTTCCATATTGTAATCCCCACTACCCATGCAAGATTCGCACCTCCAAGATCCACCTCCAATCGAGCGCAGAGGGAAGCAGCCCAGGACCATGAACCAAGGCTGTGATACCATCTTGGAAACTAAGAGTTTCCATGCTGCCCCCATGATGTGTCACGATACCACACCACCAATGGCATAGATGGCTAGCCAACATCGCATTCCCCTTCTGTGTGAGAGGGCCATTAGCACCGTTGAAGGCACACACATTCGTATGTGCCCCTCGCTAAGGCTCTGGCATGCTAAGGCAAGTCCATGTAGATGTGTATACCTCTAGGGGGTGATGGGCAGCTCTAGAAAGCACACTGGGTATAAATGTTGGCCCATTGCTATAACCAAACTTGGTGTGTGAACCATGAGACATCATGGGTGTGGTGTGGCAACTCTTGGTTTCTAAGATGGTATTAGAGTCCTGGTTCATGGTCCCAGGCCACTTCCCTCCGTGCTTGATTGGAGGGGGCTGTTGGAGGTGCAAATCTTGCATGGGTAGTGGGGGTTGCAAGATGGAAAAAGGGATACCAAGTAATCCCATATGTATAGGCAATGTAGAAGATTTTGAAAGGGTATATAGTCCAAACGAACCCCTCCTATATCTGCAACTCCCCCAAGCTTGTCTTTTGTGGAAGATTGGAGGGTTGGTAAGGTAGAGTGGGAAACTTGCTTTAGCATGCTAGAGCCTCTGTAGGCCCATGTGGATGTGTGTAACCCCAGAGGTGCTAGCAGCTCTGGAAGGCACATTGAGTACATATGCTCGCCAACAACTGTTGTATCCAAACTTGGTGTGTGAACCATGACACATCATGGGCAGTGTGGAAACTCTTGGTTTCCTAGAGTAAATTTAGATTCCACCACCATTTGAGACCATTTGAACCCTCGAACGGGCCCCATAACTTGAGAACAATGTGTTCCCAGTTTGCTATCCCCAGTACTCACGAATGTGGTGACACAACATGCACAAGGATGCATCCTACTTGGCAGAGTACCAAGTCACATAAGCCTCTCCTAACCATTTGTCACACTTGGCCACCATCCATTGTCTAAAATGGGAATTTTTGGGTGCTGAGGTACTCAAAACAACAACTCCTGCTCATAAATGGGGCCTTAGATAATAAAGCACATACATCACCCTTAAAACATCATGAGGGTGGAGGGAGCATTGAGCAATGGATTTTCTAACACCCCCCTCAATGTCCTCCCGTCGGCAGTGAACTACCTCTTCTGTCGTCTAATGCTGAGTCGATGAAGATGATGCTCCCACAAATCTCTCCCTAGATCCTTTGTGAAAATGTCTACATAATTCTCAATTGTCGGGCAATATACAAGCTCCACCTTTCCATCCATGATAAGCTCATGCATATAACGATACTATATCTCAATTTTCTTCATGCAAGCATGAAATACAAGGTTCTTCGAAATTTCCACGTAACTCTGATTGTTGCACACCAACACTATTGCTGCCTTTTGAGCAACACCATGTCTCCTAAGATCCTTCTCAATTAGCCATAATCATGCATGACTTTTTCTTCTTCTTCTCTAGCCTTTTCCTACATTTATTGATATAATGGCAACGTTTAACAATAGTTGCATTTGCCTTTCTTCTTAGTCTTATCACCCGGCTTCTTGGCATTGTTGCCAAAAGATTTGGCTGATTCTCTCTTTGGCTTGTAGTCACCCTAGGAAAAGGCTTTACCTTTATGTTTTTGAATGGTAGCAAATGTCTGATCTCCCACATGTATAGTTCAATTTTTCTGAGATTACAAGTGTGGATGCAAAACCCTTGTATGAATCCGATAAAGTTGTGAGAATAGTAGATACCAATGAACTGTCCAAGTAGGCCTTATGAATATATGCAAGCTACTTTGATATCTTTGATCCTTTTATTGAGGAACTCATCCATTAAGTCATTCATATGCTTAGACCCTAACTTCTTGCATACGTAGGCCACTTGTGCCTTGTTATACACACCTAGTAAAGCACATCAAAACAAGTGCATCCCAAGCCAGTTTTGCACTTTTACATGATTGAATATGCGAAATAACGAAAGTGCCAATAATGCATGTGCTTGTGCATCCCCCTACCATCCCACTTGGCTTGTTCTGCTGTGGGAGGTGCAGAGGCGGATGTCACAATTACATCTGAACTAGTATCACCATATCGAAAGTACTTGCACTATCCTATGATAGCGAGATAGGGTGAGCCTCAATTCCAATAACAACATTCCAAATCCCTTTGGGAAAAACCAATACATGATGCATCATATACGATAGCAACAGGTGTAGTTGGTTCCATCAAGCCCTCAATACAT